>NC_056449.1:4447276-4822276 GCF_018296145.1 Oncorhynchus tshawytscha
TCTAACAACTCCCTACACCTGTTTGCCTAGTTTTACTGCTACAGTGTTTTTCCAGAGGGGGTGACTATGCCATTATAAAAGGAGCTTAATGCTGGCAGGATGGAGAGTGCTCTTACATCACCTCTTGTAGGTGTGTTTCTTTTGTAATACCTGTAACACCTAACACAGGGCACAAGGGAATGCAAGCACGAAGAGGTGTGTGTCCGTGCGCACACACACACACGCACACACACACACACACACACACACAACTACAGAAGGCATACAAGTCAGTCAGTGTAGCTAGCAGGACAAAGTGCTTCCCTCTCCCTGTGACAAGCGCTATTAGTTATCCCAGTGTATTACATTTGCCACTGTTTTGGTTGCGTGACTGAAGCTTTCTTCATGTGGCACGTTATGTTATTTATCATGAATTCATTTCGCACGCATGAAGGCATTACCTAATGACTGAGTCAATGGATTCTGAATGGCCCTTGGCTGTGAAGGGGACTTTATGGTAAAAGATTAAATTGTGATGAGGTCTGTCGGCGCTACGCAGGGAGAAAGGGACAGATATGGGAAAAGAAGGGAGTAAATAGATTGTGTGTGTGTGTGTGTGTGTGTGTGTCTGTGTGTGTCTGTGTGTGTGTGTGTGTGTGTGTGTGTGTGTGTGTGTGTGTGTGTGTGTGTGTGTGTGTGTGTGTGTGTGTGTGTGTGTGTGTGTGTGTGTGTGTGTGTGTGTGTGAACCGCATGTTCTCTCACTACAGCTCGTAGCAGGTGGCTGGCTGTAGTGTGCCGGGTAGGAGTAGGACAATTGCCATAGCTGCGGGAAGATCTTTGGGGGTGGGGGTGCTGCAATTTTTTCGCGCTACAGATGGCTGTATCAGTCCACTAACACATAACTAGTAAAGGCCCAGTGCACAACTTTTGTGGGGAAATAAAAAACAATAAAACGTGATCTGAAAAAGTGTTATATTGATGTTTCTCATAGTTGCGGCTGAACGAGGACATGGATAATATTCTGTACTTCTAGCAGTTTTCTGTATGCACATATTTGTTGTTGTTGTTGCCTGTGCTACAGACAGCTATATCACTCCACTAATACATGACTAGTAAAGCCCAGTGCACAACTTTATTAAACAATTGTAACTTTTTATTTTCTTTGTTTTGTAAAGATTTTTCCGGGGGTGCTACAGCCTCAGCACCCCGACTTCGCACTGCTGTGAGAACTGCTCTCTGTTTTGATTGACAGTTGATGATGTCACCTAATTGGACATCTGGACAGGAGAGAATTCCCATCAGCACTCCTTCTTTCTTTCAGCAAAAACATTGTAAGTTTTAAACACATCATGGGAACAAGCTATAATTGAGCAATAGGACTGACAACCAGAGTCTTTCTGTGACTAAAGCATTGTTCTACCCTCAACATCAACAAATATTCTAGGAAAATATTTAGCTTTACAGAAATAAGTTACAGCTTACCAACAGCGATCCTGCGGTACCTTTGGACAATAGTTTCTGCTAAGCTGACAAATCGCTATCTGACCCCAACCACCAAACCCCATGACTTTTGAATTAGTGTGGCAACACTGGGAACTTACTGTATACTGTACTGTTGTCTTGGTTCTTGTGAAACCACTATGACTCTCGTTATCCTTTGACCTTCCAGTGAAACCACTGACCTGTCAGTGACACAGTGAATCCTCATGACACACGTTGAGGTCTGGGAACTCGTCCATCCAAGGGAGGCTTAAGCATGGGGATGAAGTAGAATGAATATAGATACTGATCAGTTTTGCTCGCCAAACCTCGTACCCGTTGGTCTCCTCGCTAGCCGTCGTGACTAAATGCAACAGTCTTCAGGAAGGATTTTCTTCTCAGTGGCGGTTCGTGCCGTTCAAGATTAGGGAGGGCAGTAAAAAAAAAAATGATGAGCAGGGCCTTATTTCTGTTACAGCATATTGGATGACTGTCATTCATATTCAATTCACCCAGCTCAATGTGACATCGATAGGTTTAGGCTACTACGTGATACTTGAATTTGCCGTACAAAGTACCCATCATGAGGCTGCTACAACCTAGCCTACAAATGAAAGTTTATAGCGTACCGTATGTGCACGGATCGAGAGACAAATTGAATGAACCAACAGACAGTCAGAGGCATCATGCACAAAGGGGGCACAGATTTGCCCCCTCAGATTTGTCCTGTTTAGTAATAATAATAATAATAACAATTAAAAAATATATTGAATTTGGCTTTAGCTAGCCCAGATAGTTTCCCGATATCCCAACCTCATAATTAGCTAAGTGCAATTTCAGGCTATCAATCAAATTAGAGTAGCTAGCTTGTCTAGCTATGATAACTTGCATGCCTGCTGGTAAGGTTGGGAGAATTTTGAAAAGCAAGCAATAACTAAATGTATTGATTAAGGCTAACATTCCTTTCAATATATTATGCAGATTTGAGCAGAGATGCAGAGAAGCATATTTCGTTTCTTAATAGGAGGATGCATTCAGCTCGAGAGGTATGCTTATTTTTTTTACATAGAAATAAGCATAATGATCATGGGTCTAGATTGCAGGAAAAATATGTTTTTGCTATAGCAAAATTATCCAACTTATGGACAGGGGGTTAACCACCCGCAGCCATCCTCACTTAATTTGTGTCCCCTCAGATTTTTGGGGTGCATGACGCCCCTGCAGACAGTGACACATTCAATACCGCCATCTAGCTGATCTGAGATGTAATCATTAGTCCAAACCAGGGCTCTCCAAGCAAAACCTTCATACCATAAACGCTATACCTTTGTCACTATATGAATATTATAGTAAAAGAACAAAAACGAACATGTTAGTAAACCCACAATCCAATCCATGTGTACAATCACGCAGTACATTGTACAGCAAGCAGTTTAGCAGTAACACTGGCGGGCCCTGGGAGCAATAAGTTAATAAAATCAAAAGCTTACATTGACTTGGAAGAGTTGAAGCAAAGTTATGGATGCTCCTGATCTGTCGTTAGCTCCCTGACACCACTGTCACCACCAGGCAGTCACTGATGGTGAGGCTCGCCACAATTGTTTAATTACATTGCTAGCTAGCTGTAGCTTATGCTTTCAGTACTAGATTCATTCTCTGATCCTTTAGATAATATGTCAGTTCATCCTGCAAGACCTCTGATAGGTTGGAGAACCTCCTCCGGAAGTTGTCATAATTACTGTGTAAATCTATGGACGGCGGTGAGAACCATGAGCCTCCTAGGGTTTGTATTGAAGTCAATGTACCCAGAAGAGGACAGAAAATAGTTGTCCTCCGGCTACACCATGGTGCTACCCTAGATGGTGCTGTTGAGACTACTGTAGACCTTCATTGCAAATGAGCATGTTTTAATCAGTTATTTTCTTGACGTTAATATTCTTTTCTATCGTTTTATCTTAAAAGGATACATTTTTTAATGTTTAACTATATTTATTTTTACGAAATTCACGTAGTAGAATGGTCCTCCCCTTCCTCCTCAGAGAAGCCCACTGATCAATATCCATCATATCCCATACATAGAACTGTATATCATGTATATCATCATATATCATACATAGAACTGTATATCAGCAGTATGGCTTTCTGTTGTGAACAATAGGGCATTGTGACAGATCTATACATTACATCTCTATTTCCTGTACACCACTTTAAACATAGAATACAGTAGTTAGCACCCTGCTGTGTACTAGGCAGTGGGAAGTGGAGTGTAGCAAAGCATCAGTTTTATCATGATAGGAAGCCGAAGCCTCTCTGAAGGGCTTGACTGTATTTATTTACTTTAGTCTTAAAGGCGGTGTACATAGCCAGGCTTAAAGGCGTATCCGATAGCCAGGCTGGGAAAGAGAGAGAAACATCACTGGAGTCTCATGGGGGATCTGTTTGTGTTTCCTTGCCACCTAGGTGCCTTTGTTAAAGCAGTGCGCTACTTGAAGTGGAGTAGAAGTGGCATTTAATTTGGTGATACTTGAGAGAGTTGTTATTTTTGTTGTCTTTTTCAATTGGACTGTACTTGATGAAAAAGCGTGTGTGTCCTTGGAAGTGCAATTAACGCTACTGAAAGAGTAAACGTGTTCAGAATAATGGCGAGTGTTGAGGCCAAAGTAGAGCCACACACACAAATGCACACACACACACACACACACACACACACACACACACACACACACACACACACACACACACACACACACACACACACACACACACACACACACACACACAGGGACACACACACTCCCAACCGAGCCCAGCTGGGGAGATCAACAGGTGATATCCTGCGTGTGTGCGTATGTGCGTGTGTGTGGGTACACGTTAAAAAGCGCATCTGTTGGGTTAGCTTGGTGTGAGAGTGGTCTGGTCAGGTCTGGTCTGACAGCGTCGGGAGATAATTGAGTGGTGACGTCAGAGCTGGCAGACAGACGTTTTCTCAGCTTGGTGGAACAGATTTCACGCCTAAATCACAAGGCACAGACCTGTCATAATAAACAATGCCATTGATGAACGGCCGCATCTGACCATCTTTAATGACCTCGTCTTCATGACCAGCAAAACACATTTCACTCTGTTTGTAAAAACAAGCCCAAATAACAGGGTCTGGGAATCAATTAGTTGTAATAAGAAAATGGATGTAAATAGATGTATCCTGTGCTCCCTAGTGGTCAGTGACATGAAAAGGCATCCTGGACATCCTACTCAAAATGAGGTCACTTTGTATGTCCACAAGAAGCACAACAAAAATACTTTCAAGCAAATCCTACTCCCACAGTCCCTGTCCTCCTCCTAGAATAGAGATGTGGGACCTTACCGTACCAGTAAGGTCTTCATTCACACAGTCAGAGAGTCTGAGAGACTGAGAGGCTCATCCCCCCCAGTGTCCTCCCACTATTTAATATCTCCCTGCTGAGGTGAAAGGATGAGAGAGAGCTGTTCTGGGGCAGCCGTGTGTGTGTGCCCTCTTCACCACTACAGTGAGCTCCCAGCGGCCCCAACATATGCCAAGGGCCGAGGAGCCAGGAGCCAGGAGTTCAGAACCTCCAGCCTCACTCCTTGCTCACATTAAAGCCTGCTCTAATCACTGCGGGGACTTAGCCAATGATATGCTTATCAAACTGCATATTTCAAAAAAGCATCTTAAAAGGCCCGAGGGTGAAGAGGCAATAAGATCACATTTGTATGTGGATGAAAGGGAACAGACCTTGCATCAGAATAGAGGGGACGGATCATTAGCATCGCCAGATAAATCAGCAGCGCACAGGAGAGAGAGAGAGAGAGAGAGAGAGAGAGAGAGAGAGAGAGAGAGAGAGAGAGAGAGAGAGAGAGAGAGAGAGAGAGAGAGAGAGAGAGAGAGAGAGAGAAGAGAAGAGGGAAAGAGACAGAGATAAAGATGGAGAGAGAAGGGGAGTGAGAGGGAAAGGGAAGAGAAAAAAAGAAAGAGCGAAGCAGAGACAGACAGGTAGAAGGAGAGAGAGAAAGAGCAAAGGAGAGCGAGAAAGAGTGAAGGAGAGAGAGAAAGAACAAAGGAGAGGGAGAAAGAGAAAGAGTGAAAGAGAGAGAAGGGAGAAGGGACTAGAGGGAGAAAGGAATGACTCCCTTTTCGTCAGGCTTTTTGTACACACAGCTCCCCAAAAAGAATAAGAGAACAAATATATTTTTTAACAAAGGACTCTTGAAGTGGGGGCCTGTGGGGGCCATGAGCTGGCTCCATTGTGGGTTAGGGCACAGTGAAGCCACAACACTCCCTCCCTTGCCCCCATTCTGCCCCCACCACCCCTCCTCAAACAGAACATGCCTGCGAGTGAGCTTTGATACTATGTGTGCTTGAAAGCCTTAGAACAGAAGCAAAGGGAAACAGTAATGCACACATCCCAGGCTCTGAAGTTGGTGTGTTGGACACGTTGTGACAAAGTTGGCCCAAAATAACTTCCCGCCTTGCACTGAATGCAGTCTGAGTACCTCCATATGCTGCAATCTGGCAGTGAACAAGACCTCACAAAGACAACAATGTGCGTTCAGATTAGAGCAAGAGCTAATAGATTTTCAAATCACATATAGACTCTGTGACCACAATAATACTGTAGACAATGATGGAAAACATTTCGCTTTTTAAAACACTACGGGTGGTGAAATTTAAAATGCTTTTAAGTTGAAGAATAGGTGCAATCTCGGTCCTCGCGACTGCCCCTAAGGAATTGAACTTCAGTGCTGGTTTGTGCTTGTGTGTGTGTGTTCGGGTGTGTGTCCATGCCTGAACATATTGTTGTGTATAATTCAATTACTGTACAGTAATTATGTAAATGTATCCGCCTGAAAAATGGGGCACCCTTTATCTTCCAGTAGTGCTGTATTGTTTGATTGCCGGCTGTTGTTGTTACTGTTTCTATCTCTGCATTGTTTTGTTGTGTTTGGACACACACATACACACACACACATACACACTTTCAGTCAGCGGAAGAGAAGAGGGGTGTGTCGGGGATGTCTATTGGGGGGACTCTGAGTGTTAGCTAAGGGATATACACTGGAGCATTGGGACGGAGGATAACACTGCTAACATGGCAAAATCCCACACACGCACACACACACACACCCGCACACACACACACACCCCTCATCAAAACTAGTTTAGAAAGTCAATTTGGGATCAGGAGACCAATTATTTTAATTATTTTCCTTTTCCTCTATGCCTCTCTCTTTTACTTGTTTTCCCTCTTCATTTTTTTTTAGCTGTGTTTGCATTTGTGCGTATTTTGGTGGTGAGTGTATTGCACACCCCAACTTTGGGGGAGAAAAAAACTCTAGGCCTACTTGTCTGCAGGATATGGATGTCAGTACAGTTATATAGTGCTCTGGGTTCTAAAAGTCGGAGAACGATGTTTGATGGCTGCCCCATGACGAAAGGCTGTGTAGCCTGGTGCTTCTTAAATCGGCCTTATCTTCAGAATTTGGATTCATTCATCTAAATAGGACTAAAACTGATAAGCTATTATCACATGTGCCAATTAGGCCTTCCATTTTTGTACATAAAATTAATGTTCTCAGATAATTTACATCAATCAGTGGCTTACAGGCCTACAATTAAGCCCAGTCGCATGAACACCACAAGGAAGAGAGGGACGGTGGAGTGGTCTAGTAATCAGAATGAGCACTAGGCAGATTATATTTTCAGTGATAATCATGATGAATATATAAATGGCAATGTAACTTACCTCCTTTGAAATAGGTGGCGGTTAAAATCCTCTCAGATACTGGAGAAGCACTTGTTAATGTCCACGCTTTCATCTTCTTCGTGCATTCGATAATAATGCCACGCAGCTCAATTCACAGAGTCACACGCGGTCTCAGAACAATACATATAGAATCAAATTATTCCTAAACATACATCCTGTTTGCAACAAGGCACTAAAGTAATACTGTGCAATATGTGGCAAAGCAATTAACTTTTTGTCCTGAATACAAAGTGTTACGTTTGGGGCAAATCCATTACAACACATTACTACCACTCTCCATATTTTCAAGTATAGTGGTGGCTGCATCATGTTATGGGTATGCTTGTAATCGTTAAGGACTGGAGAGTTTTTCAGGATAAAAAAGAAACGGAAAAGAGCTAAGCACAGGCAAAATCCTAGAGGAAAACCTGGTTCAGTCTGCTATCCACCTGTCACGCCTGCTCTCGCTCCCTCTCTCTGGTGCTCAAGAGCGCCAGGCTGCCCTTCATTACACACACCTGTCACCATCATTACGCACATCAGCGCTCATTGGACTCCTTCATGTTGTTGATTGCCTCCTCTATATCTGTCTGTTCCTCAGTTGTTCCCCGTGTCAGCGTTATTGTATAGCGGAATTTCCTTGTTTTGATTGATGTCCGTTTTCCATTAAATGTACAGACCCTGAACTTGCACCTCGTCTCCAGCGTCGGTCCTTACAGAATGTTGACACCACTACTTGAAGCATCAAGGAGTTCTTGTTTTTTGTTTTTGGTGGTGACGGGTGCCGCCGCCGATGGAACCGGGGGTGCCTCTGCTGGCTCGTCGGGCTTCCACGCTTTAGTTGACTCGCGAGGTTTCCTTGCCTTGGTTGGCTCAGCAGGCTCCCATCCCACGTCATGCCTCAACCGGCTCGTCGGGCTCCCACGCATCACAGGATCGTCAGGCTTTCACGCTTCTTCTGCCAGATCATCAGGCTCCCACGCCTCAGCCAGCTTGTCCAGCGTCTATGCGTCGGCCGGCCCTTCAGGCTCGCCCAGGTGAGATCCGGGTGGCGCCCCTACAGGGAGGATACTGTCACTCATGCTCCTGCTCCCCCTCGTGGGCACCAGGCTGCCCTTCATTACGTACACCTGTCACCATCATTGAACATTTCAGCGCTCATTGGACTCACCTGGACTCCTTTGCATTGTTGATTGCCCCCTCTATATCTGTCTGTTCCTCAGTTTTGTTCCCCGTGTCATCATTATTGTCGTAATGTCGTTTTGTTGCCCCTGTCCAGATGCTGTTCTTGTTTTGTTTGATGTCCATTTTCCATTAAATGTTCACTCCCTGTACTTGCTTCTCATCTCCAGCATAGGTCCTTACACCATCAGACACTGCGAGATGAATTAAGAAGACAGTGAGTGGTCCTGAGTGATTGAGTTACAGTTTTGACTTAAATCTACTTGAAAATCTATGGCAAGACCTGAAAATGGTCTCGCCACAGAGCTTGAAGAATTTTGAAAAGAGTAATGGGCAAATGTTGCACAATCCAGATGAAGAAAGCTCTTACAGACTTACCCAGAAATACTCACAGCTGTACTCACTGCCAAAGGTGCTTCCACAAAGTATTACTCAGGGGTGTGAATACTTACGTAAATTAGATTTTTTTTCTGTATTTCATTTTCATTACATTAGCAAAAAATGTCTAAAAACATGTTTTCACTTTTTCATTATTGGGTTTTGTGTGTAGATGGGTGAGAAAACAATCTATTTCATCCATTCTGAATTCAGGCTGTAACACAACAAAATGTGGAATTAGTCAAGGAGTACGAATACATTCTGAAGGCAGCGTGTGTAGTAAGGGCTGGATTCAAGCCATATCGCCGAAGTATCACAAAAGATCTGCATAAAAATGTCACGGTAATTTACGATTGAGCCGGCATATGCAGTGTTTACAGTGAATGCAGTGTCCTCGACTGCTGGAACATTGCCTTTAATTGTAAATTGCACTATACAGCGGATCTTCAGCGTTACGGATTGAATAAAGCCCTTAGCCCACGTAAAAAAATCTAAAAACAATATGATTGAATGATTTGAATCTTGTTTAAACACTTCCACTCATGCACAAATAGCAGGGGACGAGGTTCATATCAATTAGCCTAATATCTCAAAGTAGCATGTTCTGTCGATGAAATCATATCTAAGTTTCATATCTAAGTTGCTAGTTCCCATCTTCACATAGTCTATATAGTCAATATTTCAATGAGAGTTCAACAGGAGAACAATGATCAATGCAGTGACCATGAAATCATGCTGGGAAATGTCTCTTCAATTAGGCTAAAGGTCCCCATGATGTGGGAACTGAATCCACCTTTTGAGCATGCACATATCGGACTTTGATACAGCCTATGATGTGCACGTATGTATAGGCTGTAATGTATGGGATGGATGGGTCGAGGGTGAGGATGAGATGCTCCAATATGATTTTTGTCATGTTCCAATGGAAATATTTGAAACCAGTCAATAATAAAGTATTGAAGGCAAGTCTATACATATATATTTATATTTTATTTATATTTCATTTCTGGGAGGATATCATTTACACCAAATATCCCATTGGCAGTTAAGCGCATTCAATGTGTTGAGAAGCCAGAAACAGTCACTTGATTTTACAAACACAAATACAAAATAAAGATAAACCACAAAATAATGAGCCGCATGTATATAACATACAAAAGAATCCCATGCCTACTCAGTAGGTAAGTACAACGTTCCAACAAGAAGATGTGGATATTGACATTTTTTTTTTCTGTTAAAAAAATAGAGTTGATCATTTTGCTTACATTCTAAAGAAATGAAGCAGTGCCCTCATATCGTCTCGTCCCTTTCTTTCCTTCCTCTTTGTCTGAGTATAACGTACATTCTGTAACAAAAATATCCCTTCAACCCTTAAGGCGAGACGCAACGCATCATCTCTCGCACACAGCCATGTCAAAACATCAGCAAGGCTTCACAAAAAGGCACCAAAAACGGGAACGTTGGCTGTTTAGTTTTTTTTTTTTTTTTACGTTTTTTTTTTTTCTCTTTTTTTTTTGTCCACATAACAGACTGATATGTCAGATGATGTGAGAAAGAGAAAGATAGTACCAGTGGAGGATATTTACAAAACAATAGAAACTAACATCACTCTTAACACATGCTTGAATACTTAAGTGCTTATTTCATCATCAAACAAAGTTTTTAAAAAAAGAAGAAAAAAAAGAATTTGAAACGCATCACAGCATCGTCATCACTACATCATAGAGAAAGTACTAGAATAGAAAATATGGCCCTGCTCACTTCAAATAATACAATGCAAATCAGTTTTTTCACATCAATGGTACCAAAGAATGGGGGATAAAAGAGCAAAACATGGCACGAGTACAACATACATATTATGTAGCTTATGTATATCATTCAATGTCTTTTGTAATGTAAATGATAGCCTCGGAGGGAAAGCGTGCCTTTAGTACCAGGCAATGTTCAGTCTGTCTGTCTGTTTGTCTCCGTCTGTGCGCTCACTAATAGGAACGATGCCGGTTTCAACTCTGGCTCTAGAAAGTCTTGTATGCTTTGTTTGAAGCACTGCATTTGCTTTATCAACAGAGAGAGAGAGAGAAAAAAAAAATCCCTTTTTGTCTACTATATTGTCTTTGCCCAGTCCTTGACGTGTGTTTATTTTTATCTCTTCTTCAGGTGAATCTGAGGATTCACTGAACAGAGCTTGCGGAGGGAGCAGGCAGAAAAGTGCTTTTCAGAGGGTGAATAACAAGTCTTTTGATGTTGATTTCTCCCCTCAAAGAGATTGTAAGGAGTGGTGAGGAGGAGGAGAGAATAAAAAGCGTTTTCTCTTTGTCTTTACTTAGCAGATCTCGATTGTCCTTGGGGAGAGTGTGGACTGCATGTCTGACAGCGGGGTGGGAACCGGAGAGGAGTAGATGGAGGCTACGGAGGAGGGGAAGGAGGAGGCCATGGAGGACTGAAAGGTACTGGACATGGACATGGAGACAGAGGGGTAGGTGGTGGCGATGGAGGGAGAGGGGTACGAGGTGTGGATGGGAGAGGAGTAGCAGGATGTGACTGGGGAGGGGTAGGAGGAGACCGGGGAGGGGTAGGAGGTGATGGGAGAAGGGTAGCTAGAGACAGGGGAGGGGGCTGATACTGAAGCTGCTGCTACAGCTACCGCCCCAGCCATCCCACCTTTCTCCGCCTTCTTGTCCTTCTGCCTCAGATGGATCTTGGTGTGCCTCTTCCTCTCGTCGCTGCGGGCAAACTTGCGTCCACAGATCTCGCAGGCGAAGGGCTTCTCACCGGTGTGCGTGCGTATGTGCGTGGTCAGGTGGTCACTGCGGCTGAAGTTGCGCATGCAGATACGGCACTGGAAGGGCTTCTGGCCCGTGTGGATGCGGATGTGGCGTGTCAACTCGTCTGAGCGGGAGAAACGGCGGTCACACGTCTCCACGGGGCAGGCATACGGCCTCTCGTGGGGCGGCGTCTTGCTGGGACGATTGGGGTACTTGCGCATGCGGCTGGGCTTGATCAGCTGGGACTGGTAGACACTCTTCAGGTCTTGGGAGCCCGTCTGGGTGGCGAAAGCTTTGATGGTGGACAGGGGGGTGAGGGAGGGCTGGCCTGACCCGTTCTGGAAGGGCTTCTGGTCAGGTAGCAGGCTAATCTCCCCCTGCTGCTGGGGGAAGAGGTAGTCAGGGATCATGGGCACAGGGAAGCTGGTGCCACACATCTTCCCATTGGGGTAGGCTGGAGGGTTGTACTGGAGCGACCCTCCGGCTGGGCTGGGGAAGCCCTGGCCCTGGTCGGAGAAGATGTCAGGGCTGGTGCTGGAGTAGGTAGGAGCAGCTGAATAGATGGGGTTATTCTCACTGTGGTGGACAGAGCAGCTCAGACTGGAGCTCTGGGAGGAGATGGCGATGGATGAGATAGAGGAGGACAACGAGGAAGAGGTGCCGGTCTGAGAGGCGGAGGAGGACGGGGCGGAGGTGGAGGGGGTGTTGATCCCCACCAGCCCACTGACCAGACTGAATAGGGGCTCGGCCCACAGGCTGTTGCTGCAGTTGGTGGCTGGCTCCAGGGTGAAGCGGCCAGTGTAGGAGATAGGAGGCAGCCGCTGGCTGGAGTAGCTCTGCTCCCCCATCGACTTTTCACAGTTCATGGAGATATCAGGTAACGTATCTGCAGAGAGAAAGAGGGAAGGAGACATGAATCAATTAATATGCAGGAGGGAGGGAGGGAGGGAGGGAGGGAGGGAGGGAGGGAGGGAGGGAGGGAGGGGGAGGGAGGGAGGGAGGGAGGGAGGGGGAGGGAGGGAGGGAGGGGAATCCTGCCAGAGAGGTGGACAGTGTTGCCCCTCTCCCCTCTAAGAGCAGCAGGTGCCTACGCGAAGCAGGAGAACCAGCCTCCCTCCCTCCCAGCCAAGCAACCCCAGCACTTTCCCACCTCTAAACTCCCACACCAGCCATTTCCTCCACTAACCAAAAGATGGACAAGAGCTGTCGTGCAAGTCAAGCCAAGCCATCTGCATGCATTTTTTAAAGATATATATTTTTAAGCTTTTTTTTTCTTTCTGTCACGCACACACACACGAGCCAAGTTCTTGAAGTCCACCACATAGCCTAAGGCAATTGATTACTGAAACTGCAGTTCAGCTGGTTTTAGGAATGCAATTTGAATTTAGCTCTAGACTGTCTGAAGGTATGCAATGAGTGAGCAATGCTGAAGCTCAAATACAATCCAATAGTGATGAAGAGCTACAATTTAATTTTTTTAATTCTCGATTTTTGGGGGGTTATGTATTTCCAATCATCATTCATTCAATTGCTTTATTATATTTCATTACTTTATTATTTTTTAAATATCTAAACATCAACATAAGTAGAAATATCTAATTCAAAGAGCATATTCAATATATCAAGGGTCTTCTGTTGAAGCTGAAATGTAATTAATAGTTGCCAGCTGATCACAAATAATGATCATGCATTATTATGCATTATGTATAAACTGTTTCATGCCATGCATTCTGCTAGTTGCAGAATGCAGTCTATCATACAATACAATACAATACAATACAATACAATACAATACAATACAATACAATACAATACAGTACAGTACAGTAGTTCCATACAGCAATAGACCAAGGATATACTCTTACCTCCAGTAATGTGGTCATACTGCTCTCCTGGCTCCCCCGATCCAAAACCTGCTCCCTCGGTCGCCGAGGCAGAGAGGTAGGGGGTCCCAGCGGAGCTCAGCATCATCATCTCCTCCAGCTTGGGATAGTTATCCATGGGAGAATGGGGGAAGCTGAGGGGGTCTGAGATCTGCAGGGCTGGATGGAGCATCTCTGTCTTGGTTGCAGCCATACTCCAGGGACGTGGTGCTGTAAGGGGCTGAGGCTGCGCTGGAGAGGAGAGCAGCGAGGCTTGGTGCAGGCTGGGCAGAGTGGTGATGTTCCTCTCTGAGGTGGAGGAAATCACCAGTCCACTTTCGGGAGCAGGGTCAGACTTCTTTCCCTCTTTTCTCTGGTTCTCCAAGAGTATTCTTGTCTTGTTCCTCCTCTTGTCCAAGATGAGTAAAAATCCACTTTTTTATTTTCTTTCAGAGAAGAGTATTCAGATCAGATGTCCCTTTTACTCATTCCCTAAAATTAATGATAAATAATCATTAATGTATTTTTTCTTTTCACTAGTTGAATCCAATAAGGGTGTTGCCCTTTTGGATAATGTGTTGTTGTTGTTGCTTTGAATTCACTTTTACTTTTTGAGTGAAAATGTTGTTAGTTAGGGAGATAGCGCTGTATGTGTGCGTGTGTATCTGTCTATCTCTGCTCTAAGTTTTGCTGTTCTGAGCTCTGAGGGCGCACTCTCATGCTCAGAGAATCCCCACTCCTTTATATACCCTTTCTCCGTGACGTAGATGTCCATATATGGAGTGAAGGAAGCCCATATTTAGGCACTGCAGTGGAGGACACATGACGTTGGCCAGGGGGAAAGCAGAGAGGAGACACTTTATACTGAACCAGTGCAATAAATCGCGGGAAGATAACCGCTCTTCCTCAACCCTGAATCGATGCATCTTCATAGGATAATCCCTGCTAGAGAAGGCGGCATAATTCTTGCTGTCTCCCTGATGGCCCATAGTTCAGATTCGGATTTCCCATCTGTGCAGCAGGCTGCGCGCTTGCCGGAAAACCCGGCTCCGCCATGCCATATAAGGTTGTGTCTAAGTAAGGAACTATTCCGGTGGGTCTCCATTTCCTTGCCCTTATTTGGAGCTTCCTGAGGTAGCGCTGATCAGTGCTTGGCAGCAGTGAATGAGAGGCAGAGCGCAGCTCAAGTCCAGCGCTCTACTCAGTACACGGTACAATAAGTAATGTCAGCACTCAGCACCATACTCCTCCCTCACCCAAACCAGCAAGGAAAACACCAGTGCCTTTATTTTAGATAGAAGCTTATACATTTCAGCTGCATTGCAAGCGTTTAAATGATCTAAACGGAAATGTAATAAAGAGTGAAATAAGCAGCTCGTTTCAGTATGGGTCTCTGTTATATTACGCAATGAAATTGCAGTTCTGCATCAACACGAGCGCACAAAAAGGCCACAGAAATGTGTTCATATATTTTAACAATTATACTATTGTTATGAATCTTGCATTATAATACCTGAAAGAGGACATTGGTTATACGCGTTCACAATCTATGCATACGTTCATAGCCAGCCTACCCATCCCGTTGACGCACAAAAAAAAGGTGCACGGAGGAGAATTTGAAGAATTGAATTTCAAATATTATTGTCTACCTCATCAATGAATGTGTTAGTTAGACATCAGCAGTTTGACAGGTGAGAGGAAGGGAAGAGAGAGGCCAGACAGTTGATTCCTTCGGGATGGCCGCGTGAAACCTGTGCAAAGTAGCGCGTGTTATTGTTGTATATTTTTTCGTCTTTGCTGTCAAAATGCATATAGCAATAAGCTATGTGAATATAGCCGTTTTCTTTAACTTGGTTTTTGGGAATCCTATTAATGAGTGCGTTGTAGGCGTAGGCCTATTCAGGGCTGCTTACCTGGCAATGAAATGGTTCGAGCCATTGAGTGGTTATGAAAGTGTTATTACGCTACTATTATGAACATGCATGGTACGGAGATTACTTTGACCAGCAGCAGAGATAATTGAATACCGCAAATTGAGTTGAGACATGATCGTCTATGGACATGTAAATTACGCATCACTCATTATATCCATCCCCTGCAATTGTTTAAGATTGGGAATATGCTTTCTCTACCTACCTCTTTGTCATTGATGAATGATACCGGAGGCCAGCGGATGCTGACGAGGCTCTGGGCCAGGACTATCCTATCTGACTAATTGCGGGGTTACCCCGGCCTCCCCTACTCAATAGGCTACTCCGGGAAACTCTCTGCCACTCACGGAGCTAATAGGTCGAATTAACAAACCGCCACTAAACGCTGCCAGAACGCCTGTGGGCTACTGATGTTCCCCCTGGCTGTTCCAGCCCAAAAGCAAGCCAGGGAGCGGGGACTCCTCGATGGCTGTGACAGGAAATCGATGTTTCCCCCGGCCCGATGCTGACTGGAGCTATGCAGGCAAGCTCATTGTTAAACATTCCATGATTGTGTATTTCGGCCTACTGTAGGCCAACAGGAGAGAAGTGCGTGGGTGAGACTTCAACCCTTTGGAGAGGGCACAACTCTAGGTAAACTTAATGAAAATATAACTAATGTTACATAAGAATATTATATTTGGAGTTAGTAAGTAGTCGAACAACTGCTCAAATTGGTTGCTGCACCATGTTCAATATCCAATGTGTTCTCCCTTCCATCCACAGAACATTCTATAAATGTGACGCCTATGTGTCCACGTTTATGTCCCTCAATGTAGGGCTATTGATATCACAATACTACACTTTCTAATGACTATTTCTGTCTGTCTATGAGGTTGATCTTGGTCTTGACTCCAGGGATGCTGGAAAATGGAGGTGGCCAATGCAGCCTGGTCTCATAGACTCATAAAATTATTAAATCACTTTTTAGCTAATTAGGAACTTTTAAACTTTACTGAACAAAAATATAAGCGCAACATGTAAAGTGTAGGCCCCATGTTTCATGAGCGGTAATAAAAGATCCCAGAAAACTTTCTATAGGCACATATAGCTTATTTCTCTCAAATGTTGTTCAAAAATGTGTTTACTTCCCTGTTAGTGAGCATTTCTCCTGTGCCAAGATAATCCATCCACCTGACAGGTGTGGCATATCAAGAAGATGATTAAACAGCATTACATAGGTGCACCTTCTGCTGGGGACAAAAAAAGCCACTGTAAAAGGTGTAGTTTTGTCACTCACACAACACAATGCCACAGACGTCTCAAGTTTTGAGGGAGCGTGCAATTGGCATGTTGACATTAGGGATGTCCACCAAAGCTGTTGCCAGATCATTTTATGTTAATTTCTCTACCATAAGCCGCCTTCAACGTTGTTTTAGAGAATTTGGCAGTATGACCAACCGGCTTCACATCAGTCGACCATGTGTAACCACACCTGTCCAGGACCTCCACTTTGCAGCTTCTTCACCTGCGGGATCGTCTGAGACCAGCCAACTAGACAGCTGATGAAACTGAGGAGTATTTATTTCTGTAATAATGCCCCGTTGTTGGGAAAAACTCATTCTGATTGACACCCATGGATGCGCCCCTGCCCAGTCCTGTTAAATCCATAGATTAGGGCCTAATTAATTTCTTTCAATTGACGTACAGTGCCTTGCGAAAGTATTCGGCCCCCTTGAACTTTGCGACCTTTTGCCACATTTCAGGCTTCAAACATAAAGATATAAAACTGTATTTTTTTTGTGAAGAATCAACAACAAGTGGGACACAATCATGAAGTGGAATGACATTTATTGGATATTTCAAACTTTTTTAACAAATCAAAAACTGAAAAATTGGGCGTGCAAAATTATTCAGCCCCTTTACTTTCAGTGCAGCAAACTCTCTCCAGAAGTTCAGTGAGGATCTCTGAAGGATCCAATGTTGACCTAAATGACTAATGATGATAAATACAATCCACCTGTGTGTAATCAAGTCTCCGTATAAATGCACCTGCATTGTGATAGTCTCAGAGGTCCGTTAAAAGCGCAGAGAGCATCATGAAGAACAAGGAACACACCAGGCAGGTCCGAGATACTGTTGTGAAGAAGTTTAAAGCCGGATTTGGATACAAAAAGATTTCCCAAGCTTTAAACATCCCAAGGAGCACTGTGCAAGCGATAATATTGAAATGGAAGGAGTATCAGACCACTGCAAATCTACCAAGACCTGGCCGTCCCTCTAAACTTTCAGCTCATACAAGGAGAAGACTGATCAGAGATGCAGCCAAGAGGCCCATGATCACTCTGGATGAACTGCAGAGATCTACAGCTGAGGTGGGAGACTCTGTCCATAGGACAACAATCAGTCGTATATTGCACAAATCTGTCCTTTATGGAAGAGTGGCAAGAAGAAAGCCATTTCTTAAAGATATCCATAAAAAGTGTTGTTTAAAGTTTGCCACAAGCCACCTGGGAGACACACCAAACATGTGGAAGAAGGTGCTCTGGTCAGATGAAACCAAAATTGAACTTTTTGGCAATAATGCAAAACGTTATGTTTGGCGTAAAAGCAACACAGCTCATCACCCTGAACACACCATCCCCACTGTCAAACATGGTCGTGGCAGCATCATGGTTTGGGCCTGCTTTTCTTCAGCAGGGACAGGGAAGATGGTTAAAATTGATGGGAAGATGGATGGAGCCAAATACAGGACCATTCTGGAAGAAAACCTGATGGAGTCTGCAAAAGACCTGAGACTGGGACGGAGATTTGTCTTCCAACAAGACAATGATCCAAAACATAAAGCAAACTCTACAATGGAATGGTTCAAAAATAAACATATCCAGGTGTTAGAATGGCCAAGTCAAAGTCCAGACCTGAATCCAATCGAGAATCTGTGGAAAGAACTGAAAACTGCTGTTCACAAATGCTCTCCATCCAACCTCACTGAGCTCGAGCTGTTTTGCAAGGAGGAATGGGAAAAAATTTCAGTCTCTCAATGTGCAAAACTGATAGAAACATACCCCAAGCGACTTACAGCTGTAATCGCAGTAAAAGGTGGCGCTACAAAGTATTAACTTAAGGGGGCTGAATAATTTTTCAATTTTTGATTTGTTAAAAAAGCTTGAAATATCCAATAAATGTCGTTCCACTTCATGATTCTGTCCCACTTGTTGTTGATTCTTCACAAAAAAATACAGTTTTATATCTTTATGTTTGAAGCCTGAAATGTGGCAAAAGGTCGCAAAGTTCAAGGGGGCCGAATACTTTCGCAAGGCACTGTATAACCTAACCCTGACTTGTATGTAAACCAGTAGGCCTTCGGGGTACTTCAATGCACACACATGTAAGTATAAGCACACGTGTCCACACACACACATCCCCTTAACCCCCAACAAACAAAACTTCTGCTCGCAAGCTGTTGTTGTTCCATTTGGCACCCACCACCCAGTATACAGTACATTTTCACTCCATAGTTTGGATTCTGTCCCCAGCGTTTCCCTTCCCGCCTTGGGGTAACTTTCTGTTTACCCCCATTAGAGTGTGTCATATATTATGGATGATCCAGGACTGGCTCTGCCAGCCTCCCAAACAAAGTCTAAATACTTAGTGTACCTGGAGAGACCCTGGGAGAGGGATATGTAGTTCTAAAAGGGATCATAAAATGTCTGTAGAGAGTCCCATTATTTTGGATGGGTCTAGAGCGGGCACAGCACAACATCCCTGATATAGCCCAAATAGAGAGAGAAGAGAGATATATATATATATATAGTTCTAAAATGGACTTTGAAATGTCTTGAGAGTCGAATGGTTGTGAGCGACTGTGGTTTTCCGAGACTGATTTTGTTGCAATAGTTTAGTGAGTGTCCATTAGTGACGTGTGTGAATGTCACAAACATTATAAAAGGCTGGTCCAGGAGAGGTGTCTTGAGTGATTCTGTACTGTAACGGCTTCAAGGCAAAACAAAGCCAAACTCTTGTCTGTATATGTTGTGGCTGTCATGAATCACTTTCCAAGGCCGATAAGTACATGCAGCTCAGAGACTAGATAATCTGATGGCAATGTAATAAAATCAGTTTAGGGAAAACTCTGAAGAAAGTAATAAAGTAATAAAGATGATAAATACTACAAGCTTAGCTGCTGTCGTGTGTGTGTCTGTGTGTTTGTGCATGTGTGCGTACATGTGTGTGCGCGTGCGTGCAACGTACGTACCCGCTCGTGTATTTCTGTTTATGTGTGTGTGTGTTCCGGTTAGCCGATTCATTCTAGCCGGTGTGTTCCCGCTGTTGCCCACGCAGCCCAGCCAGAGGAGTCCTCAGCTGATGAGGCGCCAGCGTCTAGCCCCAGCTCAGTGAGGGAGGCAGGCAGGCTCTCCCCTCACCTACTCACCCACTACACCCCCATCCCTCAGCCCCAGTCTCGACTCAGGCCTTCCCTCACGCCCCCACCTCGCTGCGCAGAGCACCGGTTAATATTTAATTAAGCCCCAGTCTTCCAGAGAAAGCAGTGGAGAGCGGGTAGAGAGAAGATGAGAGAAGAGAGGGGGAGCGAGAAAATGAGAGAAGGGCAAAAGGGAGGGAGAGAAAGATGATAGAGGTGATAGAGACAGAGAGAGAGGAGAGCAGGACAGATGCAAAGATATGGGGAGAGAGAGGGAGAGAAAGAAGATAAAGAGAGCGAGAGAGAGAGAAATGAGGAGGAACGCGAAAGTGCGATAATGCAGGGAAAGAGAGAGAGATCCTCAGATCCCCACACTGTGGAGCAAATACCAGACTTCTGCCGAAATGAATCACCAGGCAGGCAGAGAGATGGGCAGACAGATGCTCCTCTCCCGCTCCCCATGTCCCCCACCCCCCACACCCCTGTGGTGCAATCCCCCCATAGCATACAGGTGTGCACAGACATGGCGTTCTATAATGGCCAGTTCGAAGGGAGGGATTAGGGAGTCCGACGACGAGGGTTAGTTACCAAGGCAGCAATGTTACATAATTTGGTAGGCAGGCGCGGGGTGTGTGTGTGTGGGGGGGGGTGATGGAGAGATAATGACAGAGCTAGAGAGAGGACATGATTATGTTGGAGCTGACGCAGAATGCAGCGAACAGTTTTACGATGTTGCTGGGTGTAGTAGGGAAGAAAATAGGGACCAATTGATAAGAGAGGAGAGAGAAGAGAAGGGCCTGCTTATTTGTTCAGAAAAAAAGATACAGTAACATAATATTACCATGTTGTGATGTGGGTTAGGCGAGGGAATATAAGGGACATTGGCTAAATAAAAAATTTCTCCCAGCTTTTTCACGGCCATCAGTATAAGGATATTGACTGACCTTTAACACAGAGTGAGATGAGCCTGAGAGAAGACATGTTGTTGACGTGAGGAAGATCTGTTCTGTCAGAAGAACCTTCTAGAAAACAGACATAAAGGAGACAGAGACAGAGAAGAGAGAAAACGCTATGCGGCGTAGCCCTTTCGTGCAGTCAAATGACCTAGTGGCTTCATGGGTGGAATGTTATTCATATTTTTCATAATCTCATAATTAATAAAGATTGATAAAAATAAATACCCGAAAATCCAGTGTTTCTTTTTTAAATAGTTCTTAACCTTTTCATACGTGAGTTGGAAATACCTCTAACGGTCGCCCCAGCGTGAGTTGTTTTATGCACGTGATGTCAGAATGCATTTACTGTTCCAAAATGTGATTATTACGCAACAGGACAGTTAATTAGCGCTGCCTGCTAATTATCTCTAGGCTATGTTTCAATTTGTCAATTTCAAATTATTTTCTAACAAAAGTTTGAATTGAGATGTGTTTCGCCTCCTCATTAATTCACAAAGAAGTAGCCCATTTCAGCGTTGCGGAATAATTTATGTTTGAGGCTTTACGAGTCTAACCAACTTTTTTCATTGAGGAGAGCCCACGCACTTCACCAATGTTTGCGCAGATCAAGTATCCACGAATTGGAACAATTTCTGGCTGGCGCTCACATTGCCTTCCTTGTTGTTTTCCTTACAAATAATAACTTTGGACATGTGTGCATTCCTATCAAAGTAAGTTCCTTATTTTCTGTATATCGGGTTGTCGTTTGTACTGTAGGTGCATACAGTATGTATGTATGTATGTATGTTTTCAAGTACTGGTGACAAATAATGCATTCTTATTATTGCATAGATTGATAATACTCATTGTTATGAGCTAATGCTAAGCTATTTGCCAGCTATGTGTGGTGCCATGTTTGTTGACATTAAACAATGCTTTCTGTCAGACCAAAGATGTTTTAATGAGGTGAAGGATTGGTTCATAAAAATATGATCGTTTGTGTTACATTAATCTTTCCTCAGTTAGCGCTAGGACAAATGTAGCCTACATTTTCCAGTTTGGATGATTGTGTTATGCTGTAGCTACTTCTGTGAATGTCTGAAGATTGTATCCAAAAATAAACTGGTCACATTCTGGACATAACTTTGTAAGGACTGTGTTTGTGCAAAATGTTTCTTTGAAAAAATTGTGTTGTCAGCTCAAATGCTGAAACGAAACTGGACATTCTAAATAAACATTCTAATCATATCGTTTCAGCTTACGCTTCAGGGACAACTGTAGAATGATCACACCCGTTTGTTGGTACATGTGAAAAGGCTGAATACTTTTTTATTATATTTTTTCCATAACAATTATAAAGACAAATAAAGTATATATATATACACTACCATTCAAAAGTTTGGGGTTAAATGTGTCCTTGTTTTTGAAAGAAAATCACGTTTTTGTACATTAAAATAACATCAAATTGATCAGAAATACAGTGTAGACATTGTTAATGTTGTAAATAACTATTGTAGCTGGAAATGGCTGACTTTTTATGGAATATCTACTTAGGCGCACAGAGGCCCATTATCAGCAACCATCACTCCTGTGTTCCAATGGCATGTTGTGTTAGCTAATTCATGTTTATCATTTTAAAGGGCTAATTGTTCATTAGAAACCCTTTTGTAATTATGTTAGCACATCTGAAAACTGTTGAGCTGATTAAAGAAGCAATAAAACTGTCTTTCTTTAAAATAGTTATGTATCTGTATCTAAACTAGTTGAGTATCTTGTGGGTTCGATTACAGGATCAAAATGGCCAGAAACAAATAACTTTCTTCTGAAACTCGTCAGTCTATTCTTGTTCTGAGACATTAAGGGCTATTCCATGCGAGAAATGGCCAAGAAACTGAAGATCTCGTACAATTCTGTGTACTACTCCCTTCACAGAACAGTGCAAACTGGCCCTAACCAGAATAGGAAGAAGAGTGGGAGGCCCCGGTGCACAACTGAGCAAGAGGACAAGTACAGTAAATTAGACTGTCTAGTTTGAGAAACAGACGCCTCGCAAAACACCAGTCTCAACATCAACAATGAAGAGGCTGTATGTATTTACTGTATGTAAAACAGTTTGTTATATATCAGTGTTTTATGATGTACATAAAATGTAATATTGGGATGCAAACTCAAAATTGAATACATTTCAACTATATCTGACATGGTACAGGTGTCTTCTTTTTTTTTAAGCCCATAACCATGTGTGTGAAGTCTATACTTTAGTTTCAAAGTCGATTTGTTTAAGACTACCAAAGAAACACTTTGTGTGCCCATGGTTTAGCCCACTGCAGTAAAAGGTTAAGAGCCAGATGTGTCAGATACAGGTTTAGCAATATCCAAACAGATCATTTCCTATCTTTATGATCCAAAATGATGCTGTATGTCTGCCTCTCTTCCCTTTGTGATAATCTGTTGTTATGTTTACATATCTCATATTTCTGTGTTATGATTGTATCAGTAGCTTAGCATGTATACTGCGCTACAGTAAACTGCATGTTGCTGTTGTGTCACTGAGTGGACCCACATTTTTTAGCACTTTGCTCAGAGGCATTTGGATGCATTGCATTCTGGCCTGAGTGATTCCTCTCTCCTTTAGGACAAATCAAAGGTTTTCTATACCTGTTAAACTATAGGTGTACCGTACACACCATATTCTCCCTGGGGTATTATGTACAGCATTACTGTGACACGTGAAACCACAGCTCTGTGTCCCGTCGTCGTTGTGCGGGCCCTCGCCTGCCTTCTGAAGGTTTTGGGTGACAGACAGATAATTACCCGCCAAAGCCCAGAAGGCTGCTACCAGACCACCCCTCCAACCCCCCATGCCCTCCCGGGACTGGCAGAAGGGTGACTCACTGCTCCACACGGTTGTTTGTTTGATGTGGATGACAGAATAACTGACCCCTGACCTTTAGAGATGAGTCATCAGCATTGGTATGAGAGATGGGGCTTCCCCCGGATAAAATAAAGCGGTATCATGGAGGTGGGTGGCTGTAACATTTAAAGGTTGACACAAACACTTGACTTGTATTTGTCACAAACAAGTTTCTGCTCTAGCCTACATATGAGGTGCATGGCAAACCCCATCCAGGGTATCTGAGGTGTACAATCAGCGGTGTATCACTGAAAGGCCTTTGTGACCTCAAAATCAAACAACCCATATAAAGTCAGTGGCTGATTTAGGTACAGGCGACATGGGCATCTTGGCGGAGGCGGCATGGGGAGGCCGCAGTAAAAAAATTGGAATGGTGACATTTGCGTGATGGGTTTTCTAGCGCTCATGTGCACGTCACGTCAATGATGTCATGTCACCATGTGGGACTGTGGGTCAATTAATCTTGTCGGAGTGGGCTCCCTGATTCTAGTTTGTGAGCTAAGCATGTTACTGCCTGGGAAGGTCTCAGAAGTATTAGATGGGGAGGGGGGCGGGGGTAGGTTGACCTCAGGTCTCCCCACTGGAAGCCCGTGGTAGGGGGAGTTGGAGAATCTATCAAATAGCGCACCTCTAACTTTGTGCAGTACTAATGCAATTAGTAAAATCAGTCACAATACGAAATGCTACCAAATAAACCACAATTCATTCATAATACTGTGAATATTTCGTTTTTCACAGACATATTGTTGCATTTTTTTCTGGTTTGTGCGAAATCGTTAAGAATAATATAAAACCAGTCTGCACACCACCAAGGTGAATTGGTTTAGTCTTGATACTTGGTTGACAGTGTTGGAGGATGGGTAATGTATTGATGCTCGAGTGCCAAATCAACACAAACGTGTCAGCTTTTTAATAAAACAGCACCGTAAACTGTTAGATATACACTGAGTATACCAAACAAATTGGCTGGATGATGAACCATTCTTGAAACACGCAGGAAACTGTTGAGCGTGAAAAACCCAGCAGCGTTGCAGTTCTCAACATGAACCGGTGTGCCTGGCACCTACCCACCTGCCTCCTCCCCTTCATCTACACTGATTGAAGTGAATTTAACAAGTGACAGCAACAAGGGATCACAGCTTTCACCTGGATTCACCTGGTCAGTCTATGTCATGGAAAGAGCAGATGTTCCTAATGTTTTGAATACTCCGTGTAGATATACAGTATAGATAAAGTAGTTGTGATCCATTTATTTGGAGTTGCTGTCCTCTTCCCTCTTCCTGGAAAGCTTTCCTCTGTCATGTTGGTGTAAACGTGAAGTGAACTAAAGCCTGTTGACACTGTCACCCTGCTACTCCCCTCACATCGTCCCACTACTTTAACTCCACCAGTCTTTCTCCCTGAAGTCCTGACCTTGACCAGTAAGCTCACAATGTCCCAGTCAACATTCACAGTCCTGACTCTCAGTTGTGGGTGACAGACTTTTTTTCATAGAGAGCTTGACCAGTTCCAGCAGACCCCATGAAAGACGTCTGACCGTTCCCTCTCAACCACACTGGGAGAAAGCACTTTATTGGCCGCATTCACTGGAACAAGTTGGGTCCACCTTGTAATAACATCTTCCTCTGCACGGCTTGGTATGGAATTGAGAGAGAGGGAGGGAGTGTGTTTGTGTGTTTGTGTGCCTTGTGCGTGCGTGCGTGCGTGCCCGCACTTCTTTAAGTCTTTCGAAGCGCTACACCTGGGCTATTGAAAATCCGTCATTCTCACTCACGAGTCACTCTATTGAAAATGATGATCCACCTTGAAAAGGTGAAAAGTTAGTTACAAGAGAAACAGTATGTGTGCGTGATCTAGGGCTGGCACAATCACCATATAACCGTCTGAACGTCTAACCGATGGTTATGGATGAAGACAGTCATGAAAACATAATAACTGTCATAACCCTTTAAAAAAGAAATATAAATAAACAAGTCTTTGGTTGCCTCGGCAATGCCCCACACAATGGAGCAGCAGAACACATAGAAATATAATGAATACAACAGGCTTGGAACCTCAAACCCTGGCAATTTGACTGGTAAACTCATGCGTAGACACTCGCAATGGCTGCCTGGTATTGTGATGCAATAATTTCCATGGTAATGTAGAATGTTCATTCAAATGATGTTAACTGATGCGGCTCATGCAATGGAATGTATTTTTGTCATGTCAGTTGAGTTGAATCAACAACTCAAAGCACATATCGATGGGTACATTTCCTGGTTTTAATTCCTGCTTTGGACTGCTTTACTCCTATGGGTAGACTCGCAATGGCTGCCACAGCACCCATTGTGCCATTATTGACTTGAATGGGGATGCCCGTTCTATTATTATATATTATATTATTACTATTATTATCACAGATCACTGCACCTGTACATAGCCCATCTATAAATAGCCCAAACAACTACCTCTTCCCCTACTGTATTTATTTATTTATTTTGCTCCTTTGCACCCCAGTATTTCTACTTTGCACACTCATCTACTGTCAAATCTACCATTCCAGTGTTTTAATTGCTATATTGTATTTACTTCGCCACCATGGCCTATTTATTGCCTTTACCTCCCTTATCTCACCTCATTTGCTCACATCGTATATAGACTTGTTTCTACTGTATTATTGACTGTATGTTTGTTTTACTCCATCTGTACCTCTGTGGTGTTATATGTGTCGAACTGCTATGCTTTATCTTGGCCAGGTCGCAGTTGTAAATGAGAACTTGTTCTCAACTTGCCTACCTGGTTAAATAAAGGTGAAATAAAAATCAATAAAAAATCAATTATATTTCTATGGCAGCACATGCTGTAAGGAGCAAAGGAGAGGAGGAATTTTTCACATTCAAGTTTATGGCACCTGAAATGCATTGTGATTTATGCAAATATGGTTGTAGTGTGAAAGTATAAGTAGTATCAAAACTTTTCTTCAGGCACACTGACCAGTGGTAGTCAGGACATTTTAAAATGATTTAGGTGTGGATACCTTTTACGGGTCTGGCAGTAGGGTGCCAGGTGACCTAGCAGTTAGAGCATTGGGCCAGTAACCAAAAGGTTTGAACACCTGAGCCGACAAGGTGAAAAATCTGTTGATGTGCCCTTGAGCAAGGCACTTAACCCTAATTTGCTCCATGAGCGGTGGTACTGCTATGGCTGACCCTGTAAATCAGCACATTTCACTGCACCTATCACCTATTACTTAGGTTCCAGTGGAATAATAATAAGTATGACCAGTTTCAGCAAGCACAACTAATTGTAATCCACATAATAACTCAGGATTATTTTCCTGCTGCAAGAAACGGATCAAATTAAGATAGTAACAAAATCACCAGGTGTGCACAAATATGGGGTAAAAAAAAGACTGGGTTGGCTTAGATTGTTGATAACATGTAAACTATATTTTTCATCTCCAATTATCCAATTATTATTATTATTATTATTATTATTATTTTTACATAAATCAAGTTGCACAATAAACCCTCAAATACATCGTTACAGTTGTTGGTTATCCATAATATCATAGATGGGACATCTGTCAACACATCTCACAACAAGACATTGTATCAAAAACAAGATCAGAAGAGCAGAGACGAGCCACTTACGATTCACCACATGGCAGTTTCTTGTCATTGTTGTTAGCTATTTGGCAATCCAGAACCATAACAACAAACAACCTTCTGCCCCTTTAAAAGCGTGTGCATAATTTTCATGACGTTGTCAACTAACACATCTATAATGATTACATTAAGATGGGGGTCAGAGTGCAGTGGCAATAAAAGGAGGGGGGGGACGGGGGATAGAGAGAGCGACAGGTGAAAGACAAAGATAGAGAGAAAGGAGTTGGAGTACTTCAGGAATTAACAACAAGTTGAAGTACTGTACACCTCAGACACGGATACTTAAGGCCATTTATACACCTCCACGTCCATATAAATACATAGCAATCAAGACTTACAATCAGCTATCCACACTATAGATTTGAAAAAATATAGAGTGGCGGTGTGGTCATTCTGAGCTCAGGGCGGAACATTCACCTCACACCCACTACTTGACCCTAACTGACATCTAACCCCTGCGTCCAAACGTCTATAAATCCACTGTCCTATAACAGGACCACTTCTGACAGTTTCTTCATTTATTTATTCTTCCATTTTCCCGAAGTACAACAGCTGTCGTTAGTGTTGTTTGACAGTCTGTGTTGTTTGTCAGCCCTGTTGACGTGCTGAGAATGATGGAAATTATTATTGTATGTTCTGGAGGGTTATGACAGGGGCTGTCTCCTCCTTCTCTACCAGCCCTGTAGGCTATCCTTCTTCTCTAATAGCCCTGTGGGGGGGGGTTACCTGAGTCAACCTGGCATACCTTCCCTATGGGCCACCTGTCAACAACCTACCGACAACCTCTCCCTCTTTCTCTCTCTCTCTCCACCTCTCTCTCCCCCTCTCTCTCACCTAAGCTCAGCTCAGACAGCGTGAAACAAACAACTCTCACCTGTACAGAATTTCAACTCTCCCTTCAGCTTTTGAAAAGTGACACAGATTTGGTTGTTTAACACAAATAGACGAGAACATGTTTTTTCCCAATTTTCCGATCTAAATCAAGTATAACAGACAGTTTTTTTTAGGATAACCTCAAATGGAATGAGCCTGTGTGTGTGTGTGTGTGTGTGTGTGTGTGTGTGTGTGTGTGTGTGTGTGTGTGTGTGTGTGTGTGTGTGTGTGTGTGTGTGTGTGTGTGTGTGTATGACTGTAATTGACCAGCCGAATGACCACAGTCTCCGTGATGAACATTCGGACAGGAAAAAATAAATACAAAATTACTCCTCTATTTTGCTCCTGACCGCATTCAAACTTTAAAACGTGCAAAGCGGTCTGCAACAGTGTGCTTATATATCGCTTTTGGATACCATTTATATACTGAACAAAAATATAAACGCAACATGCAACAATTTCAATGAATTTACTGAGTTACAGTTCATATAAGAAAATGTGTCCATTTTAAATCAATTCATTAGGTCCTAATGAATTTGTTGTACACATATATCTTTTAAAAAGTTAGATCCAAAGCATCCCAAACATGCTCAATGGGTGACTATGCAGGCCATGGAAGAACTGGGACATTTTCAGCTTCCAGGAATTGTGTACTATAGCTTATGACTGCCCATAGCATAACCCCACCGCCATCATGGGGCACTCTGTTCACAACATTGACATCAGCAAACTGATGTCCCACACAACGCAAATCAAGTGGTCTGCGGTTGTGAGGCCGGTTGGACGTATTGCCAAATTCTCTAAAATGTCGTTGGAGGCGGTTTATGGTAGATAAATGATCATACCATTTTCTGGCAACAGCTCTGGTGGACATTCCTGCGAATTGCATGCTCCCTCAAAACTTGAGACATCTGTGGCATTGTGTTGTGTGACAAAACTACACATTTTAGATTGGCCTTTTATTGTCCCCAGCACAAGGTGCACTTGTGTAATGATTATGCTGTTTAATTAGCTTCTTGATATGCCACACCTGTCAGGTGGATGGATTATCTTGGCTAAGGAGAAATACTCACTAACAGGGATGTGAACAAATTTGTGGCAAATCTTTTTTTATAAAAAATATTTTGGTGCATTTGGAACAATTCTGGGATCTTTTATTTCAGCTCATGAAACATGGGACCAACACTTTACATGTTAAGTTTATATTTTTGTTCAGTGTACTTTTTGAACAAGCTCCATAGGCTTGAATGGGAAAAACGTGGATTCGCCACTACTCTTGTACCATTAAAGCCTACAAACATCAAACCAACTTAGACATGTACAAACTGACTCAATTTTACACTCCTTGTCAAATGATTGTTGATGCTATTTATACTTTTTGAACTATATGATCATAAAAGCTCCATGGACTTCAAAGGCAACATTTGGAATGCAGGCTTCAACATTTAAAACTAAAATCACTGCCACAAAACTTTCAGAATGTTCCAACTAACAAAGGTTTGAGAGCTTAAAATATGCCATATGGTATGATGCTATAGTACTCATTATAGGCTAATATACTAACCTATTACACTAACTCCACAACTACAAACCACCCCAAAATAGCAATGACAACCCTATTACTACTGTTACTAATACTACCATTACAACTGCCATCCATTACACTACAACTACTTCAGAAAAAATACTTCAAAACAACTACTAGCTACTCTGTGGACCAGAGCTAGTTTGTGTGTACCAAAGCTAGGCCACAGCTAGCTCACTACTAGCTTCACCCTGGACCACAGCTCTGGTCAGGCTTTTGTCCACACTAACTGGCTCTGGTCCAGGGCGTAGCTAGTAGCTATCTAGCTCTGGTCCTCACTAGCATTAGCTTAGCTCTGGCCCGCACTAACTAGCTCTGGTCCAGGTGTAGCTAGTAGCTAGCTAGCTCTGATCTGCACTAGCTTTGGTCTAGGTCTGAGCTGCACTACCTAGCTCTTTCCCAGCTGTCGTCCAGGTTGTAGCTAGTAGCGAGCTAGTTCTGGTCCGCATTAGCATTGGTCTAGCTCTGGTCCACACTAACTAGCTCTGATCTGGGGCATACCTAGTTGCTAGCTCTGGTCCGCACTAACTCTGGTCCAGCTCTAATCCAGGGCATAGCTAGTGGCTAGCTAGCTCTAGTCTGCACTAGCTGTAGTATAGCTCTGGTCCATACTAGCTCTGTTCCAGGGCGTAGCTAGTACCTAGCCAGTTCTGGTCCGCACTAACTAGCTCTGGTCCAGGGCGTAGCTAGCAGTTCTGGTCCGCATAAGCTTGCATAAGCTTTTTTTTGTTAGGATAAATCTAGTCTGACATTTTAAAGTGGAAATTATAACTTTAGAAGCCTTTTTAAACGTTGAATGTACTACAATTTGCATTTACTGGTGCATAGGAAAACTGTCTGCGACAACAGAGTGATCAAATTGAGATAGTACATCTGTGTACCAGTCGTCTTTGTCCCATTAAGCACCGCAGATGTCTGTATTATTAAGACCTGCTTCTTAATCCACTACTACCATTAACCTGGGCCCAACCATTTACCCATAGGAGGAGAAAGGGAGAGGTGGAAAGGAATGACAGGTGTGGTTGAGAGATTACTGGTATAAAGGGAATCTCTCCCTGTCATTGGAGAAATGTAGGACAACTAGTGGGTTTAAGTGAAGTACTGTTCAAATATAACTAAACTGAATGAGAAGACACAGAGGAGAGTTGATGGTTGATGCCTATGGTGTTTTAACACTGTGTGAGACCGGAGAGCAGCCAAAGGAAGTAAACAAGGTCAATAATGCCTCTCTCACTTACACTTTTAGAAACAAAAAAAAGGTGCAATCTAAAACCTAAAAAGAGTTGTCCCCTTTTTGGGTCCATGTAGCATGACTTTGGGTCTCATGTAGAACCCTTTCCACAGAGAGTTCTAGAACAGTCGAATAACCCTTTTGGAACCCTTTTTTCTAAGAGTGCATGAGTCGCCCAGCAAACTCACACCGATCTCGCTCCACGTGTGCGTGCACACACACACACTGACCGGTGTGTCCCACTGTTTGTGTTTGCCTTGATATACAAACAAAGCACACACAGAGCGAGAACACAAACACACCTGTTTACATGCACACACACGTACACACACACACACACACACACACACACACACACACACACACACACACACACACACACACACACACACACACACACACACAAACACACAATTACTCATACACTGAGGTACACATGCATTTCCACACATATTCAAATGCACACCTACTTACATGAACACACATGCATGCCCTCTAGTACACATACATTGCACACCCAAGCATTCAGTGGATCACACAACAACACTTCAGGCCACATGATTATATTCTCACACAACACAACAAAACAGGAGAACAACACCATAGCAACGCATTTTGGGATGTACTGTATGTGCTGTTGAAAACATTGACATAATGCATTATAAAGAGAAATCTTCCAGTAACTGGTTTGAAGAGAAAGTTCATGAACTTCCAGTTTTCTGGCTCTGGGTCTGTGGCAGGGTGTGTTCTCATTATGGGTATACAGTTAGATGGCACTTGGTGGGTCCTCCCCCCTCGCGCTCTCGTTCTCTCGTTCTCTCTCTCTCTCTCTCTCTCTCTCTCTCTCTCTCTCTCTCTCTCTTTTTCACTTAACATTTCGCTTGCTCTCTCTCTCTATTAAATATCACTCTCCATTACTTTCTTTCTGTCTCTCAATCTCTCTCCCCTTTTCACTCTCTCCATCTCTATCTCTCTCTTTCTGTCTGCATTCTCAGGCAGTGTTCTCAGTTCAAACCCTCACACTGCAGCACTGTCACACACACTCCACCGGTGGTTGCCATGGAGAAATAGTCCCCCTGGTCTCCAAGGTACCCAAGTCGTCTATTGTCTTTGGCTTCTTTATTTAGATGAAAACATGATTTGTTGCATTCGTCGTTCCTCCTTTCCAGGAGTTGTGTCTCTGTCAGTTGTGCGCTTTCTGATGTTTTGTAGTAATTAATTTGACTGTCTGTGGATGTCGGGAGCCCCAGGAGGAGGGAGGCTTTATGAAAGTTTCTCCCCATTGTCGAGGCTCTCGCCAGGTCTTATAATTGCCTTCTATTACCAGGGCTGTGTGTCACAGCCGCCTGTCACTCACCCGGTATAGTTGTGAACTATCAGCCAAGAGAATGGAGGAAAGTTGAGGGTTTTGACTGCTTCTAGCTGGGGTTTGACAGAGAGAGGATATAGATATATACTATATATACAAAAGTATGTAGACGCCCCTTAAAATGAGTGGATTCGACTATTTCCGCCACACCCGTTTCTGACAGGTGTATAAAATACGAGTACACAGCCATCCAATCTCCATAGACAAACCTTGGCAGTAGAATGGCCTTTACTGAAGCTACCTCAGTGGCTTTCAACGTGGCACCGTCATAGAATGCCAGCTTTCCAACAAGTCAATTCATCAATTTTCTGCCCTATTAGAGCTGCCCTGGTCCACTGTAAGGGCTGTTATTATGAAGTGGAAACCTCTAGGAGCAACAACGGCTCAGCCACGAAGTGGTAGACCACACAAGCTAACAGAACGGGACCACTGAGTGCTGAAACGCGTAGCGCGTATAAGTTCCTCTGGAAGCAACGTCAGCACAAGAACTGTCCGTCGAGAGCTTCATGAAATGGGTTTTCATAGCCTATTACACAAGCCTAAGATCACCATGTGCAATGCCAAGCGTCGGCTGGAGTGGTGTTAAGTCCGCCGGCGTTGGACACTGGAGCAGTGGAAACGGATTCTCTGGAATGATGAATCACGCTTCACCATCTGGCAGTCCAACAGACTAATCTGGGTTTGGCGGATGCCAGTAGAACGCTACCTGCCCAATGCATAGTGCCAATTGTAAAGGTTGGTGGAGGAATAATGGTCTAAGGGGCTACACCCCTTAGTTCCAGTGAAGGGAATTCTTAATGTTACAGCATACAATGACATTCAAGACAATTGTGTGGTTCCAACTTTGTGGCAACAGTTTCAGCATTTTATTTTACCTTTATTTAACTAGGCAAGTCAGTTAAGAACAAATTCTTATTTTCAATGACGGCCTAGGTACAGTGCCTTGTTCAGGGCCAGAACGACAGATTTGTACCTTGTCAGCTCGGGATTTGAACTTGCAACCTTTCGGTTACTAGCCCAACGCTCTAACCTCTATAGGCTACCCTGCCGCCCCCAATGCCCCTGTGCCCAAAGCGAGGTCCATACAGAAATGGTTTGTCAAAATTATTGTGGAAGAACTTGAACGGCATGCACAGAACCCTGACCTCAACCTCATCAAACGCCTTCGGGATGACTGCAAGCCAGGCCTAATCGCCCAACATCAGTGCCCGACCTCACTAATGCTCTTGTGGCTGTATGGAAGCAAGTCCCCGCAGCAATGTTCCAACGTCTAGTGGAAAGCCTTCCCAGAAGAGTGGAGGCTGTTATAGCAGCAAAGGGGGGACCAGCTCCATATTAATGCCCATGATTTTGGAATAACGTGTTCGGCGAGCAGGTGTCCACATCATTTTGGTCATGTAGTGTATTTAGATATAGATACAGTGCATACTGGTATTGTGTGGGTTTCAAATTCACACCTGCGGCTTGGGGCCATTTCACTATGCAAAGTTTCTCCCGTTATGTGGATGGCGGTGTGGATTTCACCTGTGGTGTTAGCCAGCTGTGGAGCCACCTGGTTGTAAATGGAAAATGGAGGGCTGTCATGTGAGCCTCAGGTATAAAAAAAATGTACTAAGAAGAAAAATGCCCAGAATAAAAAAAAAATGACCATAGGGCTCAGGGTTAGCAGGCAGAGAGACCAGGGAAAACCTTTGACCCTATTGGTTTGTTCATTTGCATGTTTTCCAGCTCTGAAACACAGCTGTCATGATCAGGCGTGTCTCTGTGGCTATTATGGTCCCACAGCACACACAACAGGAAGTGACATCACATCCTGTGCTCCGTGATATCACAGGGCTGAGCCTGAGAGAGAGAAAGAGTGAAAGAGAGAAAGAGTAGGGTGTTGCTGACGGGGTGGAAAGAGGAAGTTGTCTATCTCTCCTGCATACAGTCAGCCTACTAGTGGAGCATGTGGTTCAGTTTAAGACCAGACAGGCAAATAAACAAATCTCCTGAAAGACACTTATCTACTTAACCACAGGGGCTTTGGAGCCGCCCTGTTTCCAGCTCGGCCAGCTTGTGATATTACCGTTACTACAGCGTACTTAACCAACAGTTGTTAATTGAACCAGTAAAGAGACTATCAGATAGAGTTTAGAGATAGCTGACGCCAGCAGTCACAGTTTCAGATTTCAACTTTCCTTTCCTTTTTCAGTTGTAGTCTGGATACGTGTCCTCTCGCTATGTCTTAAGTCACAACTCTGTAATACCATTCATGCTGTAACTGTTTGCATTCACCTTCAGGGTGTGTATGACGATAAGAACACTGACAGTGTACCGGCAAGCCAGGAGTTTACGATAGTATTGGTGGGTGAGACAGACAGCCTTTGGGCGTAAGAATGTACTGTATGTCTACCTTCTTTGTTAATGGCTTGACAAAGACAAACACAGATAAAGAAATGGGGCTAATATGAATAAAGACGTGTAATTGTCTGTCTTGGCATTTATGGCGGTGAGACATTAATGAACCGACCTGATCACCAACCTGTGAGACAATGTACCTTGAAATGAATGAGCACACATAACAGAAACACACACACATACACATACACATACACATACACACACACAGAAAACCCCACAACCTATCACTGTCCCACGCATACATATTTCTCAATATGATATACCTCTGTGTGTGTTGTGAGATCACAGGAGCATTTGTGTTAGGAAACAGTGACGAGGTGTTGCATTGTCATTGTGGCAGGGTGAGAGGAGAGGCAGATTTAGAGTTAGGGTGAGGTACAGCAGCCAGAGAGCTGTAGCATGTGCAGGCTTGCTCCATTAAAGAGGGGGTTAAACGCTCAACAGAGTGGGCGCAGGTAAACATTCCGTAACCTGTTTTTTTCCCCCTCTCTCTGTTTCGCTCACTCTAGTTTTCTCATGTTGTTCTCTGTACAGTACAGTCATATCTTCACAACTTAATCTCTCCATCTCTCTCTCTCCACCCAGACTAGGCCTGTGCCTCACCCCCTCCCTACTACACTAATTTACACTAAAAGCATTTGATGTTGCTGGAAAATCTTTACCCCGTAAGTATGCCCCTGAGGTTCAAATGCACACTTCTGACATCATACACTGTTTCATCACTGATTGTGCAATGACGACTGTGGTGTTGATCGCTTCATTTGAGCTACATTTGTTGGCTCAAACTGCTCTCAAACTGAGTCGGAATGACTTTTGAATGTTTAAAATAGGGAACTAGAGGAAATGAGTCAGCAGAGAAATTAACCAGACTGTGGTGGTAGACACTGATCCCAGTTAGTGTTTAGGTCATCATGGGAAAAGGTTTGGATGGCTTGTCCACTGCTGGTTTATTTTTCCTGCTAACTGCAGGTCATCTATAACAGGCCTAAAACAGCCTGAAACAGCCTGACATGACCATGTCCGTCCACAGTAGTAAGGCCAGGGGAAACCCGAGGGGGAGAGAGGGGAGGGGGAGTGAAGTGGAAAAAGAGAGGGGGCTCTGGAGCAGGTCCAGGGGAACTCCAGTCCTCCAGTCTGTTACCCAACATGCTCTCTGATCTCTCCAGAGGGCCTGGGAGAATGGAGTCACTCCGCTGGTCAGAGAATAGGAGGTAGAGGCACGGTCAGTACTGACACACACACACACACTACCCCCACCCTGTCACACACACACACACACAACCCCCTACCCTGTCACACACACACAGCATGCAGTGTTCGTGTCACCATAGTAACACAGTGGCCCTAGCCCAAAGAAGTGATCCTGTGCGTTGCTCTCCCGTGGAGCTCAGCGCGGAGTGGAGCAGAGCAGGGTGGAGTGATAGGGAATATTTATCGGAAGCCATTGGCTCATTTTCTCCTCAGACAATGAGACAGAATCTGCTTTTTGCAGAGCCTCACCACATCAATAGCCTGTTGTGCTATCTAAAGACAGCAGCAGGGACAGCGAGACAGAAGGAGACAGAGAGAGGGAAGGATGGCAGGGTAGAGGGAGAGCGAGACAGAGACAGAGCGAGGGGGAGGCAGAGAGAGGGGGGAAACAGAAAGAGAGATGGAAAAAGACAGGTGAACAGAGAGAGACAGAAAGAGACGTTAAACACTTTACTTGACACCCAGCATCAAAACACGTTATGACACGGCCATAATCATGTCATAATATGTCATATCAGCTGACATAACTTGTCATTACACTGTCATGACACATATATTTAGACCTGTTGTGACATATATTGCGTTATTTTATGGCTGGTTAAGACACCTACATAAGAGTGTAAAAACCCACAAAACCTACCACGATAGTTATTTTATGGTGGTTATGACACCTACATAAGAGTGTAAAAACCCACAAAACCTACCACGATAGTTATTTTATGGTGGTTATGACACCTACATAAGAGTGTAAAAACCCACAAAACCTACCACGATAGTTATTTTATGGTGGTTATGACACCTACATAAGAGTGTAAAAACCCACAAAACCTACCACGATAGTTATTTTATGGCTGGTTAAGACACCTACATAAGAGTGTAAAAACCCACAAAACCTACCACAATAGTTATTTTATGGTGGTTATGACACCTACATAAGAGTGTAAAAACCCACAAAACCTACCACGATAGTTATTTTATGGTGGTTATGACACCTACATAAGAGTGTAAAAACCCACAAAACCTACCACGATAGTTATTTTATGGTGGTTATGACACCTACATAAGAGTGTAAAAACCCACAAAACCTACCACGATAGTTATTTTATGGTGGTTATGACACCTACATAAGAGTGTAAAAACCCACAAAACCTACCACGATAGTTATTTTATGGTGGTTATGACACCTACATAAGAGTGTAAAAACCCACAAAACCTACCACGATAGTTATTTTATGGCTGGTTAAGACACCTACATAAGAGTGTAAAAACCCACAAAACCTACCACGATAGTTATTTTATGGTGGTTAAGACACCTACATAAGAGTGTAAAAACCCACAAAACCTACCACAATAGTTATTTTATGGTGGTTATGACACCTACATAAGAGTGTAAAAACCCACAAAACCTACAAATGGCTGGTTAAGACACCTACATAAGAGTGTAAAAACCCACAAAACCTACCACAATAGTTATTTTATGGTGGTTATGACACCTACATAAGAGTGTAAAAACCCACAAAACCTACCACGATAGTTATTTTATGGTGGTTATGACACCTACATAAGAGTGTAAAAACCCACAAAACCTACCACGATAGTTATTTTATGGTGGTTATGACACCTACATAAGAGTGTAAAAACCCACAAAACCTACCACGATAGTTATTTTATGGTGGTTATGACACCTACATAAGAGTGTAAAAACCCACAAAACCTACCACGATAGTTATTTTATGGTGGTTATGACACCTACATAAGAGTGTAAAAACCCACAAAACCTACCACGATAGTTATTTTATGGTGGTTATGACACCTACATAAGAGTGTAAAAACCCACAAAACCTACCACGATAGTTATTTTATGGTGGTTATGACACCTACATAAGAGTGTAAAAACCCACAAAACCTACCACGATAGTTATTTTATGGTGGTTATGACACCTACATAAGTAAGTCAAAACCCTACATATCAACAGTTTAATTGACCATATTCAATTATCATTGTAATTGCGCACACATGGATGTCAGACATGCACCTACCCCAATGCTCTCTTGCTGATGACTGGGATAAATTCAGGAGCAGATTTCAGGAGCAGGACAAGACACCCTCTTTTTGACTGATATAAGGGCATGTACATGAGAGGCCTATCTGGCTTATTTGATGGTCATAAGCTTCATGACAGTGTCATAAAGTGCATTTTCTTAGTCCAAGTGAAGTGTCACAGGATGGCCATAACACCACATATATAATATGTACTTAATATATATTTTTGCAAAAATGTTAAAAAATTGTGGGGGGGGGTTACTTTTTTTTGTTGCTGCATCTTGTGCCCCAAGGGGCCTGGGCCCAGGGGCTTCAGCCCCGGTAAGCCCCAGCATTTGATTTGATTCAATTGATTAGGATCCCCATTAGCCGACGTCAATGGCAACAGCTAGTCATACTGAGGTCCGGCGTATAACAACAAAGACACTACAGACAAAAGACTTTGCAGTTTACATACATTTTAAAACATTAACATGTGGTGTGTTTGTGCATCTATCAGTTACATGTACATAACAATACATACACACAACAAGTAGGTCACATGGGGTGTGTCGTTGTATTGTGAGGTGGTTAATTGTTTTTTGAAACCAGATTTGCTGTTCACTCACTAAGATGGAAGGGAGTTCCATGCACTCCTGGCTCTGTATAATACTTTACATTTCCTGAATTTGTTCTGGACCTGGGGACTGCGAAAAGACCCCTGGTGGCATGTCTGGTGGGGTAAGTGTGTGTGTCAGTGCTGTGTGTAAGTTGACGATGCAAACCATTTGGAATTTTCAACACATGAATGTGTCTTATAAAAACAAGAAGTGACCCCGTCAGTCTTTCCTCAACTCTTAGCCAAGAGAGACTGGCATGCAAAGTATTAATATCAGCCCTCTGATTACAATGAGCAAAGACGTGCCACTCTGTTCTGGACCAGCTGCAAGCTTAACTAGGTCTTTCTTTGCAGAACTTGAGTGTATGACTTGACAATAATCAAGTTAAGATAAAACTAGAGCCTGCAGGACTTGCATTGTTGAGTGTAGTGTAAAAAAAAAAAGAGGAGATGATCTTTATTACTGACGGACCTCTCCCCGTCGTTACAACCTTCAGAGGGCACTCAGATCCCTTGACTTTTTCCACATTTTGTTACGTTACAGCCTTATTCTAAAATGGATTAAATTAAGAAAAGAAACTCAGCAATCTACACACAATACCCCATAATGAATAGTATTTACATAACTATTCAGATCCTTTGCTATGAGACTTGAAATTGAGCTCAGGTGCATCCTGTTTCCATTTATCATCATTGAGGTGTTTCTACAACTTGATTGGAGTCTACTTGTTGTAAATTCAATTGATTGGAGATGATTTGGAAAGGCACACAACTGTCTATATGAGTTCCCATAGTTGACAGTGCATGTCAGATCAAAAACCAAGCCAGGAGGTCGAAGGAATTGTCTGTAGAGCTCCGAGACAGAATTAGGTCGAGGCACAGATCTGGGGAAAGGTACCAAAACATGTCTGCAGCATTGAAAATCCACAAGAACACGGTGTCCTCCATCATTCTTAAATGGAAGAAGTTTGGAACCACCAAGACACTTCCTAGAGCAGGCCGCCCTGCCAAACTGAGCATTCGAGGGAGAATGGTCTTGGTCAGGGAGGTGGCCAAGAACCTGATAGTCACAGAGCTCTAGAGTTCCTCTGTGGAGATGAGAGAAACTTCCAGAAGAACCACCATCTCTGCAGCACTCCACCAATCAGTCCTTTATGGTGGAGTGGCCAGACGGAAGAGTGGCCAGACGGAAGCCACTCCTCAGTAAGAAACAAGATTCTCTGGTCTGATGAAACCAAGATTGAAGGCTTTGGCCTGAATGCCAAGAGACACGTCTGGAGAAAACCTGTCACCATCCCTACTGTGAAGCACGGTGGTGCCAGCATCATGCTGTTTTCCAGCATCAGGGACTGGGAGACTAGTCAGGATCAAGGGAAAGATGAACGGAGCAAAGTACACAGAGATCCTTGATGAAAGCCTGCTCCAGAGAGCTCAGGACCTCAGACTGGGGTGAAGGTTCACCTTCCAACTGGATAACTACCCTGAGCACACAGCCAAGACAACGCAGGAGTGGCTTCGGGACAAATCTCTGAATGTCCTTGAGTGGCCCAGCCAGAGCCCAAACTTGAACCCGATCGAACATCTCTAAGGAGACTTGAAAATAGCTGTGCAGCGATGCTCCCCATCCAACCTGACAGAGCTTGAGAGGAACTGCAGAGAAGAATGGGAGAAACTCCCAATATACAGGTGTGCCAAGCTTGTAGAGTCATACCCAAGAAGACTCAATGCTGTAATCGCTGACAACGGTGCTTCAGCAAAGTACAGGGTCTGAATAGTTATGTAGATGTGATATTTCAGTTGTTTTTTTATATACATTTGCATAAATGAGAAAAAAAATGTTTTTGCTCTGTCATTGTGGAGTATTGTGTGTAGATTGACAAGGGAAAAACAATTTAATACATTTTAGATCAAGGCTGTAAAGTCATGGGGTCTGAATACTTTCCTGACGGCACTGTATATGTTTTACCCATGACAGTTTGCAATCTAAGGTAGCACCATGTAATTTAGTCTCCTCAACTTGTTCAACAGCCACATTCATTGCCAGATTCAGCTGAGGTCAAGAATTTAGGGAATGATTTGTACCAAATACAATGCTCTTAGTTTTAGAGATGTTCAGGACCAGTTTATTACTGGCCACCCATTCTAAAACTGACTGCAACTCTATGTTTAGGGTGTCAGTGACTTCATTAGCTGTGGTTGCTGATGCGTATATGGTTGAATTATCAGCATACATGGACACACATGCTTTGTTTAATGCATAAGTTTTCTCAATAACAGGTTATTGTCAATTATATCAGAGGCTGCACTGAAACCTCCCACAAACTTCTTATTATCAATTTCTTTCAACCAATCATCAGTCATTTGTGTCATTGCAGTACTTGTTGAGGGCCCTTTTCTATAAGCATGCTGAAAGTCTGTTGTTAATTTGTTTACCGAGAAGTAGCATTGTATTTGGTCTAAGACACATTTTTCCAACAGTTTGCTAAGAGTTGGCAGCAAGCTGATAGATCTGCTGTTAGAACCAGTAAAGGCTGCTTTCCCACTCTTGGGTAGCAGAAAGACTTTGGCTTTCATCCAGGCCTGAGGACAAAGACTCTTCTCTAGGCTCAGATTAAAGATATGACAAATAGGAGCGGCTGTAGAGTCAGCTACCGTCCTCAGTGGCTTTCCATCTAAATTGTCAATGCCAGGTTTGTCATCGTTAAGAATATATTTTCCACCTCATCCAGCTTTACAAAATTCTATCTTACAATTATTTTCTTTCATTTTTCATTTTTTATACATGAGTACGATGTCTCGCTGTTCGTTGTTGGCATTTCCTGCCTAAGTCTGACCACTTTGGCAATGAAGTAATGATTAAAATAATTGGCAACATCAAATGATTTTTGTGATGAATAAGCCATCTGATTTGACGAAAGATTTGTATTTGTTGTATTTGTCTTTCTGCCCATCATTTCATTTATATTTTTTTCCATCATTCTTTATATCATCGATCTTGGCTTCATAATACAGTTTCTTCTTCTTTTTGTTGAGTTTAGTCACATCATTTCTCAATTTGCAGTAAGTCAGCCAGTCAGATGTGCAGCCAGACCTACAGGCCACTCTTTTTGCCCCATTATCTTTCAACCATACAGTTTTTCAATTCCTCATTCAACATTTGCATGTTTAAGTTTCTTAACAGGTGCACCTTTATCAATAATTGGAAGAAGCAATTTCATAAATACATCAAGTGCAGCGTCTGGATGCTCCTCATGAATCACATTTGGATTAATCCCCTCTACCACACGGAACCCCACTAATCTACTGACGGAACGCAAGAGGTGGCTAACAAAAGACCTCCATCCTATGCTAGCTTGCTACCGATGGCCTGGCTAGCTGTCTAAATCGCAGTAACCCCCAACCAACCTCTCCACTCACTGGACCCTTTTGATCACTCGACTAAGCATGCCTCTCCTTAATGTCAATATGTCTTGTCCATTGCTGTTCTGGTTAGTGTTTATTGGCTTATTTCACTGTAGAGCCTCTAGTCCTGCTCACTATACCTTATCCAACCTATTAGTTCCACCACCCACACATGCAATGACATCTCCTGGTTTCAATGATGTTTCTAGAGACAATATCTCTCTTTCATCACTCAATACCTAGGTTTACCTCCACTGTATTCACATACTACCATACCTTTGTCTGTTACATTATACCTTGATGCTATTTTACCGCCCCCAGAAACCTCCTTTTACTCTATGTTCCAGACGTTCTAGACGACCAATTCTCATAGCTTTTAGCCGTACCCTTATTCTACTCCTCCTATGTTCCTCTGGCGATGTAGAGGTGAATCTAGGCCCTGCAGTGCCTAGCTCCACTCCTATTCCCCAGGCGCTCTCTTTTGACGACTTCTGTAACCGTAATAGCCTTGGTTTCATGCATGTTAACATTAGAAGCCTCCTCCCTAAGTTTGTTCTATTCACTGCTTTAGCACACTCTGCCAACCCGGATGTTCTAGCTGTGTCTGAATCCTGGCTTAGGAAGACCACCAAAAATTCAGAAATTTTAATTCCAAACTACAACATTTTCAGACAAGATAGAACTGCCAAAAGGGGCGGTGTTGCAATCTACTGCAAAGATAGCCTGCAGAGTTCTGTCCTACTATCCAGGTCTGTACCCAAACAATTTGAACTTCTACTTTTAAAAATCCACCTCTCTAAAAACAAGTCTCTCACCGTTGCCGCCTGCTATAGACCACCCTCTGCCCCCAGCTGTGCTCTGGACACCATATGTGAACTGATTGCCCCCCATCTATCTTCAGAGTTCGTGCTGCTAGGCGACCTAAACTGGAACATGCTTAACACCCCAGCCATCCTACAATCTAAACTTGATGCCCTCAATCTCACACAAATTATCAATGAACCTACCAGGTACCTCCCCAAAGCCTTAAACACGGGCACCCTCATAGATATCATCCTAACCAACTTCCCCTCTAAATACACCTCTGCTGTCTTCAACCAAGATCTCAGCGATCACTGCCTCATTGCCTGCATCTGTAATGGGTCAGCGGTCAAACGACCTCCACTCATCATTGTAAAACGCTCCCTGAAACACTTCTGCGAGCAGGCCTTTCTAATCGACCTGGCCGGGGTATCCTGGAAGGATATTGATCTCCTCCCGTCAGTAGAGGGTGCCTGGATATTTTTTTTAAATGCCTTCCTAACCATCTTAAATAAACATGCCCCATTCAAGAAATTTAGAACCAGGAACAGATATAGCCCTTGGTTCTCCCCAGACCTGACTGCCCTTAACCAACACAAAAACATCCTATGGCGTTCTGCATTAGCATCGAACAGCCCCCGTGATATGCAGCTGTTCAGGAAAGCTAGAAACCATTATACACAGGCAGTTAGAAAAGCCAAGGCTAGCTTTTTCAAGCAGAAATTTGCTTCCTGCAACACCAACTCAAAAAAGTTCTGGGACACTGTAATGTCCATGGAGAATAAGAACACCTCCTCCCAGCTGCCCACTGCACTGAAGATAGGAAACACTGTCACCACTGATAAATCCACCATAATTGAGAATTTCAATAAGCATTTTTCTACGGCTGGCCATGCTTTCCACCTGGCTACTCCTACCCCGGTCAACAGCACTGCACCCCCAACAGCAACTCGCCCAAGCCTTCCCCATTTCTCCTTCTCCCAAATCCATTCAGCTGATGTTCTGAAAGAGCTGCAAAATCTGGACCCCTACAAATCAGCCGGGCTAGACAATCTGGACCCTTTCTTTCTAAAATTATCTGCCGAAATTGTTGCCACCCCTATTACTAGCCTGTTCAACCTCTCTTTCGTGTCGTCTGAGATTCCCAAAGATTGGAAAGCAGCTGCGGTCATCCCCCTCTTCAAAGGGGGGGACACTCTTGACCCAAACTGCTACAGACCTATATCTATCCTACCGTGCCTTTCTAAGGTCTTCGAAAGCTAAGTCAACAAACAGATTACCGACCATTTCGAATCTCACCATACCTTCTCTGCTATGCAATCTGGTTTCAGAGCTGGTCATGGGTGCACCTCAGCCACGCTCAAGGTCCTAAACGATATCTTAACCGCCATCGATAAGAAACATTACTGTGCAGCTGTATTCATTGATCTGGCCAAGGCTTTCGACAGCCTTCGACTTTCACCACATCCTCATCGGCAGACTCGACAGCCTTGGTTTCTCAAATGATTGCCTCGCCTGGTTCACCAACTACTTCTCTGATAGAGTTCAGTGTGTCAAATCGGAGGGTCTGATGTCCGGACCTCTGGCAGTCTCTATGGGGGTGCCACAGGGTTCAATTCTTGGACCGACTCTCTTCCCTGTATACATCAATGAGGTCGCTCTTGCTGCTGGTGAGTCTCTGATCCACCTCTACTCAGACGACACCATTCTGTATACGTCCGGCCCTTCTTTGGACACTGTGTTAACAACCCTCCAGGCAAGCTTCAATGCCATACAACTCTCCTTCCGTGGCCTCCAATTGCTCTTAAATACAAGTAAAACTAAATGCATGCTCTTCAACCGATCGCTACCTGCACCTACCCGCCTGTCCAACATCACTACTCTGGACGGCTCTGACTTAGAATACGTGGACAACTACAAATACTTAGGTGTCTGGTTAGACTGTAAACTCTCCTTCCAGACCCATATCAAACATCTCCAATCCAAAGTTAAATCTAGAATTGGCTTCCTATTTCGCAACAAAGCATCCTTCACTCATGCTGCCAAACATACCCTTGTAAAACTGACCATCCTACCAATCCTCGACTTTGGCGATGTCATTTACAAAATAGCCTCCAATATCCTACTCAACAAATTGGATGCAGTCTATCACAGTGCAATCCGTTTTGTCACCAAAGCCCCATATACTACCCACCATTGCGACCTGTACGCTCTCGTTGACTGGCCCTCGCTTCATACTCGTCGCCAAACCCACTGGCTCCATGTCATCTACAAGACCCTGCTATAAAGTCCCCCTTATCTCAGCTCACCCACCATAAAATCTCCCTTTCTTTGGCACCTCTCCAGCAGTTCTCTGTCACCCCCAAAACCAATTTTTCTTTTTTTCTCTGCTTTTTTTTTTTTTTTTTTTTTTTTTTTGACTGGATGACTGGAACGAAGACTGGAACGAAGTATAAAAATCTCTGAAACTGGAAACACTTATCTCCCTCACTAGCTTTAAGCACCAACTGTCAGAGCAGCTCACAGATTACTGCACCTGTACATAGCCCACCTATAATTTAGCCCAAACAACTACCTCTTTCCCAACTGTATTTAATTTAATTTAATTTATTTATTTTGCTCCTTTGCACCCCATTATTTTTATTTCTACTTTGCACATTCTTCCATTGCAAAACTACCATTCCAGTGTTTTACTTGCTATATTATATTTACTTTGCCACCATGGCCTTTTTTGCCTTTACCTCCCTTCTCACCTCATTTGCTCACATTGTATATAGACTTGTTTATACTGTATTATTGACTGTATGTTTGTTTTACTCCATGTGTAACTCTGTGTCGTTGTATCTGTCGAACTGCTTTGCTTTATCTTGGCCAGGTCGCAATTGTAAATGAGAACTTGTTCTCAACTTGCCTACCTGGTTAAATAAAGGTAAAATAAAAAATAAAAAATAAAACATCACACCAACAAATATTTTTAACATCATCCACATAAGAGTCACAGCAAAATATTTTATATGATCTCTTATGCACAGGCCCTGCTTTAAGAACTATGGCTATCCTGGCTATAGCCACTATATTGTGATCACTGCATCCAATGGGTACGGATACAGCTTTAGAACAAAGGTCTACAGCATCAGTAAATATGTGATCGATACATGTGGATGATCTTCTTCCTGTAGTGTTTGTAAACACCCTGGCAAATTGATTAATAATCTGAACCAGATTACAGGCTAAAGTGAAAAGCTTCCTCTTGAGGGGACAGCTTCATGAAAACCAGTCAATTTTCAGGTCCCCAAGAAAGTGTGTGTGTGTGGCCCAGGCAGCGTAGATAAAGGTTCATTATAGAACCAAAATTTTTTATATTGTCTGCTTCATATACTGTATGGAACCCCTAAAAGTTATATTTAGAACCCTTTTATATGGTTCTTTGATCAGAACCCTAGAGGTTCATCTATACTGAACCAAAATGATTCCATATAGAACACTGCATGGTGCCATTTATGAACATCACACCTGCGGGGCAGGGACAGGATGGCAACAACAACTGCCCGAGTTACACCAGAAACGCACAATCCCTCCATCATGGCTCAGATACAACTCCTTAGTCGCTGGGCTACCTTCCGCCAGTACAATATGGGTTGTTGCTTGACTGGTTCCAGGGTAGAAGAAAAAAGGAACAAAAACATGAGTTAATCTTCAGAAATAAGACTGAGTTAATCTTCAGAAATAAACCTGAGTTAATCTGCCAAAATGAAGATAAAATGCTATGCAGACATTTTTTTTTTTACCTTTTATTGACAGCCCTAAGAACAGCAGGTTAACTGCCTTGTTCAGTGGCAGGATGACAGATTTTTACCTTGTCAGCTCGGGGATTCGATCTTGCAACCTTTACAGTTATTAGTCCAACGCTCTAACCACTAGGCTAACTGCCGACATGAAATGATTATGATGTAGAAGAACAACTTATGTGCAATTGTTGTCAGCAGCAGCCGAAAGAGAGATCCTCTGCCTCTGATATTTCTGGGTTACTGCCAGACTGAGCAAAACATAGATAGTTTCTTTAAAGTCATGTAATGATTAGCTAGGCTAGTGACTCACCAAGACTTATTATACATCATTTATTATAAATAATTTATACATGCCTCCTCTCAGTCAGAAACAGTCTTCTAACCGTTTCATGGAACATAATTTAGTCAACTCAATTGGCTCCACACTGAACTGCTAAAATAAAAGTAAAAATTTGCTAATGGCCAATGTCAGGCTGGGCCTGTAGCTCCATTTGACATATCCCATAATAAAACATAATGTTTATTTGAAAGAATTAGCTGGCTAGCTTGTAAAGTGTCGAATTAAAGAAGCCTAGCCTTTTCTGTTTCGTTTCGTTTCAACTTTATTTATCTAGTCAATAGATTATCATATGACTTTGGTTTCATATATTTGAATTAAATAATCAACTTTGCTGACCTTAATACGTTCAAAAATAACACGCTTATTGGTAGGCTACTTGCAGGTTGGTTCAACCACCGTCCTCTTGCATGTTCATGCTGGAATGGCAGTTGGTTTTTTAATTGAAATGACAGTTCCACATTTTTAATTGACCAAAAGGTTCTATGTGGAACACCTCTTTAATCTACTGTTATTTTTTTAACCCATTATTTCCTATTGCTTATAGCGAGCATTTAGTTTGCAACAGCACAGGTTTGTATGAACCTTGCTGTTTGCCTCTCAGACCTCTGCAACCTTGTTTCAAAATATGAATGCGATCTTTCCCCTGCCAGAGAGAGCTAACGGTGTCTGACGTCAGCTAGTTATTCTTCTGACCAGGTGAAATCATGCAGCTACATCATTAATGTGAAAATAAATGTCAAATCAAAATCAAAATACCTGAAACAAATTGAAAATGAACGTTAAAGTTTGATGTGACTGGGTTAGCTTTTGTTAGCTGTTGTTTTCTAAAATCCCCATTACACTCAGGTAGGGATAGAACCCTGATGGTTCTTTGCATTCACTGGGTATATACACTCAGTGGCCAATTTATTAGGTACACACATATAGTACTGTGTCAGACCCCCCTTTGCCTCCAGAACAGCCTGAAATCTTCGAGGCATGGATTCTTCAAGGTGTGGCATTCAAAAGTGTCTCAGTTGGTATCAAGGGACCACCACCACCAGTCTGTACCATTGACACCAGGCAGGATGGGCCATGGACTCCAAATCCTGACTCTGCCGTCGGCATGGTGCAACAGGAACCAGGATTTGTCGGGCCAGGAGATGTTTTTCCACTCCTCAATTGTCCAGTGTTGGTGATCACACGCCCACTGGAGCCTCTTCTTGTTTTAGCTGATAGAAGTGTAACTCGGTGTGGTCGTCTGCTGCAATAGCCCATCCTTAACAAGGACCCATGAGTTGTGCATTCTGAGATGCTGTTCTCCACACCACTGTTGTACTACGCCGTTATTTGCCTGTTTGTGGCCCGCCTGTTAGCTTGCACGATTCTTGCCATTCTCCTTCAATCTCTCTCATCAATGAGCTGTTTTCGCCCACATGATTGCCACTGACTGGATGTATTTTGTTTGTCTCACCATTCTCTGTAAACCCTCGACACTTTCGTACGTGAAAAGCCCAGGTGGCTGGCCGTTTCTGAGTACTGGAGCCGGCGCGCCTGGCACCGACAATCATATCATGCTCAAAGTCACTTAGGTCACTTGTTTTGCCCATTCTAGCGTTCAATTGAACAGTAACTGAATGCCTCGATGCCTGTCTGCCTGCTTTATATAGCAAGCCACGGCCACAGGACTCACTGTCTGTAGGAACTAACTATTTTTGTGAACGGGGTGATGTACCTAATAAGCTGGCCCATTTTTTTAGTGAATAATTCTTTAATCTCATCCAAAGAACCAAAAGGTTCTATATAAAACCTCCCCAAAAAATTCTAAGAGTGCAGTATTGGCTCCGGCCTGCTAGACCAGAGTAACCCAGTCTGCTTTTGGCTTCTGTCCAAACCCTTGGGCCCATATGCTCCCTCAACCCTCCTCCTCTCCTCTCCTCAACCCTCCCCCTCAACCCTCTCCCTCCTCCTCTCCTCTCCTCTCCTCTCCTCTCCTCTCCTCCTCTCCTCTCCTCTCCTCTCCTCTCCTCTCCTCTCCTCTCCTCTCCTCTCCTCTCCTCTCCTCTCCTCCCTCTCCTCTCCTCTCCTCTCCTCTCCTCTCCTCTCTCCCCTCCTCTCCTTCTGATACAGAGCATCTGGTCACAGAATCCACACAACACGAAGAGACAGATAAGAGATGGTACAGATATGCAGCTATTATTACTGTTGTTTTATACAGACAGTTCAGATTGAACTCTAACAATTATTTGTTTGTTATCACTCACAATCGATCCAGGGCGCTGGAAAGGAAAGAGTTGTCATGTGTACATAGACACAGACAGACACACACGCACATATACACACACATATACACACTCACACACAAACATCCAGCCCTTACACTTACACCCTCCGCTATTACAGAGTCATTCAGCAAAACTGTCAGAGAGGCCCAATCTCACTCATTTCCCCTATCTAAAGACACACACACACACACGCACACACACACAGATGATCAGACACAACAACACTGTGGCTTGCATTACTCTTCTCATCACAGGCTAATCGATCCCACTCTCATCTCTCGTTCTCTCTCCCTCTCTCTTATTTCTTACTCTGTAATGACAGTGTTTTTTCAGCCGTGTTATTCAGCGGTGGTGGAAGTGATGTAAGTGCTAGCTGCCGGTGATATGAAATGGGAGAGCTGTGAAAAGAAGAGTCATATTTCCTCCCATTGCTTTGAAGTAGAGGAAGATTGATTGATGTAGTGTTCTGCTGGCCTAAAACGTAATTCATCCCAAAAACATATATGTTGGAGAGGATAGTGATATCAATTCCTTGATAGCCAATAGCCAATGTTTGAGCTTAAATATTTGACATTTTACATTACAGCAAAATCTTACACATTTTGATGGAACACGTCCTTTCTTGGGTGAAAAATGTGTAAGCATGTTTTCAAATGCTTTTAGGTTAACAAAGGCAATGATGACCAAATATTTGAAATAGTGTAAATATCTTGGCCTGTCTCCAGTGGACAGATGGACTATGTCAGCGCCACTACAACTACAGTATGTGACTATTTTCTATTCATTCATGTGATCCTTTGGTGACGAGTCAAATAAGCCGACCAAGCCAACTCGTCTGTCCCCAACCTGGATACTCCAACCACTACACGAGGTCAGCTAATTGACTGTGACAATTTTCCTCTGTCACGCCACCCTTTTAACGTCAACCACACATCCCAGACGAACAACATACTGTAAGTATATTAGCATGTTTAGCTAAAAATAGCACAGTGTGGTTAAATAAAAACCCATGTGATTGTTGCAGTGTTTATTTTGGGCACCTGGGATCTTGTTATTGGTGTTAACAGGGGTTAAATTTAGCGCTGTGGTCCCTTTCTGAGGAGTGGAAACAGTGACAGGGACCTGTTTTGCCGCTACACGCTTCCTGTGTGCTGTGACTTGTGAGAAAACCGCAAGCCCTGTGAGGCGATGACGCTCGGAAAAAAGAACGAGAAAAAAAAACAGAGAGGACAAGTCAGAGGCGTGGAAAAGCAGTTATGAGGAAGTTGACAGTTAATTTGAAAAAAGAAGGGAATAAAAGATACTGTGCTACGAATGGACAGTTTCCTTTAGTGTAGACTTTCCCCTTTAAGATAACATGATATAATAGATAGACTAGGGTGAGGGTTAGTCTTGGTATTACTGCTATTAAAAACTCTATTAGCTTTTATAAGCGTGAGCAGTATTTGCTAACACTGTGAGAGGGATCTGGTTAGAGGGTGTGTTTCTGGCAGTCGATGACATTGAAAACCAATTGCCAATTGGATTGAACTGTGCAGATATCCACATTTACAATTCAAAGTGAATTACTCTGTCTTTGAAACTCCTCTCGTTTCCCCAGGGCTATTGTCTGCAGTGACCTCTGCTAAGTACACAGTACAGAGTAGAGCACACACACACTTCCTACCACCATGGTAAAAGAGACTTTGTCCTTTGTACAGCAGACACAGATGTAGTGTGGCCCTGGTAGATAAAGTACAATAGAGTACAACCGCCTTCAGATCTGCAATTTTAACAGTTGCATAAACACGTTGCATAAACAGCGTGTTTGTGTGTATGAATGAATTTAGAAGGCACACTAGTGTCAATGTAGCTCATCACTTTAAGATGAGGTTATTCATAAACAGCATCGTGCGCTCTTCATTCCTCCACAGGACGAGGAAGGGATAGATAATGAGTAAGCCATCTTTTATTTTATTCTTAGTTTATTTGTGTAAATTACCCCCAAAGAAGACATGAAAAGAGTCATTTTTATGGTCTATATGGTGGGAGTCGTAAGACTGTGCAGCCATAGCGACCTTTTGGTTACTGGCCCAAGACACTACGTTACCTACGTGTGTGTGTGTGTGTGTGTGTGTGTGTGTGTGCGTGCGTATGTGGTGACAGTGACAAACAGTGAGGCAAAGACAGATTTATTGTGTACATTTTCTCTCTGAAAACAGCAGTGAAAGTCATGAATCATCTCTGCTGCATAAGGCCACTGTACCACAGGAAGTACCTATGGAACACAATTAACCAGACATACCATACTGCACGGCATCTCATATACACTCTCACACACACGCTTTGCGGAAGGTACTATGCTGCCTGCAGACCCCCATGCACTCACACTAGTCGAGATACATGGAGATTCCTTGCCAGTCTATCTGTCGGAGAAACTGTGAAGACTATTGCCTGTTTCTGGTTTTGAGTATTTTATTAAAGAATGTGATACAAGGTGTCTGTTTGCTGATTTTTATTAAATCATGTAGCTGTTCTCTAGGCTATTACCTAAAATAAATGTGTTCATATGGGCAAAATATTATATTACATGTTTGTTGTCATTAAATGTCCTGAACTCTGTTCATCATATATGCATAGTCACTTTAACCATATCTACATGTGCATACTACCTCAATCAGCATGACTAACCGGTGTCTGTATATAGCCTCGCTACTTTTATAGCCTCGCTACTGTATATAGCCTGTCTTTTTACTGTTGTTTTATGTCTTTACCTACCTATTGTTCACCTAACACCTTTTTTGCACTATTGGTTAGAGCCTGTAAGTGAGCATTTCACTGTAAGGTCTACTACACCTGTTGTATTCGGCGCACGTGACAAATAAACTTTGATTGGATTTGAACAATAGAAAGGGAAATACTGTCGGGTGTTTTGCGCAATAGCCTATCCTACACAATTGCGCACAGTAGCCTAGACTCTGTGTCCAATCCACACACAAAAAAAAACATATGAAACCATTAACTCATTGCCTTGATGCTTTCTCCGTTAAATCTTCTATACCCCTCTGTAAATCATTCTGATAATAGCAGAAAATCAACATAAATGTAGAGGTATTAGATTGGCTCCAACGGGGAACTGTTTTCACTGGCGCAATGTATTGCGTGCCATGTCACGAAAGCTGTTTGTCACTTGACTGTCATTCATAAAAATGTTTCCTGGATCAGCTGATGATGGTCGCTAGTATCCCTAGGCCTGACTAAACAGCTGGTTACCAAATGCGCGTCCAACAAGTAGGCCTGTTAGCCTGATTTATGCATATTGAAGATCCACACAAGTTACATGACTCTTTCAGATGTCTGTGCCCATGAAAACCGTTTCGACATTGTATCCTAAAATATCAATAATTCGCCTAAACAAGAGTTATAAAGTGCTGAAAAGGAATCGCCATCAATTCTTCATGTGCTGAAAATGAATGGACCTTCACAGAGCCTTGCTAAATCCAATGGGAAAGGGGGATACCTAGTCAGTTGTACTGACACATTATGAATCTTTTTTTATTTTTAGGATAGGCCAATTATTGATATTTTAGGCTACAAACAGTTTTCATGGGCACAGTAATCCAAAATGATGTATGCTTTTGCAAAATCGAATGCTCTAACTGAAAGAACCATGTAACTTGTGTGGTTCTTCAATATGCATTAATTAGGCTAACGGGCCTACTTGTTCACTTATTGTTCACTGCCCGGCCAGGCATGATTCCAACACCATTCTCATCGACGGGGCTGTGGTGGAGCAGGTTGAGAGCTTCAAGTTCCTTGGTGTCCACATCACCAACAAACTAACATAGTCCAAGCACACCAAGACAGTCGAGAAGTGGGCACGACAAAAACTCATTCCCCCTCAGGAGACTGAAAAGATTTGGCACGGGTCCTCAGATCCTCAAAAGGTTCTACAGCTGCACCATCGAAACCTGACTGGTTGCATCACTGCCTGGTATGGCAACTGCTCGGCCTTAACGCAAAGCATTACCGAGGGTAGTGCGTACGGCCCAGTACATCATTGGGCCAAGCTTCCTGCAATCCAGGACCTCTATACCAGGCGGTATAAGAGGAAGGCCCTAAAAATGATCAGACTCCAGCCACCCTAGTCATAGACTGTTCTCTTCTACCGCACGGCAAAAGGTACCAGAGCACCAAGTCTAGGTCCAAGAGGCTTCTAAACAGCTTCTACCCCCAAACCATAAGACTCCCGAACATCTAATCAAATGGCTATTTATTCTGTCTAAAAGGAAGGCAACGAATGCAGCGCATGCAAAATCTCAGTATAATAAGGCTACAAGGCTATGGGGCTGTTTTACAGCCTTTATATTAGCCTTCAGGCAGGTTTAAACGAGTTTCGGTGAAAGAGTGAGTTTCGGTGAAAGAGCGCACACAGGCAGGCAAACGCATGGACAATATAGACTGACAATATAGACTGCTGACAGGGAGTTCCATGAAGGAGCAGCTTTCACTCAAAAATATAATACTTTGCCGCACCGCTTCGCCTATGCTCGTGCACTCTCTTTCACACAGACACACACAAGCACACAAACATCATTCCTCTTATGAAGCATAATAAACATAAAGTGTATCTTGACTCCCAACGCTTCGTCGTCTTACCTTAACCTATTAGGAGGTTGTATCTAAGTCTCCTACTCGTATGCATCACTAAGATATATTTGCCGTACTTTTCCTTAACTAGAGTGTCGAATAAAGTGGTTTAAGTGTTTCCATTATGCATTTAGACAAATTGTGCATTCATAAATTGACTACAGCCTGTATGCCATTCCACCTACTGTATCTGTTTCACGTCTCAGTGCAAAAGCCACCATGGGTAGAATGCAGATGCAAGAATTGAATCATATTTGCCATATTCTAACAATGCTCATGTGCCAACGTGTTGCCACAGTCCGTGCCATGGTGAAACATGCACTCCTGTAGAGCTTAAATAAATTGGATCGTGAAACTTGCATCCAGCCAACCAGAAAAGCAAAGCGAAGCAAATCAGGCATTGTTGAAAGTCAGAACAATCCTTGTCTTGCAAAGAAACATTATTGAACACATTGATTTCGCAACGGAAACCTGGCTAGTGATCTTACAAGTCATTTTGAACGCCTGAACAACCATAGGCTCAGTAGCCTAGTCAAACTGCGCCCTGCGCAGCTTCGTGTGCTGACCAACGAGAGGTAGGCCGATTCTTGATCTTGCGCCTCTTGCGCGTCACCTACAGCATTCCAATGTTTGTGAAATTGATTGGGCAGTATTAAGGCTGTATTAGTTGCGTCACAACCAACGTCATTTGCTAGGTTATTGTTGTCCAATGCCCTGTTGAAAATTGTGACACAACTTCCATCTGCTTGTACATGCAGATCGGTTTACATTCGATTTTATTTTGATTGTTCAGGTTCAACCATCAGCAATCGTTTTGGTAGTTTTGCTTTAAACAATCAGTGTTTGTGGTCATTTTTAGATATACAGGGTACAGGTGATACAGGTGATAATTGTTTGTTTTTTGTTCATTTAAAAAATCTATTTTTTCAATGTATTGCAGAAACACCCGTATAAAAACAGGCAAAGATAACATATGCTAGGGGGTACAACAAATGACGGATTATACAAAGACCTTAAAAGACACACATGTATTGATTGTTTAAACATCTTTCTTATTAGAAGTATATAGAATGGTCTTAATGTACTGCTCGAATTCCTTGTGGAAGAGTGTTTTTTTTAAATTAGTGAATGTACATTTATGAATATTACATTTTGCCATGAGCACAATTAGATTTATGAGGTAAAACATATTTTTTTTCTTTATCTTTAAACTGCTTATGCCTCTTTTGAGTTTCTTCCTGTAATGATTCGCATTACTTATGGATTACTTATGGATCATTCTGAAAGAGACCTCTTTGACCATGTTAACAAGCAGGTATTAGTGTGGTAATAACCACGTTTTTGTTCCGAACAGATATTATTGACAAATGTATTCCAGTAAGTTGTGACATAAGGAATGGATACAATATCCCTTTGAAATAAAGCATGTATAGACCTGTTGTCCTGATGGAGCAAGGAGAATCTCATTGTTCCTATTGGAGAATCAACTGGATTAAGGAGGGTAGGTCAAGAAGGTGAGGTCTGGTTGCACCTCTGAACAACATGAGAGTTCCAGATGGAATAGCATCAAAGATCATGGCGAACTCTCTAGTTGTAACAGGGATATTGTAACGAGAATTTTTTTTAAATCCACATAATTGAGTAACAATCCTTCTGCATTAAAACGTTGTCTCACCAGCAGGATATGATTGTTACATCATAAAGACTTGTTTCTATACAAAATATCCTTACTGTTCCAAATTAAATACCTATACAGGGGGAAATTATGTTTATATACTAACGACCACGCTAACAATACTTGTCTAGGACAAATCAGATCATTTTGTAGGAATCTTATCAATGTTATAGTTACAAAGTAACATCAAATGAAGCCACCAAAACGGGAGAAGATATAATGAGGGATGAAATTTCACGATGAAGTTGGATTCTTTAAGAAATGTTTAGCCCAATTTATCTTAAAAGTATTATTCAAAGTAGGAGGAGAAGAGAAGATCATTCCTTAAAAACTTCCAAAAGGTCTAAACCATTTGATTTTGTGACATACACACAGAGAGATACAGTGGGGCAAAAAAGTATTTAGTCAGCCACCAATTGTGCAAGTTCTCCCACTTAAAAAGATGAGAGAGGCCTGTAATTTTCATCATAGGTACACTTCAACTATGACAGAAAGAAAATCACATTGTAGGATTTTTAATGAATTTATTTGCAAATTATGATGGAAAATAAGTATTTGGTCACCTACAAACAAGCAAGATTTCTGGCTCTCACAAACCTGTAACTTCTTCTTTAAGAGGCTCCTCTGTCCTCCACTCGTTACCTGTATTAATGGCACCTGTTTGAACTTGTTATCAGTATAAAAGACACCTGGATTTTTTTGAGCGAGAATTAGGACGACTTTCGAGTAGTTAGCCATGTATAAAAGCAACAGATACCGTTAATAAGAAGGGGCTAAAAACATCTTATATGGTGAGCTACCGAGTGGCTAGGACAGGCAGGCCCCATACTATTATGGAGGACTTAATTCTTCTTGCTGCCGCGGATATGGCTGGGACAATGCAGGGGGGAAAGGCCAAGAAAAACTATACAGACGGTGCCTTCATCACACGACGCATCAGTGACATGGCAGGAGATGTTTTGAAACAATTTCTGCTTCGCATACAAGCCAGTGAATTCTATGCAATACAGCTGTATGAGTCAACAGACTCATCCGTTACATTTATGGGGGGTCAATTAAGGAAGACATCCTCTTCTGCAAACCACTGGAGACCAGGACAACAGGAGAGGATATTTTTTAAGTACTGGACAGCTTTGTGACAAAGAAATTGACTTTGGTGGTAAAGATGTATTGGTGTCTGTACTGATGGCGTAAAAGCCATGACAGGGAGACATAGTGGCGTGGGAACGCGTATGTAAGCAGTTGCTCCCGACGCCACTTGGGTACACTGCAGCATCCCCCGAGAGGCTCTTGCTGCCAAAGGAATGCCTGACAACTTGAAAGACATTTTGGACACTACAGTGAAAATGGTTAACTTTGTTAAAGCAAGGCCCCTGAACTCTGGTGTGTTTTCTGCATAGTGCAATGATATGGGCAGCGACCATGTAATGCTTTTACAACATACAGAAGTGCGCTGTTTATCGAGGGGCAAAGTATTGACACGTTTTTTTGAGTTGAGAGACAAGCTTAAAGTTTTCTTTACTGACCATCATTTGCACTAGTCTGACCACTTGCATGATGAGTTTCTCACATGACTGGCCTATCTGGGTGATGTTTTTTCTCACCTGAATGATCTGAATCTAGGATTACAGGGACTTTCCGCAACTATATTCAATGTGCGGGACAAAATTGAAGCTACGATAAAGAAGTTGGAGCTGTTCTCTGTCTGCATTAACAAGGACAACACACAGGTCTTTCCATCATTGTATGATTTTTTGTGTGCAAATGAACTCAAGCTTACGAACAATGTTAAATGTGATATAGCGAAGCACCTGAGTGAGTTGGGTGCGCAATTACGTAGGTACTTTACCGAACGGATGACACAAACAACTGGATTTGTTATCCCTTTCATGCCCTGCCTTCAGTCCACTTACTGATATCTGAACAAGAGAGCCTCACCGAAATTGCAACAAGTGGTTCTGTGAAAATTTAATTTAATCAGAAGCCACTGCCAGATTTCTGGATTGGGCTGCGCTCAGAGTATCCTGCCTTGGCAAATCGTGCTGTTAAGACACTGATGCCCTTTGCAACCATGTACCTATGTGAGAGTGGATTCTCGGCCCTCACTAGCATGAGAACTAAATACAGGCACAGACTGTGTTTGGAAAATGATTTAAGACTGAGACTTTTTCCAATACAACCCAACATTGCAGAGTTATGTTCATCCTTTCAAGCACACCCTTCTCATTAACCGGTGGTGAGTTATTCACAGTTTCAATGAACCAATAAAGTTTTATATGTAAGATGGCTAAATAAAGAGCAAAATTATTTATTATTATTATATTATTATTTGTGCCCTGGTCCTATAAGCGTTCTTTGTCACTTCCCACAAGTTGGGGTGTGACAAAAACTCACACTCATTCTAATGTTTAGTAAATATATTGTGTAGTGTGTGTGTGTGGCAGGCTTACAATGATGGCCAAAAACAACATTTGAGAGTGCACTGACCCTGGTGCTAGAGAGGGCATGCAGATGGAGGTTGAATGCTTGAAGGGGTACGAGACTATAAAAAGTTTGGGAACCACTGCTCTAATCAAACCGAATCTCGCAGAATTAATTTCAAACTAAAACATAACATTCCTGTATCGTATCGGAGCCCATGTCTCTACTAAACACGTATCCATTCGTCTTGAAAGGGAAAGATACACATCCCTAATGTCTATGTTTGCTTTGGCATTGTATGTGTTCAACACTTTCCATGCAGATAAAGCCGTTTGAAATTAATTGAGAAAGAGACCAATCGAGACAACCCTAAACTGTTCAGTCTTCCTCACTTTTATTAGTTACCCAATGGTGTTCGTTTCCTCCTCTGTGAGCTGGGCTCCTGGAGGCCCAGGGGTTTAATGAGGGTGACAGGGTTAAGTGAAACGGATCAGTCATTCTCCCTGTATGCACAGTGACAGAACAGTGACAGTGGCTAAAGGAGAGCGGAGAGTATGCAGGTCTTCAGGGCTACTGAAGACCAGGCCAAGGTCTGTCATTGAAACAGTGTGTTCAGTTGATCATACTTATAAGAGACACACACACATACTGTATATAAAAGATACATTCTCTAACACTGTTGAAAAGAGACTGTGTGTGTATGTGTGTGTGTGTGTGTGTGTGTGTGTGTGTGTGTGTGTGTGTGTGTGTGTGTGTGTGTGTATATGTCTTTTTTTGAAGTGTGTGTGTTGACCGTAGCCCTGGCTGAGATGTGGCCGTAGGGCCCGCACGCTTGGTAGTTCCAGGTGATGGTAGCAGCAGAGACAGAGGCCCTGACCGGCCTTGGCCCGCTCCAGAACATCGGCTCATGCCAGTTTACCATCAACTGGACACTAATTGGTACCGACACACACCACAGTCTCTCCCTCGATAACAGAAGAGAGACCTAGGGACACAGTTCTAAACAAAGAGAGGAGAGGCATAGGGCTCGATTCAATGAGGGTTTGCTTAAATTCCTAGCTTTAGCGATACACTCTAGAGAGAGACAGAGAGAAAGAGAGAGCGACAGAGAGAGAGAGAGACAGAGGAAGAGAGGATAGATTTAAGGTCATAGCTCATAACAGCTCCCTTGGAACCAATGACTCAGATATGCAGATGTGTTTACTTCTCTTTGCTGGAATAAACGGAGGAATGAAAGAGCCTGATAATGTCTTTGTGTTTCACTTATACTGTTTTTTTTTTCTTTTTCTAAAGAGCTTTTACTCTTAGACAGGCACTTCAAATGAGCTCTTTCCTTCGTATCGCTCTCTCTCTTTCTACCTCCCGAGTCTCTCTCTCCTGTGTCTAATGTCTGTCTCTGCTCTGTCGTTAGCTCCCTGACACCACTGCCACCGCCAGGCAGTCACCGATGAAGGGGCTCATGGGGAGATACGATACAGAAAAGCACCCTGGGAAAAAAAAAAAGATCCAAATAAAAAAAAAGAACTCTCAGCAGTTTGGGAGAAACTTTGGAGAAAGAAAAAAGAGAATGGAGATTGTCATATGACCCGGAGGGGTGTACGGCGGTAGCTCTGAATCTAATAAACACGACAAAACAAGACATGGTTAATGTGTTTTCTCTGTTGGTGTCCTCTGGTAGATCTAGAGTGATTGAGTGGCTGATGTCTGCCTCCGATGCGTTAGCTATCTATCGTTTCTCCTCAAAATCAGCATCCTCCCCCCCCCCATCTCTCCATCCCTGACTGACAAACACGTCAGGGGACGTCAGCAGCTAGTCGGCATCATGATATCATCTCGTTTGAAAGTTAAAAGGTTTTAAAGAGACATTTGGATTTTAATACCGTGCCTGTTGCGTGCCTGTTTTTTTTTCTCTCACGGTGGATGTTTTAGTTAATTATGGCAGGGTTTGGTGAATTAAGGGCAGGATATATAATAAAGATAATTTGCATAATCTCTATTGAATTCTAACGCCTTCACTCTACGAACTCCTATACAAGCAGAAAATCATGTATTATGTACTGGGTGACATCAACAAAACAGCATGCTGGAAATGAGATCTGTATGTAGGTCTTAATCCTCGGAGTATCTGTCTGTATGCGTCCATTAATCTCCCAGTGATATTTCTCATCCATCCAGATTCAGTGTTTAGCCTAAACCACAGCAGACACAGAAAAACAGGTGTTTGTCACAGAGGAAAGGAAGTTGATTGGCCAGATTCCATTATCCATTTTTCCCAAGCCCGAAACGCCTATGCAGCTGTCCTCTTACGGATTTGAGAATTGTGTGAACAGTGTGTGAGGGCGCGTGCGTGTGCGCGTGTGCATGTGTGTGTGCTTGTGCTTAAGACTGGGATTTTAGTTATCACTGGAGCTCTGCTTTCTGTCTGGTACAGAGGTGTAAAGATATAAACTAGTACTAATCCACTAAGAGATAATAAGCCATAGTTGTCCAAAATCTTCACAAAACAACTGAGAATATCTTTTAGTAATGAAATGTAACCACAGCTACTCTTCAGGCCCATTAGGTAGCTGTAAAATGTAGAGAAAACCCTGACCTGTTTGGGAACAAGTTTCCCTGATGTTCAAAAGAGAGTCAAAGAGCAAGTTTGGGTGCTGATGAGAGTGTTTTGCATGTCACTGTTTTGAACTGAGCGGTGACAGCCCGAGCTGAACTGAAGAGTACGACTCCGACTCGCCTCATTCCTGTAGGAATACATTTCCCGACACTGATCACCGGGGGGAAAAAAAGATTGGGGGGAAAAAAAGATGAATAAAAAACTGAAGGTACTTCTCTTAGATATCTCTTGATGCTCTTCAGATCTTTAAGACGTCGTCAGAGGGAAAACGCAGAGTTACTCTGAGATCCCGACTCCCTAATCTGCTTTACAAGGGCTGACTTTTAGAAGACAACCTTATAATGGATTTTAGTATTTTCCTTTTGGTTTTATTTATTGATAGAAACGTAGACGTATAACTCAGTTTGCTACGTTTCCACCCCCCCCCCCTACTTTTTTTTTTGTCTCTCTGTTCTTGATCGTTCCCTCACCCCAAAGCATTATGGTACAATTCAATGGGAATAAAACAACTGGAGGCAAAGGAAAACTGGCTGCGCATTTTCTATTATTCATTTGGGCACCATTATTACAATGGTTCAGATCATACGACACCAATCCCCTTTTATAATCATTTCCGTGTGTATTCAGAATGTAACTCTGCAATAATATACAATTATATTAACATTCCCTTAATTGGTGTAGAATGCACGATATCATTGACAACTGCTGTTTGCACACAGTGGGAGATTACACTCAAATCAATGAATCATGCTGTATTCTTTATGGTTTCAAAATAAGGTATTGAGAGTAAGGACATTGCAAAAGCATTTAATGGTTTAGAACCAAATTACTAAATGTGTTGATATCATATTTTTTGACTCAATGAACGGGAATCATCCCTCTGCTGTGTGTGGGACAAACATTGTGACGATGGAAATCGTGACATCGTGACAAGCTGTTTTGACAGACCTGAAGCCCCGGTTGCCTGAGAGCAGTGAGGTTTCATGCATCCCCGATCTGCAGAGATACGGAGTAGGATGATGTTGCCCCAAGACACTGATCAAAGGTCAGATGGATGTTTTACCCTGTAATGGTTAAGGTTACGAGGGCGGGTAAAACGACGCTTATACTTGGATCTTTTTGTACGAGAAACGTCTGACTTCATCCCACAGCAGCGATACAGTCTTTGGTCTTTTGAGTCTGGGTGTAAGTTGTCTGTAAGCACAGATCCTGGATCAGCTTACCAGGCAAGCAGACATATTGACTGATATTCCCAGCATAATGAAAACATCTCCAGCAAATGTAATCTGATTGGATATCAGTTATCAACTTTGGCGCAACAACAGCAAGCAAATGGGCCCTACAGCAGACTCTCTCTCTCTCTGATGTCTGCTATCTGTTTCACTCTGTGTTTCTCGCTCTCTCTTTCCCTCTTCTTCTTTCTCACTCGGTCTCTCTGTTGTGCTCTCTAAGAATGCCTAAATATCCAGTGTTTTCATTACTTGCGTGCACCTTGGCCGGACTACGTGAGTAATATAGTCCTCCTTTGCTCTGTAGCTATACCTCCAACCGAAACATCTTCATTTACTCTGCATCTCTAAAGTAAGACACCAAGACTAGATGAATAGTGAACTGCATGTGCCCCATCACTGCATCTCACTAGGGGTTACAACTACCTCCTTACATAACCAGCAGTTTATATAATGTGATATGAGGGGCGAGGCGATGGGGGGGAGCCCTAGTAACAGCATCTGACAATAAGCATGATTCATATATAATCTCAGGGTGGTGGTGGTCGGGGTGTAGTGTATAACTAGGTGCAGGAGTACAGTGAGGGTTGGGTGGTTCTCTCAATGACTGCATGTCCCACTAGGTCTACAGGGTTCCCAGCCAGGGTAGGTCTCAAACTGACAGAGTTCACCGTAACCCACTGGAGGAGAAAATAACAAGAAATAGCACCCCCTATTGGCGGTAAGGTGGATATGTGCATTGGGGAGCCCCAAAAAAAGTGGCAGTGTCTATGTGCATTGTGTCGACTGACATGTTTAACCATACCCTTCTTTTCTGAGCACTGCCTCTACAACAAACCAACTATCAGTCAGAAAAGTCGATTTTCGGCCTAGAACGCAGCATTTCTCCCTCGTCATAAGTGGATGGATCAGCAGCATATTCTGGGGGGGGGGGCAGTTTTGTCTCGACCACAGCGTCACAGAGAACAGACATCGAGAATGTTTCTGAAGGAGCATCCCTCTCCATCTTCCCTCAACTCATCTCCCCTCATCCCCTTCCTCTTAGTGTTTCCTTGGCTCTCTGTCTCCTCCCCTGGACAAAACTACGCAGACAGATAGACACATGTTATTGTGATTAATTAGACCACTGATAGCAATGTTCTCACTTAGTGCTGGCCCACTGAGTTTTCTTGTTTTCTTTTACATTTCTTTCTTTCAGGCTCTAATTTTCCCCTTTCAGTTAATGGGGCTTCGTTTGTGAAGTGACCCAAGGGATAACCATATTAACTGACTCTCCCTTCGGGGCTTGAGTCGTTCCTGAAAACATCAAGTGTACTTCAGCCTTGAAACAGAAGAAACTGTTCTAATTACACAATTTGAATCATACAATGGACTTTGATCAACCAATACTTTTCCTGCTAAATTTGTTTTGTTCACTTTGTGAACAAACTTGACAGACTTGTCTGCTTCTCTTTTCTCTGTGGACCTTCTCTTTAACTAATCAGTCCCTTAGCTTCATGTGGAACGGTCTCTTGAACAGGACATTGACGATTCGACCTTAAAGCTTCTCCTTCCATTCAAAGTCAGTCTAAGTGCCTTTCTCTGATGGCAATTTCTGGTTTCTTTGTGAACGAGAGTTTGAGTCTATTCCGAGAGCCATCCATCACTCAGTACTGCTCGCAAGGAGCTACACTAGTAAAGGTATGCGAACCACAAGGTCAGTCACAGACATTCAGCACCTGGACTTAAAGAACGGACTCCACTGTTCAATGGAACAATTGAAAGCACAGAATATATACCGCACACTGAGTACATGTTACACACACAATGGACAGAATATGGCACCTTTCAAAACATTTCAACGAGATAAAGACATCGATACAATGGAGATTTGACTTTGCCTCCGTTTTGTGGACATACAGTGTTACAGCGTGATAGAAATTTAAAGGCAATGTTCCCGTGTTTGCGGAGGCTGCGTTCACGGTAAACGCTGCAGATGTCCGCTCAATCGTAAATTACCTTTGCATTACTATCACGAAGCCTGTTGCCCTTTAAAGATACAGATTCAATAGAGCCCCTTGTCTGTACTATTGCATCAGTCGTTAGTGTTCTCTTTCACCTAACAACAGATGCAGATCTCTCTCTCTCTCTCTCTCTCTCTCTCTCTCTCTCTCTCTCTCTCTCTCTCTCTCTCTCTCTCTCTCTCTCTCTCTCCTCCCTCTCCCCCCCACAGCAGGCCAGCGTTGTCAGTGCCTTAATCCAAGCATTAATTACACACATCTGAAGTACGCTGTGCCAGGCTGCGCCACGCATCACGCTCCCGTACCCGGCTGGCGCTCAGCTCAGCTCTAACCCATTATTCATGAGGCCTGGGTCCTGGGTTCCATGACTTTATTCATGTTGTTAGTGGAAGGACGTCGGGAGTCATTAAGACTGTGTCATTTTAACAAGCCTGTTTCAATAGCCTCTGTTCCTCTGCCTCGCTCTCAACCTACCATACTGTATGTGGCATGCTTTGCCTGTTTTTCTGGAGACGTGTCGGTTTTTTACTCTCATGGCAATTAGAACGAGCCAGTTCTACCATACACAGATGGTAATCTGTGTGTAGTGTTCTGGAGCAGGAATAGTACAATGTTAAAGCGGGCGGACCAAAGAAAGGAGAGCTTTGCTTCATGCAACAACACCTGTTGTAGCACACCTGTGTGTAGCGTATATTAACGGCCATCATCCAGCCAGCTGTGAATGTAACAGAACTGAAGTTAGACCGGAAAGGGGTAATAAGACAATGGAAGACAGAAATGGAGAGGGAGAGAGAGAGAGAGAGAGAGAGAGAGAGAGAGAGAGAGAGAGAGAGAGAGAGAGGGTTAGATGATAAGTGGTACAACAGGGAGTAGGGAAGTTATGATCGGAGTATGTTTTGCTCTCAAAATAACAATAGTCAGGTCACCAGGGCAGGCCTCTTCTCCCTCTAAACGACTGCTGTTACACACTCACACGCACACACGCACTCTCTCACAAACACACTCACACGCACACACACACTCTCTCTCACAAACACGCACACACACACTCACACACACAAACATACTGCTCCAAGCACTGCCATCTGCAGGACATGCCGTATACGTTTTGTATTCCAGGGTATTAGGGCTGCTGTCAGGTCACTGGTTACCTTCGCTCTTTTCCTTCCCTCTCCTTCTCTCTGTGTCTGGTGAGTGATGCAAGGAGACAGCACAGCAGCAGGGCGAACGGGGCGAAAGAACAGAGAGTAAGGGGCATCTACGGTTGTTGGTGACAGGGCCCATCCAGGACCCCATAAAGTCACCCCAGGGTGCATAATTCAATTACTACACAACCGTGAGAGGAGGAGAGAGGGATGGAGAGGAGCAGGGAGAAAGAGGGAATGAGAGAAGGATATAGACAGAAAGACAGGCAGAAAGACAGGCAGAAAGACGGGCAGAAAGACGGGCAGAAAGACGGGCAGAAAGACGGGCAGAAAGACGGGCAGAAAGACGGGCAGAAAGACGGGCAGAAAGACAGGCAGAAAGACAGGCAGAAAGAAAGGCAGAAAGACGGGCAGAAAGACGGGCAGAAAGACGGGCAGAAAGACGGGCAGAAAGACAGGCAGAAAGACAGGCAGAAAGAAAGGCAGAAAGACGGGCAGAAAGACGGACAGGCAGAAAGACAGGCAGAAAGAAAGGCAGAAAGACGGGCAGAAAGACGGGCAGAAAGACAGGCAGAAAGAAAGGCAGAAAGACGGGCAGAAAGACGGGCAGAAAGACGGGCAGAAAGACGGGCAGAAAGAAAGGCAGAAAGACGGGCAGAAAGACGGGCAGAAAGACGGGCAGAAAGACAGGCAGAAAGACGGGCAGAAAGACAGGCAGAAAGACAGGCAGAAAGACGGGCAGAAAGACAGTAATAGAGAGATAACAGGAAAGAGGAGGATAGAAAGAGAGAGGGAAGGAGTGAGAGGTACACACAGAGCAGTAACAGTGAAGGACAGAACCTCCACTCCTGGAGGAGAGGAGAGGGGGATTATTCGAAATAATCATACTATTATTATAAACGGGAGAGGGGATGACACTCACGCAACCTGAGTCAAACGACAGAAGCGTGAGGAATCACGTCCCCCATGCAGCTCTGCTTTGTCTCTTCTGACCCCGCAGAGATGGGAGCTGTGTGCCTGAGACAAGAGCAGAGATGAGAGGAGAGGCATTGGTCATGGTTGGAGTGAGAGAGCTCTGAATATCGTCCATCTGCTCGTGTGGAATTGCTTGGATGACTCGGCACGTCCGCGTCCCGTGGCAGAAATCGAAAAAGCGACTAAATAAATAAAGAATAATAATTCTTCATAATCAGTTTTACGCATGCGAGGAATGTGATTGCACTCGCTGCTCGGGGGTGTGTGTGCATGGTGAGGATGTAGCGTAGACCTGACACAAGTCATTTCACCTCAGCTGTTGCTGTTCTGTCCCCTCATGCACATTGACAGGATGCTAATCTAACCCTGTCTTTCTCAGGGCCCCGGGAAAACCATGCAGCAAATCAAAAGGCAGATTATTATATTAAAAAGTACAATGGAACAATGACTGCCAAAGTGGGATAGTGACTATCTAATAGAGTCCTGTACTCTCTGTTCTCATTTGCCAAGTGTGTGTGTGTGTATGTGTGTGTGTGTTCATTGAACCGATATAAGCATTTTTTTGCGCATCATGTTCAAATCATCTATAAGTGACTTTGTTCAGTTTGCAATAAATTTGAGATGCTTTTGGATGATTTGAACATGATGCGCGGAAAATGCTAATATTGGTCCCATGACTTAAATGGGATTTGTGCCACAAATGCTAAATCGGTGTTAGCATGTGGACAGCATGAATTGCTGTCATACCTTGTCCATATACTGCTTACAGGGGGAAGATCTCAGTTGTATACTCCTCGCGGCCTCTCTCCTCGTCTCCTTCTCAAAACCCATTGGATGAGAAAGCCAGAGGTTTGTCCCTGTGACCTTCTCCTCAAATGGGGTTTGAGAAGGAGATGAAGAGAAAGGAAAGGACATGAGGAGTATGCAATTGAGATCTTCCCAGGGTAAAGAAACCAATGTGTAATTTTGGAATTTGAGTGAGCTCTCCCTTTAAGTGGCAAAAATGTACCTATTCTCTATACCCAGTCCCCTAATGTGTAAAAAAAAAACCTCTCTGCCATTCCACTTCTGACACCATTTCAGAAATTCCAGGGGATATCTCTGACCAGTACTCGGACCTGGGTCCAGCGACTGTCAAGCTAACACCTTCATTACGCCAAGAAGGCTGTACTTCTTGGCAAGGTTTCTCAGTTAAGGTCACTACGATATTAATTACAGCTCTTTATTGTCACATGCTCTTATAAGCCTTTATAAAGACTTGGCAGCAGACATGCTCATAACCAGGGTCCAGTTCAACTGTTACAACACCTCCACTCAGAAGTGGGCAAAAGTAACTAACCGAAAGCCACACCCCCATTAAGCCACGCCTCCCACGATTGTACCTTTTTATTCAATCATCCGCACGTGTGCCGTAAAAAGTGCCGAACTCTACCAACGCACCACCTCCGAAGGTACATTATGTGTATTTCAAAAAAAGATTGTACCCCAGGGGAACAATACTGTACCCTAACCAAACCCATTTTTTCCTGTGAGTTTCGTTTCAAGTTGTTTCACACATTTACTGGGTCGATATGTACTTTTCTCTCTCACAACCTGGATCTAACAGTCTCCCTCTTCCTTCCTTTCTATCGCTTTGTCTTCTCTTTCCACAGATCCCACCCTCATTAGCTTCAGAGCCACGTGCATTGCACCTCCTGCTACGTTCCATTGCTCAGCTACTACTTACACTGCAAATCTCTCTTCCCCTTCCCCTCCTTCTCTCTCCCCATTCTCTTCCTCTCCCCCTCTCTTCCTCTCCCCCTCTCTTTCTCTCTCTCTCTCTCTCTCTCTGTCTCTTCAGTCCTTGTTTGTTCAGTGTGGCTGTAGTTTGTGTCCTGACGGTTTTCTCCATTCTCTGCGTTGACAGGTTAACAGGGCGGCGGGGTTTAGGCGGGTTAGGAGATGGGGGAAGGGGGGTTAGGAGATGGGGGAAGGGGGGTTATGAGATAGGGGGAGCGGGGTTGATGTTCGAAGCTTAAAGGGCAGTGAAACAGAAAAAAATGGAAAGCTGGGGTGATGGAACAAATGTGCAGGAATGTTCCGGAACGTTGTTGACGGTGACTCACCATAGGCCCTGCATACACACTCCGAGAGAAACACGCACACACACGCAAACACAAATGCGCACAAATATACCCATAAATATACCCATACAAATGCGTACTGACACTGAAATGCACAAACGCACATATACGCTTGCACACAGAAAGCAGAACAAGTAAGGATCAAGTAAGTGGCACAGAGATATGAAAACAAAAGCTCCAGGAGTTTTCACCAGAAAGCTGTGTGCTTCTACTACATGAGGTCTTTCTACCTCTCTTGCTTTCCCTCCGCCTCCCCTCTCCTCAGTTCATTCTGCTTCCTCCTTTCATATCTCTCTCTCTCTCTCTCTGTTTAGTCCGGGTAGAGCGTGTGTCATGGAGCAGCAGGTCCCATGTATTTGCCACACACCAACACACACAGATGCACATACACCGTATCAGACATACACAACCCTCCATGTTGAGTCAGTGGTGTATTCTACTCTGTGAGGACTCGGGAACACAGTGGTAATGTAATTTCAGTAAGTCACCAATGTGACGGCTTGTTAACCAGGCATGCCTATCTGACTGGCTGGGGGAAGGGAATGGTGTTCAAGAAATTAAGTGGCAGGTTCCCTCGATCTGTCGTTCTGTGAGTCACACTGTACTTGGATGGCATGCCACACACACACACACACACACACACACACACACACACACACACACACACACACACACACACACACACACACACACACACACACACACACACACACACACACACACACACACACACACACACACACACACACACTGACACACACACTGAACTAGTGTGAGTGAACGTATGCACACACATACCACACTGACAGGAGGTTAAGAGCACCATCTGTGAATTTTTAATGGTTAATTAGCTGAATCACTGAATTATACATTCTGGGACAGAAAATAGCCCAGAGTTTGGGGAATACCTGAGATTGAGATGCAAGGACATTTCTGACACATTTCCTCCAGTAATCTCAGAAATCCTAATGTCTACTCCCTTAACCATAAGCACGCCGTTGCCTGCCTCAGAACATGTTAGAACAAACTCAGATTATAGTGCTTTTTCACAATATTGTCTACAATAATTCCACAGTAAAAAAAATTTTTTTAAACATATTGCATCATCATTTCAACTTAAAAAATAGTTTGTGTCGTATCTTACGAATGTCAGTTTGAGGATCTTTGAGGGAGCTGTTGAGTCACACAGAGAAAGGAGAGAGCATGCTTCAATAAGTATTACTTCACTAACGCCTCTCCAATCTCCATGTAGACTTTGACTCAGTGGCACCTTTGTTAAAGTGTGCCAGGGCATAACGCAGCTTATATAAAAACTATTTTGTCAGCCTTGTAGCGATGACATCGTCGGCGGGGATCTTTATCAAGAAGAACCCCACATAACAATTGCTGTTTGCGAGAGCAGAACAGCCAACCCGAGAAGAACAGGGAGAAAACGGAGAAGCTTTGAAGCGCTGGCGACGACGTCTTTGGTCGTTGTCGTTGACATTTACAAGCTGGCTGGTAAAAACCTAGGTCTTCCTTTGAGTCACACAGGAAATGGCCCACACAATCCTGTCGTACGAACGGAGAGGACAATGCACGCTGCCTGTCCTCTGATTGGGCTGGGATTGTTGCTTTTCGCCTGTCGCTACAAAGACGACCGTGGGCTCCAACGATTATCAAAGGCACTGAGCGCGCTCAGAAAGCCCACAGATCTTCCCATGGCTCAGACATGAAAAGCTCCCGATGACAGCACTTAGCCTTAGCTATATCACTACGCCTGGTACACACACACGCACGCACGCACGCACACACGCACACACAGCTCCCAGTGACAGCTATTAGCCTTAACTGTATCACTCCACCTGGCAGGCAGAGGCTCCTGTTGCTTCACTGCTCTGCGATTGGTCTTTAAGGCTAGGCATGCTTTGTTTTCTTGTTGTGTTCCTCCGTTGGTTTGGTTTGTGTCCCTGTGCGTTGCTGTGTTGTTCTTTGTCTGTCGAGCCCCAAAGCTTAGAGTCAAGCTCCTTTCATGAGAAACCCAGGCTGAAGCCAACCTCAGCTCAGCGTGTGAGAGACACTTAGTTTAAAACAATACAAGACAACTTTTTATTGCGGCGACGCCTCATTACTTTTTAACTAGTATAATCGTACATGCTGCACTTCATGAATAATTTAAAGGTGAATTCTCAATGCAAAATGACAGGGAAAGGAGAGAGAGATAGCAAGTTGGGGGGGGGGTAGCGAAAGCAAAAGTGGAAGATGGTTGATGGGAGAAGGCAATAATAGGGGTACCCCATTTCTCCGTGCCTAGTATTAACACCACAGCGTGTATCATGCTCATGTCATTGGTTATGTATGGTGCGGCACTAAACTGAAAAGAGTTTGTAGGTTTCCGATGTGCTCGTCACTTTGAACGTTGTGTTAATCAGATGGGAACGGCTGCTTTCATCTGGTATGTGAGAAACAGCTCTTTTAAGTCCCTTTAAGACCAATTAAGCCAATTAGAATGAAGTGCTGAGATGCTGCATTCAAAACAACTATTTTGATTTAAACTGAGCTTTCGTTAGTTAGAGTATAAAGTGAGGGTTAAGTCAAACTTGGTTTGGTTTTATAATGATCTCTGTCTGCCTGTCTATAATTTCCCTTCTCTCTCTCTCTCTGACTCTCTCCATCTGCTCTCTCTCACACAATTCTTCACTGGTTTAACTCCAATCACCTGGTAAAAGTGGGGTAAGATTTGAGGGTAAAAAAGACACACAGAATACTGTAAACACTGAAATCTAACAAGAAAGGGAAGGAAGAGTGAAGAAAAATCAATAAATCATAAACTGAGTCATAAACGTTTTTTTTTTTGCCATCAGCACACCTGAGCTGTTTTGTTGGGAAAGAAAGATGAGAGGAGTTTGAGTTGTAATGCACCGTGACTTGCTCATCTTCTCTCACTCGTCCTCTCTCTGTTCCCCCTAACTCTTCCCCTTTTCTCTCCATCCTTTCCAGGTCTTGCAGGCAGTAACAGTGGAGCTGTCCAGTGCTGAAAGAGGAGGAGGTGAGAGAAAACACACACACACACACACACACACACACACACACACACACACACACACACACACACACACACACACACACACACACACACACACACACACACACACACACACACACACACACACACACCAACTTACCTTATAGGTCAGTGATTTGAGCAACTTCATTTATAACAATCATGATATAATATATGCCATTTAGCAGACACTTTGATCCAAAGCAACTTACAGTCATGCATGCATACATTTTTCACCTGGGTGGACCCAGCAGGAATCAAACCCACAATTATTGGCATAGCAAACACCATGTTCTACCACCTGAGCCACACAAGACCACAGCTGTGGCTACTTCCCACTGTAATAGCAAATATGTGTTGATCATCACAGGAGGTTGGTGGCACCTTAATTGGGGAGGACGGGCTCGTGGTAATGGCGGATTAAGTTGTTTTGCATGTGTTTTGATTCCCTTCCGTTCGCTCCGTTTCAGCCATTATTATGAGCCGTTCCTCCCCTCAGAAGCCTCCACCAGTCCTCATCCTCCTTACCTCCCTGAGAGGGACGACCTTTTGCAATAGTTTGGGATAATTAGTAAGACCCTTCTCATATCAGTAAGTGTTGCATGTATTTAGCCATGCAATTAGCCATACAGCTACCTCATATTCAGTGTTTGTTGTGATGTACCCACTGGCTCAAATACCTGCCATCTAACTCCAGTAGTCATAACACATACTGGAGCCTTACTGCCCCCTCTGAATCTGTGTATATACCCTGTATATTTTTGCAAAAGCGTCATCAAGTGACATATTAACTGATACAAGGCTGGAATCCCACTTCAGCACCAGGATGCACAAACAGAGATAAAACAGAAGGTGAATGTAAAGAGGACCCGCAGACCTCAGAGTGCAATCATCATCCTCCCATCATCCTCTCTGTTCTGCATGTCTCTGCGTGACTCAGCCCGATGTTCTCTCTACCCTCTCTTCCTCTCTCTCTCTCGCTCTCTCTCCCCCCCTCCTACTCCCTCTCCGTCTCTCACCCAGAGATAGCGCTCAGTGAATCACCCTGTTCCATTGCATTCTCCAAACTTTGTTTTAACTAGTTGAAAAATATGCTAATGTTATGGAGAGAAAGAGGGACAGGGGGGAAGAAAAGAGAAGAATAGAACTTCGCGAGATGACCCACTTAGCCTAATCATTGCTAACTAACGCTGGAGACTTCTGAGATGGGGGGGGGGAGCACAGGCCTAAATGCGTTAAATTAATCCAGATAATTCAACATACGATGATAAAACGCCACAATCAAGTCCCCTCTGGCTCTGATGTTTGATTCAGAAGGCGCTGTGCTGTTTCATGACGAGATAAGTGTGTGTGTTTCTCTCCTAATTCCTCTTCTTCTCTGTGTCACTGGAGATGGCTGTGGTCGAGGGCGCTGGGAATAGACGCTGCTTGTGTTTGTCCATAGAAAGCAACACACACTCACACATACACACACGTTTTTGGTTCCTTTGGACATAGTCACAGCCTGATGTAAGATTCATAAAAAAGCATTCAACCATAGCTTCTCCCCGAGGGGATGCTAGTGTATTGTCTGTGGTTTGAAACGAGATCATTAAAATAATCAAATTATGGTAAGGGAGAGTTATCCACGCTGAAAGTTGTTGTTTGGAGACCATTAGAAGAGATGCTGTTTGTGTGAGACAGAAAGTAAAGTAGTCAAGGCAGGGATTCATCAACCATCAACAGCTGACGGCCTAGGAAAGGCCTGGGGCGAACTGTACTCTAAAACAATAACCGACATTTATCACAAGACAAACGATGGCATCGTCGGGAAAAACAAGTTCTTTTTTTTTTCCACAAGTTTCACTGTCCTGTTCCCCCCTCGGAGAAAACAGAATCTTGAATCTCCAGTCGTCTGATTATTTCTCTTAGTATCGTGTCGGAGAACAGGCCTCTGGATGCAACACACACACACACACCTCATTAGCATGCTATCCAATGTTATTGTTCCTTGAGCTACACAACGCAACAGTCTCTCACTAAGTTATCCTCGTGTAAGTCTATGTGTACTGTATAAGTGTCAGAACTGAGACGCACCAACGCCTCAACATCACAGCAGCAATAAAGTCACCTCTGTCTGTGTGTGTCAGCAGTTCAAACACTTATTTAATGAGAAAAATATTAATTACAAAAGTGCTTTCCTTCCCTCCACTTACAAACATCTCCTTGGAGACGCGTTCTCTTATTACAATAGCTGTTTAATCTAGCCGGGAATTTGTGCTACGCTAATTAGTTTATATAGGAGTCTAATTATCTTATTGTGTTTTTAAAAACACTGCTTCTCATCTCCTCGGGAACTTTGAAAGCAGGATAGCGTGTTCTCTCCACAGTCTCCCTCATCAACTTCTCTCCATGCCCGCGCCGCTGCGACACAACAAAAACGATTCATTTAAACCAATAATCTCGAAGTCGTTCCCACTTATAAAAAGAACTGCAAATGAATTATGTTAACTGTGATAATTTTTCATTAGATCTTGAAATGTGTACACTTCATCAGTTCTGAGGCCTCGGCGATTTCATTACAGCTGATTCCGTGTTATTTAATGAAGCAAGCGTTTCTTCTTTTTTTTTTTTCTCCTCTCCCACTCTGTTTTTCACTTAATTGGATTATGATCAATGCGACTCTTTTAATGTTATGATGTCAAGCTTTACTCGCGCCCTATCTGTTACGACACAGTTGTTTGCGTGTGAAGATTAAGAAACGCAGCATCTTCCTTTGTTGAATATCAAACTAAAAACGTCCTCTCTAAATGATGAGCGAAGGAACGAGCCAGTGAAGAGCACAACGATAACGAGTCCCACTTGCTGCCAGTGTCAAAGTGAGGGAGAGATGGAGGGAGGGAGAGGCATTGACACAGGGACAGTTGGACGGAATAGAAGAAGGGCAGGGCGAGAGAGGGAGACATTGACAAAGAGGAACAAGAGAAAGGAAGCAAGAGAAAATCGGAAAGCAGGGGAATAATGGAGGGAGAGAGAGAGAGAGAGAGGTGGGGAGGAGGAGGGAGAGTCAGCTGTTCGTTATGGTTAAACTACCTAATGATGGGACTGACCTAAATTTAGCTGTGAGACACAGAGACAGTCGGAGATTTCTGAAAGACACCGTCAGTCGCCACAGGAAGTACGCTGTGAAAGAGAGAGAGAGGAAAGAAGGAAGAGATAGGTCTTTACAGGACTAGCATGCGTGGGTTCACGTTTACAATTTACAGCTAGCTATGTATGGGATTTCTAAATGTACATGTACTGTACGTAGGTATGCATATAAATGCCCTCGTGTACACAAACACACACCTGTGCCTTGTGTGCTTCTTATAGTCTTGCACTTCTAAAATGTCACACATACACTGAGCTGCTGGGAAGACTGTGGGGGAGAGGTGGGAGCTCCTCTCGCTTGGCCGAGTGGAAAACCTGATCTTCTTACCTCAGCAACTTCAGATGGAGGGACTCTGCGGAGGGACATCTGTGTGTGTGTGTGTGTGTTGTGTGTGTGTGTGTGCGTGTGCGTGCGTGTGTTTGAGACAGAGAGAAAGAGGGCGAGAGAGAGAGAGACAGAGGGGGCGGAAGAGGAATAGCCTGTTAACCGTTGCTATCAACCACTTGCTCCCTGGCCTCTCTCATGCCTCGCTCTGTGTACAGTATCTCGGTATTCAGTGGTCCTCAGGGCACCCAGGTGTTCATTGTTAGCATCGAATGACCCTGACGAGGCGATTAGATGCTGGCACGGCATGATCTGAACCACTCTGTAACAATGTGCCAGAAAGATGATGAAACGCTACTGAATTATGTAGCACTATATAGGTCATCGGGGTAGAGTATAACACAGCAAACACACACGCTTGTCACGGCAGCCTGGGCCAGGGTCGAACAGCATATCGACGCAGGCTGCGTCCGAAATGGCACCCTATTCACCTACATACCCATAGGGCTCTGGTCAAAAGTAGTCCACTCTTTAGGGAATAGGGTGCCATTTTGGAAGAAGCCACAGTGCTGAATCAGGCCCTATATACTCTGTTTGTTTATGGCTGAAAAATCAAATGAGATCCGACAGGCGATCACATGATCTCTGTCCCTGGCCACCCACTATCTGCATTGCCATCTGAGGCTGGCTCTGTTGTCATGGTCGTTCTGTGGATTACCATGCTCGTTGTTACAGGAGCCGTGGACGGGGATGTGATTATCATAACTGTTCTGGTAGCTGCTGCTCTCGCTGAATAGATCATCAAGACGGGTATTGTAGGGTGAAGGGTGGGATAGTAGGATGGTGGACAGTGGAGGGGAAACATGATTATATTACAACCGTGACCAATTACTGTACCTGAGTAGGGTTTATCTGGCTGGCTGTTTCGTAGTTCCTGTGTATTTGATCATGGCAATGATGGGGGAGATGATGATAGGATAGTTAGTAGGAGAAGTTCGATAGCGATGCTGATATTGACGTTGATGATGGTGATAATGTCATTTCTTCCCTAAATGTTATCTGCTTTGGTGGATTCTTAAATACCACGTCTCAAGGATCAAACCGCATGTGTGTCCGTGTGCTTGGGATGTGAGAGAGTAGCTGTGTTGCCACACCGCGAAGTAGTTCGCATCGGAGTGACTGAAAGTGGTTGAATATTTAGGCCAGGATTCAAACCGATCGCGCTTTATTGACTGTGCACCTTTGAAGGCAGCGTTCCCGCATTCACGGTAAGCGCTGCATATTAAGTTAGCTCAATCGGAAATTAGCATTAAATTCCGCGTAGCTGGAGATTGAATCCTAGCCTTAGCCTGACTCCTAAAGTCTGCAGACATTGGGCTAATTTCACTCCGATACAAAGATTTGTCTGTAATTATCACTACAATGATGTGCTCGAACATGACACCTGGATGTTTATATTCTGTGTGCCCTGGTCATCCTCAGTGAGAGACATGATAATTATCAAACATACCAAACCGTCTGTGTTAATTATTTCAGTGGCACACCTGAGTCTCTGAAACTGCTCAGCAGCTGTAATTTCTGTGATGATCAGACGAGACAGGATGTCTCTCTGCTAATTGTGTTGTAATGTCGTCCGGGTGGATTCAACACTTCACATGAAAGAGAGTTTCTGTTTGACACTCAAAGGGAAATTAGCGGGAGAAATAGGAGGGATATCAAGTTCAGTTGAAGTTTATGTTGGATTTAACTTTTTTTAATCACATTTTTTAAAGAAATTGGCTTCATGTTGAGTAAAGACAAAACATCACCAGAAATGAAAATGTCCTTTATTGTGGTTTCAACTGAAATGTCAAAGTTCAGACTGAAATGGAGCTGTTTAAACTGAAATGGCATAGTTCAAACTGTTTAAACCATGGGCCTCTGTGGTCATTCTTTGCTCATGTTGCAGGCTGTTATTGACGTGGAGTCTGGTCTTGCCTCTCTGTGACTATGTACATATTATTTGGCTGTTCAGGCCTCTCCGCCCCCTCCTCCATCTCCCAGAGGATAATCAGGGAATTACAAATGAAAAGTCAGGGCCATAAATCAGGAATCTCCCTCCTTCTCTCCTTCTATCCCTGACTCTCCCTCCCTCTTCACAGTCTCCCTCTCTGTTGGACTGACTGTGGGTCTTCCTGGGCAGAGAGAGGGGGGAGAACTGGGAGTAATCCAGGATTTCCACTGGATGCCGTCAGCGGTAGGCCACTTTCATCAGTCACCCGCTCACATCTCTCTCTCTCTCTCTCTCTCTCTCTCTCTCTCTCTCTCTCTGTGTGTGTGTGTGTGTGCATGAAGGCACGGCCTACATGACTCAGACCCAGCTGGTGTTAACAGTGTGGTTCCAGTGAACCTGTGGGGAAGCCTGTGGGAACAGGGAGAGTGGACGTGTAAAATATAACCCTAGGACACAGTGTTCTGCTTTACACAACATATCACTCATCAACCAGCACTCACAGATTTCCATGCAGCCTGGTATCAGTTTATCTGTGTCACTTGCTAATGCTTTTGGAGAAAAAAACAAACATGTGCAACTTCCATGATGGAGTACAGAATTTCTAACAGTTATACAGATGTCCATGTTTCACACCAGTGAGGAGAGTTGATGCAAGTTGATATGAATTTGTTTTATACATTATTTTCTTAATTTCCCACTCAAAGCCATACTTTATCGTCGTAAAAAAATCGTGTTTTATCAATCTCTTATTATTTTCTACATCGTAGGCACGACTGTCATGAACAAAAATAATAATAATAGAATTTAAATCAAGTGTTCTTGCCATGGCAACAGAAGACAAACTACTTACTACTGTCACCAACAGTGTCTAGTTTCCTGGTCCTTCTCCTATCTAGATAGGACATGTGGTAACAAAACAAGTGTCATGTCTATACTGCACTGTAACCGTTTAAAGGGAGTTCCTCCCTCCCTCCCTCCCTCCCTCCCTCCCTCCCTCCCTCCCTCCCTCCCTCCCTCCCTCCCTCCCTCCCTCCCTCCCTCCCTCCCTCCCTCCCTCCCTCCCTCTCTCCCTCCCTCTCTCCCTCCCTCCCTCCCTCCTGTCCACCTCTCTATTTGTCAATCAACCTCAGAATGAAGAGACGACAGGCCACAATGGAGCCCTTCACACGCAGTAGATGAAAGTTGTAATTTGGCATGAAGAGGCATTGAGAGGGGAAGCTAAATATAGTCTCTCTATATACATTGTGCCTGGCAGAGAGAATAGCGATTAACAGCCAATTAAATGAATCACAGGGGTCAGCGGCAGTAAAAGATGAATGGTATGTTGCCATGCTGCTACCCCATAATCCACTAGAAGAAGTAGAAGAAGAAGAAGTAGAAGAAGAAGTAGAAGAAGTAGAAGAAGATTTTGTATCTTCAAATCTCTGGAAAAACTATTTGATTTGAGTGATGGTAATTGACTCGAATCACTGATGTTGATCATGCACATACAATGGGTGTCTGTGTGTGTGTGTGTGTGTGTGTGTGCGTGTGTCCAGTATCGATCGGGGACAGCAGCATCACCAGCCACCACATTTCAGAACCAGTAACAGAACAAGTCCTCCCCTAATTGCCGCTGTTCCTTTTAAAAGAACGTCTCATCATCGCCTCTACAAAAACAAGGCAAGTCATTACCGGCAAAATGGGTGCCATTTTACCCTCCGTTCCCCTCTTCTTCCTCCTCTCTGCAGCTGCTGATAGCTACCACCTAGTTAAAGCCCAGTGATCAGGGTATCATCATCATCATCACCTCCTCCTCACCCTTCTAGGCTCATTCAGACCCCATTTGCGTAATTGCCGCGTCTAACCTCTCCCGAGCCGGAGCTCCTCCATAGGGAGCCAGCATAGCAGCCAGCCAGATTGGAGCTCCATCGATATTAATAGAATCTCATTTCATGCCTCCGTCAGATAAAACAAAGGTTGGGTTTCAGGGAAGCAAGTTTGATCTTATTACCGCGGCTGTTGAGACAGAATAGAGTGCTGTGTGGATAGAGCAGGATGGGAGATTGATATGCTGGGTTGTGGCTGTGAGAGTGTGTTGTTAGTCAGTTCAGTTGGCTTGGCAGGCCATGTCAGGCATTGGGGTTGAGCAATGGACAAATGGACAGTGAGACTTGGAGTGTTGCTCTGGCTCTTTCCAGGGAAGCTGAGTGACCTGATAATCTATGCATGTTCAAAATCAAATCAAATCAAATTGATTTATATAGCCCTTCGTACATCAGCTGATATCTCAAAGTGCTGTACAGAAACCCAGCCTAAAACCCCAAACAGCAAGCAACGCAGGTGTAGAAGCACGGTGGCTAGGAAAAAGGAATACTCTTCCATTCTTCATCCTTCCATCCCTCTCTTTAGTTCTATCACCATCCATCGTCACCCCATTTCCTGAATTGCATTCGCAAGATGCTCTTTTATTGTATGTAATACCATTTAATACCCACCCTACTCCTTCCAATGTATTTACCATAGAGCACACACCAACTAATATAATAGCTATACTGTATGCGTGACATGCACCAATCAGTGACCATTATACCCTGGTCTCTAATCCTCTATTAGCCACAGAGCCTGATGACATGCGAACAGCTACACCATTCTTCAATAGCAACACCGCCGCCCTTTAAACCATATAGTACTAGCAGGCGTTGGGGGCGTTAGGCGCTCGCAGATGCATCCTGGGAAATCTCAACGCTAAACGCTCTCACATCAGAGACAAAAGGCAGGGATACATGGTTAAAGATATTTTATTATTTCATTACTCTCTCAATATTATTTATTTATTTACCTCTCTCTTTCTGGCCTCAGCACACACACACACACACACACACACACACACACACACAAACACACACACACATACGCACGCACGGACACACACACGCATACACTTTGCAGCCTGTTTTTACAGTCTTAATAATGCAGAGAGATGCAGTAGTGATGTATCGCTGGTCTTTGTACAAGGAATCCCTGGTGTGACACAAATTGATGGAGATCTATGAGGATTTAGCTTGTTATGGCGAAACAGGGAGACTTTAACCATGGTGGGTGGGGGTGTGGGAGCAAGAAGCAAGGGATGGGAGGAGGGGGGGGGCGCAGCTGGTCACAGCGCCGGGCAACGGACACTCGTTTAAAAAACGATTGAGAATGACAAAGGTTCCTTTTCTTCTGTGGTAGACAAAAAGGAAGGAGGGGGACAAGTTATCATTATACACACACACACTGTAGCTACCGTGTGATTACTGGCCTCAGCTCAAACCCCTGGTAAATGAAAAGAGAATAAAAAAGTGTTTATGGGAGATGTAGAGGTGTGTGTGGGTGGGAGGGCAGACGTTTTAATTAGAAATGAATGAGAGAGCGAGGGAGAAGGAGAAAGAGAAAGGATTACCTAGCTGGGGTGAGTGGGAGGGATTCTACTTTCTCTCCTATTAGAGACCTAATGGGACAGGGATCCCCTGGAAACAGCAGCACACACACACACACACACACACACACACACATACACACACACAGAGAGAGAGAGAGAGAAAGGAACAGAGATGCACATACACATAGACTCTCACAAACCGAGAAGAGACACACACAGCCTACATCGGCACATGGCAAAACGACACACACACATACTGTATATACTACAGCTGCACTGACACATACCAGCCTTGTTTATACAAGGTGCTAACATGCATCAGTTGTCCTGATCTTGTCCAAATTCTGATTGTGCCCACATTTTCAGACATGCATCTACAGATGGTTTTATATGTGTCTCTTATCTGTCCACTGTGTCTGCAGTCAGCATTGTGATCCAATTTCCGGGGCCCTTCCTGCATACAAATGATTTGACTGATATTCTTTCAAAATAATATTCTTGCATTTGTTTTAAGACACATATTTATGCTATAATTCAATGATGCCACTTGTCAATGATTTTTAGAGGGTTGAATAATGATCATTTAAATGGTTTCACTGTCTAGATCTGTCTACACTTGTAGGATATCCAGACACAATGTGTGGCTGACTATCTCCGGAGGTAGTCAGGAAGATCTGATCGCACTCTGATCAAAAAATGTGGACAAGATCAGGACAAAGGATGCATGTTAGCACCAGGTATAAGCAGGGCTACTGATGGGGATGTAGATTAATTATTTCCACTGTGTTTTATGAGGGGTCTTCGTGGTCTCACCATGCCATACTTTTATGCTACAGTATGCTACAATACACTCTGACCCATAATCTCTCACTCTCTCACACATGCATCAGAATACATTAACGACAAATGAGGGAATAGTATATTTCAAAGCTCAGTCCTTTCAAAGAACACTAAATATAGCATAAAGTCATTTCCCTCTCTCTCTCTCTCTCCCTCTCTCCATCTCTCTCTGCCTCCATCGCTCTCGCTCTCATCATCTCTTTCCAGCCATCTTTCTCTCTCCATCTCTCTCCATCTCTCTCTGCCTCCATCGCTCTCGCTCTCATCATCTCTTTCCAGCCATCTTTCTCTCTCCATCTCTCTCCATCTCTCTCTGCCTCCATCGCTCTCGCTCTCATCATCTCTTTCCCGCCATCTTTCTCTCTCCATCTCTCTCCATCTCTCTCTGCCTCCATCGCTCTCGCTCTCTTCATCTCTTTCCCGCCATCTCTCTCTCTTCATCTTTCTCTCTCCATCTCTCTCTGCCTCCATCGCTCTTCTCATCATCTCTTTCCAGCCATCTTTCTCTCTCCATCTCTCTCCATCTCTCTCTGCCTCCATCGCTCTCGCTCTCATCATCTCTTTCCAGCCATCTTTCTCTCTCCATCTCATCTTTCTTCATCTCTTTCCAGCCATCTTTCTCTCTCCATCTCTCTCCATCTCTCTCTGCCTCCATCGCTCTCGCTCTCTTCATCTCTTTCCCGCCATCTCTCTCTCTTCATCTTTCTCTCTCCATCTCTCTCTGCCTCCATCGCTCCTCGCTCTCTTCATCTCTTTCCCGCCATCTCTCTCTCTTCATCTTTCTCTCTCCATCTCTTCATCTCTCTCTCTTCATCTTTCTCTCTCCATCTCTCTCCATCTCTTCATCTCTCTCCATCCATCTCTCCCTCCCTCTCTCTCTCTCTCTCACTCTCTCTTGCTCCCGCCTACTCATCTATATTTATGGTCTCCATATTGAAAAGTTCTTTGCATTTAGAGCGAAGCTGTGAGCCGCTCCTCGCTGCAATTACTGATTAATTACAGGGAATTAAAGCAATTATGGCTGCAGAGATATACAATTAACACACACGCACCATGCTTCCTGATGCTAACACAGGCAATGCAATAGGCTAGGCTACATTACCATACAAACATCTCTTTCCTTTAGTCTCTTCTTTATCGCTCTCGTTCACCCCTTTCGAAGCGTGCGCCTTTCCCTCATCTTTCACTATCTTGGTGTTTTTTTTATCCCTCTTTTGCTGTGCATTCAACTCCAGAGAGAGAGCGAGGGCGAGCGAGAGCGAGAGAGAGAGAGTGGGGGCGGATTCCTCTTCCTAGGCCCTAGCCAACAGCCACTCACGATCACTTTACAGTCTGGGAAAGGGAAGGATTGGCATTACGTTGCCTGCTATCTCTTATGTCCATTTCCCTCCTGGAGTGCCCTAATACAGTATATTTTATAGCCCGTTTGTTCTTCATTCCATGCTCAATGGCTGAGTTGTGAGACATTGTACTCTTTCTGTTAGATTGTCAGACACCATATACAATAACTGCCCATATTTAGAAACTTCTGCAGGCCTTTTGACAAACTTTAGACAGAGTTGTAACTGTTGTTTGTGTCTGTCAAGAGGAGAGGTTTGAGGAAAATCACAGCTTCTCCTCTGAGCAGGGTATAATTTGGCAAAGGGAAGATGACAGAAGGGAACATCGTAGATAAGAAGAATGAAAGGAATAAAGAAGAAAGTGAAGTGTAAGGAGTGACAGATGACAGGGTCTCTTCTCGCGTCTATTCTCTCTCTCTCTCTCTCTCTCTCTCTCTCTCTCTCTCTCTCTCTCTCTCTCTCTCTCTCGCACTCCTCCCATCTCCCTCCTCTATGGACTGTCAGGGAGTGTGGTGCCTGCAGCCTAGCCTCCGGACAGAGACACACTCCTTCCTCTGTCCTCCCTCTTTCCTTCATGTGTTTGCTTTATTTACCAACAACAAGGAGCCCATTTGCTTAAAAGCTACATAAAAATGTCTCCAAAGACTGGCATGAACTTTGTGTTCTCTCCTTGCACTTTTAGTCGGCAATAAACTTTTTTTTCCACTGGTATGTATGATAGGTAAAGTCGCTGTAAGTTACTCTTACCTTTCTGTTTGTGAGGTGAACTCTATTGAAAAGTTTATATCAGTAGGTCATTGTTGAAATGTATATTATATTCTGCTTCCTTTCTTTTTTTAAAGTCATTTTAGTTTCTTCCAGGTCTGTCTGATCTCTTTTAAAATCTAGTAAATTGTCTATCTTCTCCAAGTTGTTGTCTGTCTGTCAAAGTATTCTGAAACAGATTCCCAAGTTTATAGAAAACGTGAAATATTTATATCCATACATATTTTTGCTTCTTCTTCTGGGTTTTCTTTAGCGGGGAACATTTTTTTCCACTTTATGTTTTTTATATTTATGATGGAGGCACGAGGAGTCCCTACGGCCATACTGTGAGTCATCCCTGGGTCCTGCCTGCTGCAGAGCACAGAGAGGAACCCCAGTCACACACACACACACACACATGGATACACAGAAACACTCTTTTCTCTCTCTCTCTCTCTCTCTTTCTCTCTGTCTCACAAAATCACACACACACTGAACCAGAAACAGATAGAAGCAGAGAGTTATAAAATATGCTGACCAGAAGTACCGGAAGGGTCAGTGTGGACAGAGCGAAAACAATTCTGCATATCCAACGTGTTCGCTACGCTACATTAGATAAAGGGGCTGTGGTTAAACTATAAAGGATTTGCTTTTGGTCCAGATTCAAGGACCAGGGAGCTATGCCAGAGACATGGGCTCTAACAGTAAAAGTGTAATACAATTGTGTAAAGTTTATGCCACAACATGCATATTGGATTGGTCAATTACAGATGTAGGATCTTAATTTGAGCAAGTTTGCTACAACAGGAAAATAATCCTGCGGTAACAGGAAATGTCAATTATTATGTGGTATTATTCATGGACATTTTTTATAGGGGTTCATATGTTTTTCATTAGGACAAATCAAGTCTGACATTATAAAGTGGAAAGTACAACATTTAGAAACCTTTTTAATCCTCTAATACACTACACATTTGGAATTCCTGCTAAACAGGAAAATTATCAGCAACAAAAGAGTGATCGAATTAAGATCCTACATCTGTACTGTAAACATCACATTATTTTATTGCGGGAGAGAGAGAACACTAAGGAGAATGAGAGAAGGCCATTTCACTTCCAGCGGTGAAGAAAGTACCCAATAGTCATACTTGAGTATGACTATTGTCATACTCAAGTATAATAGTCATACAATAATCATACTTGGGGTGGCAGGGTAGCCTAGTGGTTAGAGCATTGGACTAGTAACCGAAAGGTTGCAAGTTCAAATCCCCGAGCTGACAAGGTACAAATCTGTCGTTCTTCCCCTGAACAAGGCAGTTAACCCACTGTTCCTAGGCCGTCATTGAAAATAAGAAATTGTTCTTAACTGACTTACCTAGTTAAATATAGATCTTTTTTAATTTAGTAAAAGTAAAGATACTGTAACTTAATAGAAAATGATTCAATTAGAAGTGAAAGTCACCCAGTAACATCCTACTGGGGTAAAAGTATTTTGTTATAAATAAACTTTTTACACATTTTGTTATGTTACAGCCTTATTCTGAAAATGATTCAATTGTTTTTCCCCTCATCAATCTACACGCAATAAAGCCATAATGACATATCAAAAACAGGTTTTTAGAAATGTTTGCAAATATCTTTAAAATAAAACTGTAATATCACATTTACATAAGTATTCAGACTCTTTACTCAGTACTTTGTTGAAGCACCTTTGGCAGCAACTACAGCCTAGAGTTTTCTTGGGTAAGATGATACAAGCTCGGCACACCTGTATTTGGGGAGTATCTCCCATTCTTCTCTGCAGATGCTCTCAAGCTCTGTCAGGTTGGATGGGGAGTGTCGCTGCAAAGCTATTTTCAGGTATCTCCAGAGATGTTAGATGGGGTTCAAGTCTGGGTTCTGGCTGGGCCACTCAAGGACATTCAGAGACTTCCCCGAAGACACTCCTGCGTTGTCTTGGCTGTGTGATTAGGGAAGTTGTCCTTTGGGAAGGTGAACCTTCACCCCATTCTGAAGTGCTGAGTGCTCTGGAGCAGGTTTTCATCAAGGATCTCTCTGTACTTTGCTCCGTTCATCGTTCCCTTGATCCTGACTAGTCTCCCAGTCCCTGCCACTGATAAACATCCCCAAAGTGTGATGCTGCCACCACCATGCTTCACCGTGCCAGGTTTCCTCACGACGTGACACTTGGCATTCAGGCCAATGAGTCAGACCAGAGAATCTTGTTTCTCATGGTCTGAGAGTCTTTTAAGTGATTTTTGGCAAACTCCAAGCAGGCTGTCATATGCTTTCACTGAGGAGTGGCTTCCGTGAGGCGACTCTACCATAAAGGCATGATTGGTGGAGTGCTGCAGAGATGGTTGCCATTCTGGAAAGTTCTCCTATCGCCACACACGACCTCTGGACCTCTGTCAGAGTGACCATCGGGTTCTTGGTCACCTCCCTGACCAAAGCCCTTCCCCAACGATTGCTCAGTTTGGCTGGGTGGTCAGCTCTAGGAAGAGTCTTGATGGTTCCAAACAATTTCCGATTATGAATTATGGAGGCCACTGTGTTCTTGGGGACCTTCAATGCTGCAGACATTTTTTGGTACCCTTCTCCAGATATGTGCTTCGACACGATCCTGTCTTGGAACTCTACGGACAATTCCTTTGACCTCATGGCTGGGTTTTTGCTCTGACATGTGTAACGGATGTGAAACGGCTAGCTTAGTTAGCGGTGCACGCTAAATAGCGTTTCAATCGGTGACGTCACTTGCTCTGAGACCTTGAAGTAGTAGTTCCCCTTGCTCTGCAAGGGCCGCGGCTTTTGTGGAGCGATGGGTAACGATGCTTCATGGGTGACTGTTGTTGATGTGTGCAGAGGGTCCCTGGTTCGCACCCGGGTATGGGCGAGGGGACGGTCTAAAGTTATACTGTTACATTGATGCTGTTGACCCGGATCACTGGTTGCTGCGGAAAAGGAGGAGGTCAAAAGGGGGGTGAGTGTAACGGATGTGAAACGGCTAGCTTAGTTAGCGGTGCACGCTAAATAGCGTTTCAATCGGTGACGTCACTTGCTCTGAGACCTTGAAGTAGTAGTTCCCCTTGCTCTGCAAGGGCCGCAGCTTTTGTGGAGCGATGGGTAACGATGCTTCGAGGGGTGACTGTTGTTGATGTGTGCAGAGGGTCCCTGGTTCGCGCCCGGGTATGGGTGAGGGGACGGTCTAAAGTTATACTGTTACACATGCACTGTCAACTGTGCATGTCAGAGCAAAAAGACAGGTGTGTGCCTTTCAAAATCATGTCCAATCAATTTAATTTACCACAGGTGGACTCTAATCAAGTTGTAGAAACATCTCAAGGGTGACCAATGGAAACAGGATGCACCTGAGCTCAGTTTCATGTCTCATGACCACTTGAAAAGTGAGTGAATTTGATATTTTTCCTGTCTTGATAAGCTTTCAAAATGTTAAAAGTACTTTTGGGTGTCTGGAAAAATGTATGGAGTAAAAAGTATATTATTTTATTTTGGAATGTAGTGAAGTAAAAGTAAAAATGGTCAAAAATATAAATAGTAAAGTACAGATACCCCCCAAAGCTACTTCATGAGTACTTTAAAGTATTTTTACTTAAGTACTTTAAACCACTGTTCACTTCTCTCTCCTCTCAGAAACACAAGCAACGGAACAACTTACTGTAAATGGAATACAGCTGTCCATTCTTTCGCTCGCTCTCTCTCCCTCCATCTCATTCCGTATTCTTCTCTTTCTCTGACTCACTCTCTCTCCCCTCCCCCTCTCTCTTCCCTACAGAATAGTTTAACTGATAATGACCATACGCCGCGGCTCGCACAAATTACATTTAATGTGTTTAGCTCCAATAATGTGCAGCACCGTGGCATGTTGCTTTTCCATAGCGAGAAGTGCGCCTCCCATCCTTAATACATCACCGTCACTAGATACCATTATGCAAATACTGCACCTGGGGGAAGAGAGGGATGGGTGTAGGGAGAGAAATATAGAGGAAGGGAAAAGAGAGAGACAAAGAAAGATGAAGAGAAGGAGCAAGAGGGCAGAAAATAAAGAGACAGGAAGAGAAAGAGAAACATACCGTAAACAGAAAGATTCAGAGATATATAAATTGCAAGGCCAACTTTTAACTACTTGGAGTTTGATTAGTAATGGGGTCTGACATAGAGTCCCCGTTACTGGGTAAACTATCTCTGGTTTAACCCTAAACTAAGCTTTCCGTCCACATCCTGGATCAACCCTAACCCTAGCCTCAACTACAACATTAACCCTAACCTTAGCTTCATGGCCAACATGTCCAACCCTAGGGTTGTGTTAATGTTCAAAAGGGAGAAGTAGTACCCAGGCGAGAGATGGATATGAAAGGGTTACCTATTCAACATGCTCAGAGGCCTACTGAAATGTGCTATTTAAATGCAAGTCCTTCCCTAGAATGTTGAACCCTTAGGCCCTCTAACTACTGGCTGGTACAGTATGCTAACACTGCAGGCAGAGTTGAGAAAGAGTTTAGGATTCACAGGATAGGAAGACCCTGCTGGGCATGTCTCTGTGTCCTGAAACATGACAGTTATACACAAAGTTACAAAAGATTCAACAGCAATGCAGTATGGCATCTAACATTGTCTGATGATAGCAAAAAGAAAAGGCAGGCATGCTAGTACATGTAATATGACAGTATCTTTACACACCTCTCTCTCTCTATTTCTCTCTCCGTCACCTCTCCATCCTCACCATTCCTGTCTCTCTCGCTCTCTCTGTCTCTCTCTCTCTCTCTCTGTCTCTCTCGCTGTCTCCCTCCGTCTCTCCTTCTCGCTGTCTCTCTGTCAATAACACACAGTGACAGCTTATATAAGGAGCTGAGTTCCCTACTCAACTCAACTCCCCCTTAATCTCAGCCTTTTTTCTCTTCTAAATGACTCACTTCACTTATAACACTTCAACCTAAGTGCGAGACACAGCACCGAGAGGAAGGGATGCATAGAAACAGAGGCAGAGTAAGAGAGAGGCAAGTGGAGAAAGATAGAGACAGAGAGGGAGACAAAGGGGAGAGACAGAGGGGAAGAGAAAGAGAGAGAGAGGGGGAGAGACAGAGAGGGAATGCATGAAAATAGAGGAGAGGAAGCGCAGGTTTAATTATTTAAACCTCGCTGCGGAGAGAGAGAGAGAGAGAGAGAAGGAGACAGAAAATGAAAGAGAGAGAGGTGCTCATTTTGACCTAGATGAGGCTGTGTGTCTATATATTCATAGTCTATTGGTGTTCTCTGCGGAGGGAGGGGGTGTGGAGGGGGTAGGGAGTAAGGTTGCAAAGCTGCTGGTAATTTACCAAAGTTACCGGAATCTTCAGTAACTTCAGTAATTAACAAAACATTTAAGACAATCTATCGTAACTTTGGTAATTATTAATATATAGTATTCATTTTTATATCTGTGTCCATATTGACCAATATATAAATAATATGTCATACTGAAACCCTCATATTAATAAAATAGTCCATATTGTCCATGAGTTTCTAGTAGATAGACCATATGGTTCAAGAGAAAATTGCCTAATTAAGGAAAATTAGGGCATTAATCAAGAATTTCATCATTTTCAGTTACCTCTGCAACTCGTCTAACTACATACCTTTTTTCACAACTGCCAATAGATTGACGGCAAAACATTGACAACAAATACATATTGACATAAAATAAATAAAAGTGTGTAAAAAAATAAAAGATATTTCATGCTGACGCCCTCGTATTCATTTTAAAAAACTGAGCTAACAAATGGAATTGTTTTAAGATAGAAAAAATATATTTGGTATGCCTATTTGATTTAGAATTTTAGGACCCCTGTAGGTAAAAAACAACAACATTTTTTAAACAATTATTTTATAAAATATTTTGTTTGGCCTTTATTGCTATAGCCCTTAGAAACACATTGAACAACACATTGATTACTGGCAAACAGACAGTCCAAAACTTCATCATAAGGAATAACGTTTTGAATTGTCTGTCCTATATCTACAAGATATAAGAACGCTCAGGAAATATGTGTTCGTGAGAGTCTCCCCTTTCCATAAGCGGGGGTAATATTACAGAGCCTTCTGAAAGTATTTATACCCCTTGACTTATTCAACTTTTTTTTGTTCCAGGCCTTCTCTGCAAGGCATTGGAAAATCTCCCTGGTCTTTGTGTTGAAAATCTGTGTTTGAAATTCACTGGTTGACTGAGGGACCTTACAGATAATTGTTTGTGTGGGGTACAGAGACAAGGTAGTCATTCAAAAATCATGTTAAACACTGTTATACCATGGCATTGTTGAATACTCCTTTCTGATTGGCTTGAAGGCCATTGTAGAACGTGTATTTTTCCCTATAATGCATGGTATATTTGCGGGTTCTATTTCAATGGATATAGCTAATGTGTACATGTTTTTTTTTAGCTGCTTTTGAACGCAAAAGTCAAATTGAAAACAGTATTGTTTTGTAGAATTTCGATTTTCATAATAGCAAGCTAGAACTGAGGGTTTGGTGAGATAAACGAGCAAGTGTGTTTGTTTGGTTACCACGGCAACCAATGTTGCCATGTACCTCAGTGGATGTTGAACCCATTTCTACCGACAAAATGAACACAATCCTAGTGGCAAATGTGTAAAATTATAGCCCCGGTATAAAAGGGATAATCAACTCTGAGCTCGATGTGTTCTCTGGAAAATAATGCAACTCGGCTGACACGTCGTGGAACACACCCTTCCGCGTCCTTCATTATTTTCCATAGAACGTAGAGCCCCCTCGTTGATAATCCCTTACTTATGGCACACCGAGTGATTCCATGCAACTTATTATGTGACTTGTTAAGCAAATGTTTACTCCTGAACTTATTTCGGCTTGCCATAGCAAAGGGGTTAAATACTTATTGACTCAAGAAGTAACCGTTTTTTCTCTCCAAAATGTGGAACAAGTCAAGGGGTGTGAATACTTTCTGAAGGCACTGTAGTTTGTACTACCGTGTTCTGATTCTACATATGTTTTCCTGGTCTGGCAAGCTGTAGCTCTGCCCATTTCCCACCACAGATGTGGAAGGTCAACATAGGCGGATGCGGTGAATTGAGACCCAGCCCATGCAAAAAGCCAGATAATCTCTAGTGTAGACCTTTCTTGCAGCCAAATTACCAAATCGCCCCTAGTTGCCTCATGGGTTAATATTTTTCATAATTTCATAATTAATAAACGTTTATTTTATCTTGTTGCCAGAAATCCGGTGTTTCTATGTCAAACTGTTTTGTTATATTTCAGTCTTCTGAGATGTATATGAAGTGTAATATTAGGATGCAAACTCAAAAAATGTAATACATTTCAATGTCTGACATGGTACAGGTGTTCTTTGTTTTACACCCATAACCATGTGTGTGAGGTGTATACGTTTGTTTCAAAGTAGATTCCTTTAAGACAAGAAACATTCTGTGTGACCCTGGTTTAGCCCTCCGCAGTAAAAGGTTCAATTGACGGATTTTGCTTGTGATTTTTGTATTATGTTGATCGGATTGACGCACAGGCATGTCAATAGACTCTAGGGGGAACACCAATGGCATTTACTAAGGCGATGGCTTATATTCAGGACATTGTTTTACATTACAAGGGGGGTTACTCACTCAAAACTCTACTTTTTTACACTTAGTCAGACTCTCTCCGTACCTTCTTTAACAGTGAAAAATAATATCAGACATTGTAGGCTTACACCCATATCAACCATCCCAATAGAGTGAATCAGAAAGTAAGTACACATGAGTCCCGCTGGGACCAGGATCCTCCTGAGGGTTGTACTGTATGTGCTGCGCCGAGGGACAAGGGTGAACCAGAGGACCCCCATTTTTGTAGTACCACTCTCGAGAGGGCCCATCCCGGGAACGGTGTCCCGATGTGGGGAGGAGTGCAGGAGGATGCTAGGTCTACCCATCCACACTGGTTCTCCCCCGTGACCAACGCTCTTTCATCTCCTCATGTCCTCCGGGTGGGGAACAACAAACCACAGTGGGAGGGAGAAAAGAGGAAGAGGAACGGAGAGAGCGAGAGAGGACGAAAATGTATGTACTAACCAGAGGTCATAAGTACTCAGTCTGTGTTAGAACAAAGGGTGCTCTTAGGGTTCAAAGGTCATAAGTAAGACTATTATGAACTGTACATAATTCAATATGCTTCCAGGTATATTTACTGTTTCTCCCCGCAGATCTTCATACATATACTTGTAGATTCTGGTAATTTGACAGATGCTCTGACAGAGCGTCTAACAGTCAATGCATTCAACTAAGGTAGGTGAGAGAACCCAGTCATTACAAATAAAACTCTGCTCAATTATATATATACAGTGGGGCAAAAAAGAATTTAGTCAGCCACCAATTGTGCAAGTTCTCCCACTTAAAAAGATGAGAGAGGCCTGTAATTTTCATCATAGGTACACTTCAACTATGACAGACAAAATGAGAAGAAAAATCATCCAGAAAATCACATTGTAGGATTTTTAATTAATTTATTTGCAAATTATGGTGGAAAATAAGTATTTGGTCACCTACAAACAAGCAAGTCACAGACCTGTAACTTCTTCTTTAAGAGGCTCCTCTGTCCTCCACTTGTTACCTCTATTAATGGCACCTGTTTGAACTTGTTATCAGTATAAAAGACACCTGTCCACAACCTCAAACAGTCACACTCCAAACTCCACTATGGCCAAGACCAAAGAGCTGTCAAAGGACACCAGAAACAAAGTTGTAGACCTGCACCAGGCTGGGAAGACTGAATCTGCAATAGGTAAGCAGCTTGGTTTGAAGAAATCAACTGTGGGAGAAATTATTAGGAAATGGAAGACATACAAGACCACTGATAATCTCCCTCGATCTGGGGCTCCACGCAAGATCTCACCCCGTGTGGTCAAAATGATCACAAGAACGGTGAGCAAAAATCCCTGAACCACACGGGGGGACCTAGTGAATGACCTGCAGAGAGCTGGGACCAAAGTAAAAAAGCCTACCATCAATAACACACTACGCCGCCAGGGACTCAAATCCTGCAGTGCCAGATGTGTCCCCCTGCTTAAGCCAGTACATGTCCAGGCCCGTCTGAAGTTTGCTAGAGAGCATTTAGATGATCCAGAAGAAGATTGGGAGAATGTCATATGGTCAGATGAAACCAAAATATAACTTTTTGGTAAAAACTCAACTCGTCGTGTTTGGAGGACAAAGAATGCTGAGTTGCATCCAAAGAACACCATACCTATTTATTTTATTTTATTTTATTTTACCTTTATTTAACCAGGTAGGCAAGTTGAGAACAAGTTCTCATTTACAATTGCGACCTGGCCAAGATAAAGCAAAGCAGTTCGACAGATAGAACGACACAGAGTTACACATGGAGTAAAACAAACATACAGTCAATAATACAGTATAAACAAGTCTACATACAATGTGAGCAAATGAGGTGAAATAAGGGAGGTAAAGGCAAAAAAGGCCATGGTGGCAAAGTAAATACAATATAGCAAGTAAAACACTGGAATGGTAGTTTTGCAATGGAAGAATGTGCAAAGTAGAAATAAAAATAATGGGGTGCAAAGGAGCAAAATAAATAAATTAATTAAAATTAAATACAGTTGGGAAAGAGGTAGTTGTTTGGGCTAAATTATAGGTGGGCTATGTACAGGTGCAGTAATCTGTGAGCTGCTCTGACAGTTGGTGCTTAAAGCTAGTGAGGGAGATAAGTGTTTCCAGTTTCAGAGATTTTTGTAGTTCGTTCCAGTCATTGGCAGCAGAGAACTGGAAGGAGAGGCGGCCAAAGAAAGAATTGGTTACTACTGTGAAGCATGGGGGTGAAAACATCATGCTTTGGGGCTGTTTTTCTGCAAAGGGACCAGGATGACTGATCCGTGTAAAGGAAAGAATGAATGGGGCCATGTATCGTGAGATTTTGAGTGAAAACCTCCTTTCATCAGCAAGGGCATTGAAGATGAAACGTGGCTGGGTCTTTCAGCATGACAATGATCCCAAACACACCGCCCGGGCAACGAAGGAGTGGCTTCGTAAGAAGCATTTCAAGGTCCTGGCGTGGTCTAGCCAGTCTCCAGATCTCAACCCCATAGAAAATCTTTGGAGGGAGTTGAAAGTCCGTGTTGCCCAGCAACAGCCCCAAAACATCACTGCTCTAGAGGAGATCTGCATGGAGGAATGGGCCAAAATACCAGCAACAGTGTGTGAAAACCTTGTGAAGACTTACAGAAAATGTTTGACCACTGTCATTGCCAACAAAGGGTATATAACAAAGTATTGAGATAAACTTTTGTTATTGACCAAATACTTATTTTCCACCATAATTTGCAAATAAATTCATTAAAAATCCTACAATGTGATTTTCTGGATTTTTTTGTTCTCATTTTGTCTGTCATAGTTGAAGTGTACCTATGATGAAAATTACAGGCCTCTCTCATCTTTTTAAGTGGGAGAACTTGCACAATTGGTGGTTGACTAAATACTTTTTTGCCCCACTGTATATATATATTTTTAACTAGGCAAGTCAGTTAAGAACAAAATCTTATTTACAATGTCGTCCTACCCAAAGGCCTCCTGCTGGACAGGGGCCTGGGATTAAAAAAATACAAAAATAAACGCAATATAAATATAGGACAAAACACACATCACAACAAGAGAGACACAACACTACATAAAGAGAGACCAAAGACAACAACATGACAACACAGCATGGTAGCAACACAACGTGACAACAACATGGTAGCAACCCAACATGACAACAACATGGTAGCAACACAACGTGACAACACAGCATGGTAGCAACACGACGTGACAACAACATGGTAGCAACACAACGTGACAACACAGCATGGTAGCAACACGACGTGACAACAACATGGTAGCAACACAACGTGACAACACAGCATGGTAGCAACACAACGTGACAACAACATGGTAGCAACACAACGTGACAACAACGTGGTAGCAACACAATGTGACAACAACATGGTAGCAACACAACGTGACAACAACATGGTAGCAACGCAACATGAAAACAACATGGTAACAACACGACGTGACAGCAACATGGTAGCAACCTCAATAGAGCAGCTATCAGCAAAATCAGGCTTGAACCTCAATCAAAACCCCATAAATGAGGGATACAGTTGTGTGTTAGTTTCACATGACCTATATCGAGCTAATGTAGCATGGCAGCTCCGATACAGTTCAGTTGAGGATATCTGCTCTGTCACACACACACTTCCCCTCATCTCAGAATTAAGCTGTGGTAGTGTTACAAAAACTCCGGTGATTATCTGTGATGTGCCTCTGTTGATGGAGGAAGGGAGGATGAGAAGATGGTAGGAAGAGAGGAACGCAGGAGCAGAGGAAGAGGGAACAGAGGAGGTTTCAAACATCCCACTTCAAAACACGTCCCTTTACTTCCACGTGTGAACTCTGTCTTGTTCAATGGAAAGAGTCCTTTCCTCTTCTCCTCTGAAACCCTTTTTCTTTATTCCCATCCCTCTTTTGTGCTTTGCATCCCTCCTTGGCCCTCTCCATTCTTCCTTCCTTCCTCTCTCTTCATCCCTCATCTCCCTGACTTTCTATCTCACACGCTCTCTTTTCCCCTATCCCCTCTCTTCATCCCTTTATCTTCATGCATCTTCCCTCTCTCCTCTCTGCCTCTGTCCACTACTCTCCCTGACTGAGGCAGCTGTTGGCGATCGAGAGCCACGCGTTCCCGTTTCTAGGCGCTAGCGCGTCGTTGCGATAGCGCTACTAAACTTCCCGATAAAAATCTATGTTTAATTCAGATGGCTGAAGGCCATTGACAGAAAGAGTGGAACCCTTTCATCTACAAAGGGACTGGGAGAAACGGGGAAAGACGAGTGGGAATCTGCAGGATTAGTGGAATCGTCACGAGCTGTCCCATTTACAACATGGAAGAACCCTCTCAACCGCTCAGTCACATCCCCCATAACCTCAGAGGCTAAGGTGTGTGTGTGTGTGTTACAGCAGTGTGATAAGAGGCTGTGAGATTAGCTTCAGTTTATTTCTCTGTGGTCTTCTCATCGTCCTCTAATGAAGATATCTCAATTGAGCAGAGAGGAGTGTGACAGGTAATGAAGCTGTCACAACTGTGCCTCACACACGCACGCACACACACACACACACACACACACACACACACACACACACACACACACACACACACACACACACACACACACACACACACACACACACACACACACACACACACACACACACACACACACACACACACACACACACACACACACACACACACACACACACACACACACCAGTGGCTGGTGGGAAGTGTTATCGGAGGATGGGCTCATTGTAATGGCTGGAATGGAATCAATGGAACGGAGTCAAACATGTGGTTTGATTGAGTTTGATACCGTGCCATTTATTTCATTCCAGCCATTACAATAAGCCCATCCTCCTATAACTCTCCCCACCAGCCTCCACTGACACACACATACATACACAAAAACACACACAAACATGAGGAGGACTGAATATTTTGCCTGTTTCACATACAGATGGTTGGTGTGTGTGTTTCCTACAATACTCGTTCTGCGCAAGAGGCAGTAAGTTACATGTGGCCTAACTGACGCCTGGGGGTCAAAACCTAAAGGTCAAAGGTCGGACATTTCCACAAGTCGACATGAGACGCATGGGCACAAACACACACACACCACAGACATACACGTTCATGTGTTTGCCAGTGAACGTGTATGTCTGTGGTGTGTGTGTGTTTGTGCCCATGCGTCTCATGTCGACTGCATGCACATGGATGTGCAAATGTACACGCATTAAACTTAACAGGGCTTGGCCTCACAGCAATAGAAAATAGGTACTAATAAAATTCCAGTACTCTGTGTGTTCCATTGCTAGATAGGTGGGACTCTGGGCCCAGTGTGAGAGCTCCAAGGCAGATATAATAAACATGAACCACACAGACATACAAACAGACCCACCCACACACATGCAGACAAACACCACACACACACACACACACACACACACACACACACACACACACACACACACACACACACACACACACACACACACACACACACACACACACACACCTCCCCCATCTCTTCATGTACCGCCCGTATTCCTGGCACTTCAAACTAGCGCTCCTATCACAACACAACCTGCCTGCGCTTAACAAGCCATCTCTGCTCACACAGCCCAGACTGTTTATGCTTTTACAAAAAGTTGAAACACACACACAGTGTGAGACAGCGCTCTGGCTGAAGATGGTCCCACTAGGTATCCGGTGTTTGTGACAAAATATATTTTAGAATCTTTATACATTCGTATTTGTCCGACAGTTTTGCACACAGCTCTTAGCATATATTACACTCCTGGACTCTGTGGCCTGTGTGTGTGTGTGTGTGTGTGTGTGTGTGTGTGTGTGTATTGAGCTAAGAGCAAAGGGGTTGGTTGACTGAGTGAGTAGAGCACACTACAAAGATAGAAATGTCAAGTTGGAAGAGTGACGGGGGGTTGGAGGGTAGGAAGGAGGAGAGGGGAAGGAGGGATATACGGCAAGCCTGGAGAGATGAGTACATCACCGCCGCACCCCCTGTCACTTCACATTAACCCTCCCTAACACACACTCTGACACCCACCCCCTAACACACACACACTGCCCCCTCCACCCACTCTCTAACCCACACTCTGACCCCCTCACCCCCCCCGAAAACACACACTCAGGCGCTCACAGTGATTAATTCATTAGGTTGGGATGGGGGGTGGACTCAGTACTGTAGATCATGAGAGGTGACAGGATCTGTCATCATCAGGCTGTGGGTTTACCAATGTGCTGCTGTTACTATGACACTATTAACCTAACTCCCTGGGCTGTCAAGTTTTTTATTTTTTTGACATGTTATGTAGGTAGCTATGACACTATAGTCTGTGTCTTGGTAAGCAGCACTCTTTGTACCATTCCACACAAGAAATTCCCTCACGGGTACAATAAAGTTACTTGAATGTGATTAAAATTGAGTTTAAACGTGCCCTCTGGAGTGTTGGGTTGTTACTTTAAAGCTTTTGTCTGGGTCCACGCTGTTACGTTTGAGTTATTGTTGTTTTGTTTCCGGTATGTCCACCATGGGACTTGTAGTGAGGAATCATTCGGGGATAGTACTGTCCCCTTAGCTTTAAGTATGGAACCCAGTTCATACTTATATTTTTACAACTACCATTACCATTTCAGAGAGATTTTTCTGGGAGAATTTGGATGACAGAATCATGTCCAGCAGCTTTGCAGTCTTCGTTATGGAGTCTCTGAGTCCAGTTCTGATGGAGCTCACCTCAGAGATAGCACAGTGTGTCCAACATGAGGAGGGAGGCCCGGTTATCTGGGAGTAGGCTCCGGTCCAGACCTCACAGAGAGGGAACCACCCTAGCCATCTGTGGGTCTCCACATCCACCTGGCACCTACCTCACCCTCCTACCCCATTCACAGAGTGAGTGAGCGAGAGTGAGAGAGAGAGAGAGCAAGACAGACAGAGAGAGAGAGAGAGTGAGAGGAAGAAAGAGAAAGAGAGGGTATTTGCACATTGTTACAACACTGTACATAGGCATAATATGACATTTGAAATGTCTCTATTCCTTTGAAACTTCTGTGAGTGTAATGTTTACTGTTCATTTCTGACTGTTAATTTAACTTTTGTTTATTATCTATTTCACTTGCTCTGGAAATGTAAACATATGGTTCCCATGCCAATAAAGCCCTTTGAATTGAGAGAGAGAGGCAGAGAGAGAGTGTACGTTTGTGTAATTGTGTGTGTACATTACAAGGACTGGAGAGATGTGAGGGAGTGCATGTGTAAAACGTTTATGTCAATATTTGTGAATGTTTATCTGTTGTTTACGTGAATGAGAAAGCCTTTCTGTTTGGGTGCAGTTCTCCATCCATCCGGCCCTCTCGCTCTCTCTCTCTCTCTCTCTCTCTCCCTCCATCTGGCCCTCTCGCTCTCTCTCTCTCTCTCTCTCTCTCTCTCTCTCGCTCTCCCTCCATCTCTCCCTCTCTCTCACTCTCTCTCATTGTCTCTCTCTCGCTCTCCCTCTCTCTTTCACTCTCTCTCATTGTCTCCCTCTCTCTCTTGGTTGTGGTCTGGCAGCCGGTAGTCCTGGGTGGTGCAGTCGGTCAAGTCGACCTTCTAAAGGGAAGGGCAGGAGGAGACCCCGCACCCCGGCCCAGCCCTGCAGAGAGGCCATCTGGATGGGGGAAACACACGCAGAGCACCTGGCCAGACTTCGAGCACTGACTCACACACACACACACATAAACACTGAACCAGTGCCTCGTTGCGCTCATTCATTGAGCTCTCTTACCTTCACATACCCTCTCACCCACACACCCACACATATTTGCCTTGGCATACGCAACTCTCCTCCTCACCCTCATCACATGCATCATAATAACCAATGCCATAACCCTTATTTCACATACATATACACACACCCTCTACCCTAGTTACACCAAACCCTCACCCTGTAAGACCAACAAACACCTGATTATAACATGCACACACACACACACACCTACACACACCTCACACACGGTCTGATCTGTTCAACCTTTTTTTATCTGCTTCAATGTGAGTGCTGAGCACTGATAACTCGGCATGAACCTGCCTAGGTTGGAGAGCTCCAGCTACATTTGGTTAAAAGCCATTATTATGGTAATGTGAGGATGCTTGAGATAATGGCAAGATAAGAGCCACTGTCTCTGACATCATAATCCCTCTTTCTCTCCATCCATTTTTTGGGGCTTTTTCTATATCTATCTATCTCTCCATCCATCTCTTCCTTTATCCCTCTCTTTATTTGTCCTCTCCCTCCCGCTATCTGGCCGATGACTGGTGTGAGCTGTTTTCAGGGTTACCTGTAACATTGAGGGGTAACAGGCGTCAACCCGGGGGAATCTAAACGGGTGACTCCACGGAGAGACTTGAAGAGGGGGGAGAAGAGAGAAAAATAGTGAGAGCGAGAGAGAGAGAGAGAGGGAGAGAGAGAGAGAGAGAGAGAGGGAAGGAAACTAGATGAATCATAGGAAATAGTTTTCAGGTAACTAAACACAAAAAAAAGACAAAAAGGAGAGAGGGACAGACAGATATAGAATAAATGTGTGGGAGGGAGGGAGAGAGAGAGATTGAGAGAAATGTAATGCCATGCACATCGAATTTCCCCTAATATGATTTTGTGTTCTGTGTCTATTCAAGTCAGCTCTGATTTGGTTGTGTGTTGTAATCGCATCAGAGCAGGGATTTGCACTGGATTTTTCACTGTTGTTGTGCCTCCTTCCTCTTACTGATGCTGGCATCAGCCTACATGACACAAATCCCCTCTGATAAATTAAAAATGATTGATTCGGAGTCAAAGATGGAAACTGCACCGTGGGGAGTGTGTTGATTTTTGTGTGTGTGTGTTCATGCAGGCGTGTGTTCATGCAGGCGGGCACGTATGTGTGAGCGCATGCATGCAGGGTGCATGTTTGCATGTATGTACGTGCATGTGGGTGTGCATGTGGCCGTATATGTACGTACGTGCATGCATGTGTCTGTTGGGGAGGGGGATCTTTGCGGACTTAGATGAATAAAGCTTCTGTCACGTCAGTGCCTGTGCAAGTACTCGCACCTGTAGTCTATCAACACCAGTGGTGACACGTCATTCAGGGCAGGTGGGGCAAAAAAAACTAAAACATGTATAAAATCCTTGAGTTAATAAAGCCGCATACAAACATGGTCTCTTGAATAAGGCAGCTCCAAAATGCAGGCGTTTCAGCCTAGCTCCAAGTGTTCTGTGGTGCAGGGGCAGCCAGCGAAAGCACAGAGGGTAGGAGTTGGTCATTTTCTTTAGTTGCGCCGTGATTGGCTCAGGGTTCTGTCACTCATGGGGACATTACATCACCACAGAGTCTTCAGGGAGAGGTAGTCAGTTCAAGCCCCCCTGGGTGCTACCATAGATTTACATTAGAAGTGCCTGTCCACGAAGGCTCAAGGTCATTGGCCACAGATAAAATTATGTCAAATCACGTCATATCTGCCGCAGATTTGATTGGACTGGGCAAATGGCCAAATAACAAGTATCCTGTTTCAGGCACAATGTATATGCAATTTCCTCCCATGTCTCTGACCCATTGATCATTAATTCCCTCTTGACCTTTAGTCCTCTGCATTGTGTATTATCTTAGAATCCTCTTACACAAGCTAGCTAGCTAGACAAGCAGTCATCATCATGATTCGTGTTGACAATCTGCTGGCAAATCCTTTTCAAACCTTGTCATATAAAGAGAAACTATAGATAAAGCGTATTGGTGCTCGGCCATTGAACATAAATGTTACACAACAAGTTAGAAATCTCAAATTCAACAACGAGTGGTTTGGAAGGAATCAGTGACTAACTGCGATGCAAAGCAATCACTATTTTGCTTCCCCTGCTTACAATTCGGTGGAGAGGGTGTGCGGTACAAGTCTGGGTTTAAGGATTTAAAACATATGTCTGAAAGGGTTTATTTTCCAAGCTTAAAAGCATAAACATTCACACGCAACACCATGGGCCAGAAAAGGTTGAATACATTGGCCATGATGTCTATCCAGCATGACTTCAGCCGGGTTCAAAAAAACTGGGAACTCGGAAATCTCTGACTTCGGTGAATTCAAGACAACTGGGAACTCTGAAATAAACAAACTCCAACTGGGAAAATAAGTTTTGAACGGTCATCCAACTCAGAATTCCAAGTCAGGAACTTGGGTTTCTATCTAGAGCACCGACTTTCTGACCTGAAGATCAATGAAGTCATGATTCAACCTACATTTTTTCTAAGTTCCCAGTTGTTTTGAAAGCACCACAAATCCAGAGAATGCCAGACTTTGCTGGCAAAGTTTGATGACAATGTTTGCCCACAAGATGGACCGCCGCGCCACCTTCCTGTTCAAGTGGGCACAGCACAACAACTGTGAGTCCAAAAATAGGCCTATGTCTTGTATGCTGGTGATGTAACATACCAGGGATATGTATGTACTGTATACTGTAGCTAAGAAAATAATACTAAGTTCATGTTGTGTAGTAAGCTGTTAGTAGCCCATGTGTCTCACCCAAAGAATTTGGTCCCTCTCCCCCTATGGTGGAGCCACCTATAGCCAGTTTGAGAGAAATGTCATCATTGAATAATGTGAAAGCTTTCATTGTCTGCTTATAAGCCCCCGTTATTTATCCTACGTTTCTGACTTGGTGTACAGGGAGAATACTGTAAAAATGACCCATGTTCTGAATTCTGGCGCTGTCCATTTCAAAAGTGCTGAACAAATAGGCATATCGTCCGTCAGAGCTCGCTAATTAATGTCTTAATCGGAATGACGGCTTGCCTCTTCTCCGCTAATCATTCCCTTATGCCATAGTTTGTACATCTCAAGTGTTATATTGCTTATACAGGTCTATCTCATTAGTATCTCATTCATCATTTTAGGCAATATTGGAATGATGCATTTCTTGTTTTGCTTACTTTGTGTATTATAATTAGCTTGTGATTTCATCCACAAAGAGAAGATGCTATAATGTTGTTAGGTCTGTAACCATGTTTGTCAGTGAAAGTTCAGTAAAATACCCATGTAATTCCAGTTGATATTGCAAGGGTTGTTTGCACAATGCACTGTCTGTGCTTCGGTGTAGGCCTATTGTCTATAAAAGTGGATCCTTGTGATTGTATTTTCCTACTATTTTTAGACCACATAGGCCTAATAAAATACTTCAAAATGGTAGGCTAACTGCGTTTCTCCCTCCCTCTCTCTTGTGATTTAAAGAAGATTAAAGTTAACGCCTCAACATCTTGCTGAATTTATCTAAACTGATACCTATCAGAATTTCTGTCAAATCAAATCAAATCAAATGTATTTATATAGCCCTTTGTACATCAGCTGATATATCAAAGTGATGTACAGAAACCCAGCCTAAAACCCCAAACAGCAAGCAATGCAGGTGTAGAAGCACGGTGGCTAGGAAAAACTCCCAAGAAAGGCCTAAACCTAGGAAGAAACCTAGAGATGAACCAGGCTATGTGGGGTGGCCAGTCCTCTTCTGGCTGTGCCAGGTGGAGATTATAACAGAACATGGCCAAGATGTTCAAATGTTCATAAATGACCAGCATGGTCAAATAATAATAATCACAGGCAGAACAGTTGAAACTAGAGCAGCAGCACAGCCAGGTGGACTGGGGACAGCAAGGGGACATCATGCCGGGTAGTCCTGAGGAATGGTCCTAGGGCTCAGGTCCTCCGAGAGAGAGAAAGAAAGAGAGAAAGAGAGAATTAGAGAGAGCATACTTAAATTCACACAGGACACCGGATAGGACATGAGAAGTACTCCAGATATAACAAACTGACCCTAGCCCCCCGACACATAAACTACTCAAATCAAATCAAATTTTATTTGTCACATACACATGGTTAGCAGATGTTAATGCGAGTGTAGCGAAATGCTTGTGCTTCTAGTTCCGACAATGCAGTAATAACCAACAAGTAATCTAACTAACAATTCCAAAACTATTGTCTTATACACACAAGTGTAAGGGGATAAAGAATATGTACATAAAGATATATGAATGAGTGATGGTACAGAGCGGCATAGGCAAGATACAGTACAGTATATACATATGAGATGAGTATGTAAACAAAGTGGCATAGTTAAAGTGGCAAGTGATACATGTATTACATAAAGATGCAGTAGATGATATAGAGTACAGTATATACATATACATATGAGATGAATAATGTAGGGTATGTAAACATTATATTAGGTAGCATTGCTTAAAGTGGCTAGTGATATATTTTACATCATTTCCCATCAATTCCCCTTATTAAAGTGGCTGGAGTTGAGTCAGTGTGTTGGCAGCAGCCACTCAATGTTAGTGGTGGCTGTTTAACAGTCTGATGGCCTTGAGATAGAAGCTGTTTTTCAGTCTCTCGGTCCCAGCTTTGATGCACCTGTACTGACCTCGCCTTCTGGATGATAGCGGGGTGAACAGGCAGTGGCTCAGGTGGTTGTTGCCCTTGATGATCTTTATGGCCTTCCTGTAACATCGGGTGGTGTAGGTGTCCTGGAGGGCAGGTAGTTTGCCCCCGGTGATGCGTTGTGCAGACCTCACTACCCTCTGGAGAGCCTTACGGTTGTGGGCGGAGCAGTTGCCGTACCAGGCGGTGATACAGCCCGCCAGGATGCTCTCGATTGTGCATCTGTAGAAGTTTGTGAGTGCTTTTGGTGACAAGCCGGATTTCTTCAGCCTCCTGAGGTTGAAGAGGCGCTGCTGCGCCTTCTTCACGATGCTGTCCGTGTGGGTGGACCAATTCAGTTTGTCTATGATGTGTATGCCGAGGAACTTAAAACTTGCTACCCTCTCCACTACTGTTCCATCGATGTGGATAGGGGGGTGTACTGCAGCATGAATACTGGAGGCTGAGACAGGAGGGGTCAGGAGACACTGTGGCCCCATCCAATGACACCCCTGGACAGGGCCAAACAGGAAGGATATAACCCCACCCACTTTGCCAAAGCACAGCCCCCACACCACTAGAGGGATATCTTCAACCACCAACTTACCATCCTGAGACCAGGCCGAGTATAGCCCACAAAGATCTCCGCCACGGCACAACCCAAGGGGGGGCGCCAACGCAGACAGGAAGATCACATCAGTGACTCAACCCACTCAAGTGACGCACCCCTCCTAGGGACGGTATGAAAGAGCCCAAGTAAGCCAGTGACTCAGCCCCTGTAATAGGGTTAGAGGCAGAGAATCCCAGTGGAAAGAGGGGAACCGGCCAGGCAGAGACAACAAGGGCGGTTCATTGCTCCAGAGCCTTTCCGTTCACCTTCACACTCCTGGACCAGACTACACTCAATCATATGACCCACTGAAGAGATGAGTCTTCAGTAAAGACTTAAAGGTTGAGACCGAGTTTGCGTCTCTCACATGGGTAGGCAGACCATTCCATAAAAATGGAGCTCTATAGGAAAAAGCCCTGCCTCCAGCTGTTTGCTTAGAAATTCTAGCGACAATTAGGAGGCCTGCGTCTTGTAACCGTAGCGTACGTGTAGGTATGTACGGCAGGACCAAATCAGAGCGATAGGTAGGCGCAAGCCCATGTAATGCTTTGTAGGTTAGCAGTAAAACCTTGAAATCAGCCCTTGCCTTGACAGGAAGTCAGTGTATGGAGGCTAGCACTGGAGTAATTTGATACATTTTTTTGGTTCTAGTCAGGATTCTAGCAGCCGTATTTAGCACTAACTGAAGTTTATTTAGTGCTTTATCCGGATAGCCGGAAAGTAAGAGCATTGCAGTAGTCTGTCATGTCCATTTTGAAAGTGCTGAACGAAGGCCAACCTCATCGCAGCTCGTTTGCTTGCACTTGCTTATACATAGAGCTTAGTGTTAATGATATAAGAACAAACATTATCTACTGAACATAAATATTATAATGTGTGTGCATGGTTTAAAAGTCAAAACTCATGTCGACATTCGTTATTATTGAAGGAGAATGCATTTTTTATTGAGTTACACAAATTCACAAGGAGTCAGTAGATACCATATTTATTTAAGCAAGTCAGCCATATCAGCTATGGTTTTTAAAAAGGCAGTGAATTAGGCTGAATTAGCTTTTTCGCAGTCAGATGAGGCTCAGCTGATGTCCAGATTCCCTCCATGGTGGTGAAAAGAAAGCTCCGCCGCCAGCTTTACGTAGGCCTAACAGTTATGTAAGCCTAACTGTGATTAGGATCTAAAAGGCTAACCTTATCTTAGATCAGCACTCCTACTCTAAGACAGTGTGAAAACGTATTCAATACACTGTGATCTTGATGAGTATAGCTACCACATGGTCACTGTAGCCTACTCAAAGGTTTTCTGCACAGAAAAACAAGCAAGCATTTACTTATACATTATGCACACATACACAAAATATACTCTCCCTACAACACACACACACAAACATATACACATCACACACAGGTCATACAATCTGACACACATACTGTGCATACACAGTGTGTAAACACATGCACTTACACACAATCTCACATGCTCTCTCGCACGCACATACGCATGCACGCGCACACACTCTCACATGCTTTCTCTCTCTCTCTCGCAAGCAAGCATGCATGCATGCACGCACACGCACACACACATGTTGCAGGCTCTCGCTCCCCCAATTAGTGTTGTGGAGCGTCGTGTCGGGGGATTATGCTTTCTTCTCCACTGTCAGGTCCCATCACAAAGACTACTGCTGCTCATTAGTGTCAACCTCAGCTGTGCCACCACTCTCTACCTCCCTCTCTCGCCCTCTATCTCCCTCTCCCTCTCTCTCTCACTTTACATCGCTCTCTCTGTACCTCTCTTTCTCGATCCATCTCTCACTGTCTCTCTCTCTCTCTATATATATATACACACCTCTCTCTCTCTACCTCTATACAGTGCATTTCGAAAGTATTCAGACAAATTTGATATGTTTACAACCTTATTCTAAAAAGGATTACACTGTTTTTTCCCCTTCATCAATCTATACACGATACCCCATAATGACAAACGAAAAGGTTTTTAGATGTTTTTTCAAATGTATTACAAATAAAAAACACAAACACCTTATTTAGTTAAGTATTCAGACCCTTTGCTATGAGACTCGAAATTGAACTCATGTGCATCCTGTTTCCATTGACCATCCTTGAGATGTTTCGACAACTTGATTGGAGTCAACCAGTGGTAAATTCAATTGATTGGACATGATTTGGAAAGGTACACACCTGTCTATATAAGGTCCTACAGTGTATGTAAAAGCAAAAACCAAGCCATGAGGTCGAAGGAATTGTCCGTAGAGCTCCGAGACAGGATTGTGTCGAAGCACAGATCTGGGGAAGGGTACCAAAATGTTTCTGCAGCATTGAAGGTTCTCAAGAACACAGTGGCCTCCATCATTCTTAAATGGAAGAAGTTTGGAACCACTAAGACTTTTCCTAGAGCTGGCCGCCTGGCTAAACTGAGAAATCGGGGGAGAAGGGCCTTGGTCAGGGAGGTTACTCAGAACTCGATGTTCACTATGACAGAGCTCCAGAGTTCCTATGTGGAGATGGGAGAAACTTCCAGAAGGACAACTCACTCCAACTCACTCCAGCAATCAGGCCTTTATTGTAGAATGGCCAGACAGAAGCCACTCCTCAGTAAAAGGCACATGATAGCCCGCTTGGGGAGGACTCTCAGACCATGAGAAACAAGATTGTATGGCTTGAATGCCAAGCGTCACATCTGGAGGAAAACAGGCACCGCTCATCACCTGTTCAATACCATCCCTACGGTGAAGGGTGGTGGTGACAGGATCATGCTGTGGGGATGTTTTTCATCGTCAGGGACTGGGAGACTAGTTACAATTGAGGGAAAGATGAACGGAGCAAAGTACAGAGATATCCTTGATAAAAACCAGCTCTAGAGTGCTCAGTACCTCAGACCGGGGCGAAGGTTCACCTTCCAACAGGACAACAACCCTAAGCAACCAGCCAAGACAGCAGAGGAGTGGTTACGGGACAAGTCTCTGAATGTCGGCAGGTAGCCTAGTGGTTAGAACGTTGGGCCAGTAACCGAAAGGTTGCTGAAACGAATCCCTGAGCTGGCAAGGTAAAAATCTGTCGTTCTGGCCCTAAACAAGGCAGTTAACCCACTGTTCCCCGGTAGGCCGTCATTGTAAATAAGAATTTGTTCTTAACTGACTTGCCTAGTTAAATAAAGGTTAAATTAATAAATGTCCTTGAGTGGCCCAGCCAGAGCCCGGACTTGAACCCAATCAAACATCTCTGGAGAGACCTAAAAATAGCTGTACATTGACTCCCCTAATCAAACCTGACAGAGCTTGAGAGGATATACAGAGAATAATTGGAGAAACTCCCTAAATACAGGTGTGCCAAGCTTGTAGCATCATACCCAAGAAGACTTGAGTCTGTAATTGCTGCCAAAAGGTCCTGAGTAAGGGGTCTGAATATTTATTTAATATTTCCGTTTTTTTTTTGCTTTGTCATTCTGGGGTATTGCATGTAGATTGATGATTTAAAAAAAACGTTTAATCCATTTTAAAATAAGTTTGTAACATAATAAAATGTGGAAAAAGTGAAGGGGTTTAAATACTTTCCGAATGCACTCTATATCTCTCTCCCTCTCAGTCTCTCTCTACCTCCGTCTATCTCTCTCACTCTCTACCTCTTTCTTTCTACTCTCTCTCTCGCCACCCTCTCGCTCCTCTGCTCGTCATCACCCTCTCCATCTTAAGCCCTCTTCTTCTCTCTTTATATCTTCTCCTCTCTTACTCCATTGCCCCACTCTTCATCCCCTTCCCTATATCTCTCGTCTCTCTCTCCAAAGCGTATCCCTCTCGATCTTCATCTGTATTTTGCTTTACCCTGCATATCTTTCTTCCTCGCCTCATCCATCTCAACCATATCTCCATCTCATCCATCTCCTTTTCTTTCTCCCTTCATTGCTATGTACATCCAATTGTCTCTCCTCCCCCACTTCCTCTTTCTTGATCTCTCTGCCTCTCTGTCCTAAGGTACAGTACAGCTGAAGTGAACACTAAAGCTTGCAACAGGTTACTGTATCCAACTGACAAGGCCATACGCTACAGTGCCTTAGCCTGGCCTACTGGAGTACTCTACTGCGCATTTTCTATTTTACTTACAAGTGTTTGTGCAACTACTGTCAATCAATATTTCCACGCTAACTCTCATGGGGAAAGACAAGAAATGTCAATAGCCCTATTTTAATGACAGGCATAATCAGCTACTTAGACCAAAACAACAGCGGAAACAAACCTAAAGAGCAACATGTTCATAGGAAGCCGAGATCATTAGAAAAACTCACAGAGGAATTCCATGAGGAAAGAGCAAAGAGTGAAAAGATGATGAAGGATGGCTTTTGTTTGTTGTTGAGTTCCGTTCCTCCTAATCAACACATAACCCCCTACCCCCCTTATCCCCTTGGTCCCTGCACTCCAGGCACTCTGCTAGTCTCTAACAGAAGATCTTTGATTTGAACTGAGGAGGTCTCGTCTCCGGATGCAGTGTTGGGAAGCAGAAGAAAGAAAGTTAGGTCTTTCACTGTGGTGTTGATGTTGATCCGCTCCCCAATTCTCAGATTCCCCTAACTGAGAATGGATGGGGAGCCCTTATCTCTCTCTCTGCTCACTTTAGTATCAAAGACATGATAATTAGCCTCAAACAGAGGGTTCAACTCATTTATATTGTATTCCTCTTTAATTAAAAGTGTGTATAATAATGACAGAGAATATTTCTTAGCGCACACAGAACTTTAAACCAAATTCTGAAACACTGTACAGATAAAAGGCATTGAGTGTCAAAAGCTCGCAAACTTTCTCTCCATCTCTCTCCCCCTTCCTTTCCTCTTCTCCCCTCCCTGCTCTCCTTTCCTCTGACTCCTCTCTTCTCTCTTTGCATGCTTCTTTTCATACCATTTGTAGCCAGCTAATGAGGACATTTCTGTCATGAGACTCAATCACAGGCACAGCTGCCAGCCCGCGGTACCAGTCCCAGGTATCTAAAAGTCCCCACACATCACACTTTCCCCTAGATAAAGAACAACAAATAAACAAATAAAAGCACATTTTATTCGGTGAGATGGTGGGGGAGAAAAGGGGGGTCTATAAGAGGGGAAGACTTAAAAGGCGACACTGTGCGAACAGAACTAGGCTGAATCCGGTAATCTCTAAGGAGGCATGAAGTGAACATGCCAACCACCTTGAGCTCACAAAGGAGAATTGAATTCCAATGGTTTGGTTTGGCAATATTAAATAGGATTTAAGATAGGATGACAGAACAGAGAGAGTGTGTGTGTGTGTGTGTGTGTGTGTGTGTGTGTGTGTGTGTGTGTGTGTGTGTGTGTGTGTGTACATGTATGTTTGCGTGTGCGCATTCAATGGTTCTATACAAGTATAAATGCGTGAAAGACATCCCTCCAACTACCCCAGAATCCTTTGCTGTGCACTCCTGTTGACTTATCTCCCAGAAACAAAGATGGACTGTCAGAACGCTTATTAAAACATGTTCACAGACCCAGCTGCCACTCCACAGAAGGAAATGGCTTTCTGGGCTGAGGGAGATTGACAGACCACTGAAAAGAAAATAACATCCTCATTTAGCCTCAGTATACCGGACATGATTGCTTGTTTTAAAGCCGGGTGTTCTTAGCGTCACTTTTTAATTGTTGAGCGGCTTCTTGTAAAAGCTTAAAGCCTCATATTCACCGGCCCAGGCAGCGAACACTGACGTTTCAATCCGTAATTACTCTCCACGCTTGTCCCCTCATTTCAAACAATCGCACGATTAAATGCATCTACAGAACACGTTTAACCAAAGCCCACAATGGCGCTTTCTCAAACACCTCTAAAAGACGTCAGTTCTCATTTGTTAGTGAGGGTTTTCTTTTCTTTTTACCGTTGAACATGTTCCTGCAGGGCTACACAAACCAGTTAATACACCACAACCCCGACAACTGGGGTCTGAACGCACTCTAACCACTATCACAGTATCACAGAGACTGAATCATTTCAATTGATAGCGCCTCACATCAACACACACTGTATACCTTTCAGCTCCACACCACCAGCGGATGAAACTCTGGCATCTTAAAGACATCCACCAACCAGTGTTTCTATTTCTATCTGAGATGTAGACAATGACAGGGGGAGCGAGAGAGTGGAGAGGAGGAGAGGAGGAGAGGAGAGGCTTGGCAGCTCATCCTGTTTCTCCTCCCTGCACTGGGAGATAAGCCTTGTTTTATGAGCCAGTCACAGCACATGATACGGTCGAGTGTCGACAGCTGGAACACGGGAGGGTGAAGAGTGAAGAGGGGGAGTTTTGTTCACTGATTTATGATTTATGTTTTTAATAACTAGAGGAACTAGCTAGAACAGAACAGAAAGGTGTGTTATTACTGTGTAATCTTTTCGCTTTGGATCTTCGTACCTCCTTTGAACTGATCGTTAGTAGTTGCCTGCTGGTGTGATCTTATGATCTTCACTGGATGTCTCCTTAATGAAAGAAATGTTCAAACTAGCCAACGCTCTTAAACTCGGCATGTTTTCTCGAGCCTGTACTGAGAAGGCAGTGTGGTGGTGGCACGTGGACTGCAGTCCCACACATATGCAGTAGTCTGAGCGAAGCTGCAAATGGCATTACGCAATGGAATATTCCCTCTCTCTTTCTCTTTCAAAGTTTCTCTCACACTTTCAGATGGTGGCCAGCAAAGGTAAGTAGGCTTTGAAGGCCTGGCTACAGCAAAACTAGTTCCTCTCCCTCTCTTTCCTTCTCATTCTCTTGTTCTGTGAAGTTGTGCCAGAGTGATAGAGATAATCTCGAAGAGAGGAAGAAAGGAGTGGAGGAGTGTGGTGAAGAAGGGATGAAGAGAGAGACTGCCAACCCATCAGCTCAGTGATTGGTTACGTAAAGATTCCTCCCAGGTTTCCCTTTTCTCAGATGTTCCAGAGGCTGAAGTGACATTAATGGGACTTTTAGACAGCAACGCCAGCCCAAACATACACACACACGCATGCGCACACACACAAACAAACTCACACACACATATTTATTTGGGAGAAAGGGGTTGGAACAGAGTTGTGGAAAAGCAACCAATTTAACACAACTAACAAATTCCAATACAACCTTTGCCTCCCTCCTTGTTTCCTTGCCTGCCTGCTTGTATAAGGCAGGCGAGGTGAGCACAGATGAATCCCTGGGCTCTGGGAGGCAGATTAATTGATCACAGAGCGTCTGATCGATGGAGGCTCCATCCAAGCAGCAGGCTAATGAAGCTGTCTGGGAGGGACTCCTGACATTCTTACCCAGCATAAAACACCCGACCGACACACCTCAACCACTCCCTGCTGTATATGAATATGTATAGGACTATGTGTATGTGTGTCAGGCCTATGAGCCTATGGTTCTGCAGTCAACTTGAGTTAGGTCTATGGCTGTATTAACATGTTGATAGGGCTCTGCTGTCAAATCATTCAGAATGGTGAAGGATTCATGTCTCACACACATATACATACAGATACAGTATATACACACACACACACACACACACGCACGCACGCACGCACGCACGCACGCACACACACACACACACATCGGCAGTCCTGTCATTAATCATAGCTGTCAGTATCGAACATGGCGCTATCTTTAGTGTGAATCAGGGATCATCAACTAGCCACGGGGCAATTTTTTTCTTGAGCGATAACTAGATAGTTCCTATTGTTGACAAGGGCCGAAGCATAACAAAAAAAAATGTTGACTACAAATTGACCGCAAGAAGCCAAAACAAATATAATATTTGACTAAAATATAATCATGTAAAACCTTGCTTTACATTTGTATACGACCACATACAGTATATTTCTCTATTGTGCGAGGGAATACATTGGAACAGATTTCCAAAATGAAAATCACTTGGAGCTGATTTGCTGGTGTTACAAAATGAAATAAAAAATTGCTCAGAAAACTTGGGGGGCCAGTTGGGGAACCTTGGTCAAAATGAATAGCATGTTTACCCCAAACAGCTTGTCTTGTCTCTAAGGATAGAAAAGCTGTGGTCTGTTTCCTGCCACTGCTGCCTGCCAGAGGGGACAGCAGCTCTATACAGCTGCCCTACCCTGTGCCCTCTGGATTCCCACCCTGCCCACTACTCTGCCCACTCGTGTGGACATCTGCCATTCTGACCGGTGTCAACACGCCTCGCATCCCTCCGTCTAACGCTGGCTGACACAGTCACCCCGAGCAGCGTTCCGATGAGCGGCAGCATCTCGTTTGTGGTGGAATTAGAAACCGTCAAGACACGTTGACCTACTCTTTTAGCTTTGGCATCAATGTCAGGCCCTATCGAGCGTCCCTCCGCGCCACCACGCTCGCCGCCTTCGCCGCCGAACACCTCCAGATAACCCAACTTGACCGTCCTCGCCGAACATCAAAGAGAGGAATATAAACAGCTCCGCTCACTAACTCACCCCTGGCAGAAGGAGCGGGAGTTAACACTTACAACAGAGCACCAGTGGGACAACATCAAACGTGGCCAGGGGGTAGGCTTTAGTTTAGCATGTTGCTAGGAAAATGTTAGCTAGCCCAACACTAGGCACTCTGTCACTGACTGCCTGCCTACAGTAGTTGCTATAGTGACAGATGAAAAGCTGAGGAATGTAGAGAAGAAAGAGAAGAGAGAGATGGTCACTGGTGATGGCTTGGTGGAAGTTTGGTTGACAAGGATAATTGTATAAAATTAATAATACAAATACTGAGCTATATACTAATACAATACAGTGAATGTATTCTAGCACCTCCCAAAGTCCATTCCTCTTCATATTGGGTTTCATTTTCGTTTGACTTCGGTTTGACTTCTAGCCCGTCATGATGCGTCGTTAACTCAGGGAGGGAGGAGATGTCGCTAAATATTGATCAAATTTGTTGAGATTACTAAATTACATTCACATCATTTTTAAGCTAGATCAAAGCATTGGTGAGAAAATTGGGAGAACATTTTGGTGTGGATATTTTGGATCAGATGGCATGGCTGTATTCTATAAAAGGAGGCAGCCGCCGCTGGCTTATTGCTGTGCTCTACAACATGCTTGACTTGGCTGCTATCAACGCACATGTGTTCAAGCAGTGCATGAAAAACACCATGCCCAGGAGATTTGAGAGGCATATGAGGGCCAAGGCAGCAGCAAAGATTCCAGGCAAGCCAAATTGCGCACAGCTCCCAGGAAAGAGACAGTGCCAGGTGGCCAGATGCACAAAGAACAGAATCCAAGACACCTGTGTCACTTGCAAGTGACATTTTTGTGGGAAGTGTGTCAAGCAAGTGAAAGATATGAAGATTTGTGTCGACTGTTTGACAAGGGATAACCGCTAAATGAAAACCAACTGATGCCATTGCGTGAAAATGTACAACATGCCTGCTGTCATATCGACACTTATATTCATTATAATGCCATTATTGCTTTTGTGATGATTTTCACTATTTATCAAGCACACAGGCTACTGTTTTTATAATATGAACGCACGTTTTTCTGACCGCAAGTCTTTATGGTTGGGGTGTTTTATAAAGAAAAAAAAAAGGTTATAAATATGTTAACGTCTTCCAACAAATATGGTTTCTGTTTCGTAGCTGTAAAAAGGCACTCCCAGAATAAAATTGATTGAAGGGTTGAATGTGTGTTTTTATTTTATTTTAACATATAGCCTACAGCAATGTAAACTAATGAAAATGCTATTTTTGTTAAAATCGTATTTGAACCTAATACCTTCACGAACACAACCAAATTATTATTTTAGTGAAAGCCTATATGAAATGTGTTAATTACACTGTTAGAATGTTTCCGTTAGCTTGAAAGGTTCCTCAAGGCCCAGTGGTTCTAGTGTTAACGCGTGTTCCCACATCATTACCGCTACAAAGCTAACGCTAGCTAGCTAGCTTATTTTTTTATTTATACAACACGGCTGTTTAGCTAGCTAGCTTTTTAAAAATGTATATAACATGGCTGGTTAGCTAGTTAGCTTGTTTTTTATTTATATAACATGACTGGTTAGCTAGCTAGCTTATTATTTATTTATATAACATGTCTGGTTAGCTAGCTAGCTTATTTTTTATTTATATAACACAGCTGGTTAGCTAGGTAGCTTATTTTTTATTTATATAACACGGCTGGTTAGCTAGGCTAGCTAGCTTATTTTTTATTTATATAACATGGCTGGTTAGCTAGCTAGCTTATTTTTTATTTATATAACACAGCTGGTTAGCTAGGTAGCTTATTTTTTATTTATATAACACGGCTGGTTAGCTAGGCTAGCTAGCTTATTTTTTATTTATATAACATGGCTGGTTAGCTAGCTAGCTTATTTTTTATTTATATAACACGGCTGGTTCACTAGCTAGCTTATTTTTTATCTTATGGTTGTTATTACGCTGTGTAACAGAGCAAAAGGTTGGTTGGTTGAGGCTAACATTAGTTTAAGTTGGCTAGCTAGCAAATGTTTTGAGGAGAACAGGCTAGCTCCCTTTAGAATATAGACAAGACTGGATGGGGAAGAAGATCAGCTGTGCAGTTGCTTCTGAAGGGCTGTTGCAGTGCGAGGTGAGAGCAAACTGCTACAGAAATAAAAAGGGGAAGATCTCTCAGATTCTATCTTGATTACCTAGGTTTCAGTGTTGAACCAATCAAAGATAGACATTTTATTGCCTTCCCAAATGAACTGTTTTTCTTGAAAAAGTCTATCTGATAAAGCTAGCTAGCTGTTTGTTGTTCTGATGCAATGTCAATGAAACGTTACAGACACAACATCATAAACAACTAGTCAAGCATCTGCAGACCAGCGAGGAGGAAAGACTATATAGAGAGCAATAACAACTATCTCGTTATTTGTTTACATTGGCGTTTCAGTCATTTAGTATTAAATAGGGTTAAGTGCCTTGCTCAATGACACATCAACAGACTTTTCTCTTAGTCAGCTCTGGCATTCGAACCAGCGACCTTTCGGTTACTGGTCCAACACTCTTAACCGCTAGGCTACCTTTGTGCCCCCGTTATATCAGATAGACATTTTCAAGAAAACCAGGGATAGAGCAAGCTATTAGTAGTAACATTATTCATTGAAACAATCACATGCTATATCTGTATTATATTCCATATTTTGTTTAACTCGACAGTTGAAGTCAGAGGTTTACATACACTTAGGTTGGAGTCATTAAAATGTGTTTTTCAACCACTCCACAAATTTCTTGTTGACAAACAATAGTTTTGGCAAGTCAGTTAGGACATCTACTTTGTGCATGACAAGTAATTTTTGCAACAATTGTTTACAGACAGATTATTTATTTCACTTATATTTTCACTTATATTTATTTCACTTATAATTCACTGTATTACAATTGCAGTGGGTCAACACTAAGTTGACTGTGCCTTTAAACAGCTTGGAAAATTCCAGAAAACGATGTCATGGCTTTAGAAGTTCTGATAGGCTAATTGACATCATTTGATTCAATTGGAGGTGTACCAGTGGATCTATTTCAAGCCCTACATTCAAACTCAATGCCTCTTTGCTTGACATCATGGGAAAATCTGGAGAAATCAGCCAAGATCTCAGAAATTTTTTTTTTTTTACCTCCACAAGTCTGGTTCAACATTCTGTCTCCTAGAGATGAACGTACTCTGGTGCGAAAGTGCAAATCCATCCCAGAACAACAGCAAAGGACCTTGTGAAGATGCTGGAGGAAACAGGTACAAAAGTATCTATATCCACAGTAAAACGAGTCCTATATTGACATAACCTGAAAGGCGGCTCAGCAAGGAAGAATCCACTGCTCCAAAACCGCAATAATAAAAGCCAGACTACAGTTTGCAACTGCACATGGGGACAAAGATTGTAATTTTTGGAGATATGTCCTCTGGTCTGATGAAACAAAAATAGAACTGTTTAGCCATAATGACCATCGTTATGTTTGGAGGGAAAAGGGGGAGGCTTGCAAGCTGAAGAACACCATCCCAACTGTGAAGCACAGGGGTGGCAGCATCATGTTGTGGGGGTGCTTTGCTGCAGGAGGGACTGGTGCACTTCACAAAATAGATGGCATCATGAGGACGGAAAATTATGTGGATATATTGATGCAACATCTCAAGACATCAGTCGGGAAGTTAAAGCTTCCAAATGGACAATGACCCCAAGCATACTTCCAAATTTGTGGCAAAATGGCTTAAGGACAACAAAGTCAAGGTATTGGAGTGGCCATCACAAACCCTGACCTCAATCCTATAGAAAATCTGCTGGCAGAACTGAAAAGGCGAGCAAGGAGGGATACAAACCTGACTCAGTTACACCAGCTCTGTCAGGAGGAATGGGCCAAAATTCACCCAACTTATTGTGGGAAGCTTGAGGAAGGCTACCTGTAATGTTTGACCCAAGTCAAACAATTTAATGGCAATGATACCAAATACTAATTGAGTGCATGTAAACTTCTGACCCACTGGGAAAGTAATTTACTAATGTTTATTGCACCATATACTGTCATGTACTTCTAGAAGTAGTGGGTGGAGGAGTCAGGCGCAGAGGGTAGTAATATGTGGAATATTTATTCCCAAAAACCAGTGTTGGTCAACGGCACACACATGGGCGCAATAAGACCAAGTCCAAAACAACAGGACGTAAACGGTACGAGAACAAAATACTTCCACAGAAATCACACACATCAAATAACAGAAAACAAACCCGCAAAAAAGCCGGCGGGCCTACCGGGTTTAAATAGCCCAAAACCAAAACCTAAACAAGAAACAGGTGCAACTAATCAGACAAAACTAAATGAAACAGAAAAGGGGATTGGTAGCAGCTAGTAGGCCGGCGACGACGACCGCCGAGCGCCGTCCAAACAGGAAGAGGCACCATCTTCGGCGGGATTCGTGACATATACAGCAGTATTGTTCTTTTCCATACAAGATCTACGGTTTGGCCTTCCTGTTTGGCCCTGTCTCCCAACCCCTGTGTCTCGATCCCCTGTAATTATGCTGCAATAGCTTATGTGCCGGGGGCTAGGGTCAGCATTTCTTATCTGGTGTACTGTGTGTTCTTAGGCATGCTCCCACTAATCCCCCTCTCTGTGTCAACCCTCACGGGCGACCTGAGCCCCTGGTAGTGCTGCTGGTCCAACTGCAGCTGCTGACCCCTAGCGTGATTTCTCCGGACACACTACCTTGTCCCGGACCCCTGCTGATTGAGCTCTGCCAGGTAATAACTGTGATTCTGCCTCTGCATTCCTTGCTCTTTGGGTTGTTTTTTTTTGACTGGGTATTTGTAATGCAATTTGTGACAACTGCTGATGTAAAACAAAGGGCTTTACAAAAATACATTTGATTGATTAATAATGAAACCCCATCATTGGCTAAAAGGAGTTCACCAAACATTTACACCGTTTTCAGGCCTATGTACTACTTGCACCTGTCTTGATTAATGGGAGTTCCACTTCTCTCTTTTGTTGCAGCTTGGTGAGGAGCCCAGGAGCTTTTCTCTGTGCACAATGTACCTGTATAAGCTGCCCACATCTTGCCAGCCCATATCAGTGTACCTACCACCATGTGTTTATTCAAGTGTCATCATGAAACGATCACAATAGTCATGCATTTGTAACAAGAACAGTGAGTGTTACGTTGGGGTTGTATATCCTTGTTTTGCAAATGTAAATGGTTAGTTGATCTGGACTTCATTCTATTCTAATGTAAATGATTCTCTTGGATGACTTTAACGTCCATCATTATCAATAACTACCATCCACATGCAATCCACCACCTCTTTTCTAATGAACATTACTATTGTAATGTTTAGATGCAATTGTTGCATCTAAAATAAATACATCATTAATTTTGTTTAATTTATTTCTAATGTTTTTTTTTTAATGCTAGATGTGAGTAATTTAGCCGTTATATAATCAAATCAAACTTTATTTGTCACATGCGCCCGAATAGAACAGGCCTTAACCAACAGTGCAGTTCAAGAAAGAGTTCAGAAAATATTTACCAAATAAAGTAAAAAAAATAGAAAAAGGTAACACGGTAAAATAACAATAACGAAGCTATATACAAGGGGTACCGGTACCGTGTCAATTTGCAGGGATACAGGTTAGTTTAGGTATTTTGTACAAGTAGGTAGGGGTGAAGTGACTATGCATAGATAATAAGATAATAAACAGCGAGTAGCAGCAATGTAAATGTATGTAAATAGTCCGGGTGGCCATTTGATGAATTGTTCAGCAGTCTTATTGCTGGGGGTAAAATAGTATTTTTGTCCTAGACTTTGCGTTCCGGTACCGCTTGCCGTGCAGTAGCAGAGAGAACAGTCTATAACTTGGGTGACTGGAGTCTTTTGGGCTTTCCTCTGACACCGCCTATAGGTCCTGGATGGCAGGAAGCTTGGCCCCAGTGACGTACTGGGCCGTTTGCACTACCCTCTGTAACACCTTATGGTCAGATGTCGAGCAGTTGCCATACCAAGCGGTGATGTAACCGGTCAGGATGCTCTTGATGATGCTTTTTAAAGATCTGGGGACCCATGCCAAATCTTTTCAGTCCCCTTCACGGCTGTCTTGGTGTGTTTGGACCATGATAGTTTGTTGGTGATGTGGATACCAAAGAACTTGAAACTCTCGACCCGCTCCACTACAGCCCCATCAATGTTAATGGGGGTCTGTTAGGCCCACCTTTTCCTGTAGTCCACAATCAGCTCCTTTGTCTTGCTCACATTGAGGGAGAGGTTGTTGTCCTGGCACCACACTGCCAAGTCTCTGACCTCCTCCTTATAGACTGTCTCATCAGGCCTACCACTGTTGTGTCGTCAGCAAACAATGATGGTGTTGTAGTCGTGTTTGGCCACGCAGTCGTGGGTGAACAGGGAGTACAGGAGGGGACTAAGCACACGCCCCTGAGGTGCCCCAGTGTTGAGGATCAGTGTGGCAGACGTGTTGTTGCCTACCCTTACCACCTGGGGGTGGCCCGTCAGGAAGTCCAGGATCCAGTTGCAGAGGGAGGAGTTTAGTCCCAGGGTCCTTAGCTTAGTGATGAGCTTTGTGGATACTAGGGTGTTGAACGCTGAGCTGTAGTCAATGAACAGCATTCTCACATAGGTTTTTCTTTGGTCCAGGTGGGAAAGAGCAATGTAGAGTGCGATTGAGATTGCATCATATGTGGATCTGTTGAGGCGGTATGTGAATTGGAGTGGGTCTAGGGTCTCCGGGTGATGCTGTTGATGTTAGCCATGACCAGCCTTTCAAAGCACTTCATGGCTACCGACGTGAGTGCTACGGGGTGGTAATCATTTAGGCAGGTTACCTTCGGTTTCTTGGGCACAGAGACTATGGTGGTCTGCTTGAAACATGTAGGTATTACAGACTCGGTCAGGGAGAGGTTAAAAATGCCAGTGAAGACACTTGGCAGTTGGTACGCATGCTTTCAGTACACGTCCTGGTAATCTGTCTGGCCCCGCGGCTTTGTGAATGTTGACCTGTTTAAAGGTCTTGCACACATCGGCTACCAAAAGCGTTATCACACAGTCACCCAGAACAGCTGGTGCTCTCATGCATGCTTCAGTATTGGTTGCCTCGAAGCGAGCATAAAAGGAATTTAGTTTGTCTGGTAGGCTTGCGTCACTGGGCAGCTCGCGGCTGGTTTTCCCTTTATAGTCCGTAATAGTTTTCAAGGCCTGCCACATCCGACGCGCGTCAGAGCCGGTGTAGTAGGATTCAATCTTAATCCTGTATTGACGCCTTGCCTGTTTGATGGTTTGTCTGGGGGCATAGCGGGATTTCTTATAAGCGTCTGGAGTAGTGTCCCGCTCCTTGAAAGTGACAGCTCTAGCCTTTAGCTCGATGCGGATAATGCCTGTAATCCATGGCTACTGGGTGGGATATGTATGTACGGTCACTGTGGGGACGACGTCGTCGATGCACTTGTTGATGAAGCCGATGACTGAGGTGGTGTACTCCTCAATGCCATTGGATGAATCCTGGAACATATTCCAGCCAATGGTAGCAAAACAATCCTGTAGTGTAGCATGTGCGTCTTCTTCCTGTTGGCAATGCCTGACAACGCACTGGAAACGGCTCCGCCAATATGAAGAAGGCTTGGAACGTTCACGTGTGCAATATTGCTCAGAGAAAGAGATTTTTGTTTAACAAGTAATACAAACAAATCTAGATTATTGGATCCCCTGTTTTCAATATTTCAGCACCACGAGGATAATGACACAGCCTTTTTCTAAAATGTTTTATGAGATTGGATAACACATTGGGAGGGATCTTCGACCATTATTGTCTTATTGGAAGATTCACTTGCGGCCAAGTTTCAGCCTCCTGGCAGAGACAACCAGGTTCTTGGCTATGGTCATATGACACCAAAATACAGGTCTTGGGGAGCACACACAAGCGGTGGTTTTGGCCTTCGAAAGAACAAGGCATATGCAGAAAATACCCTAATCCCTACTATAAAATATGGTGGTGGATCTTTGATGTTATGGGGCTATTTTGCTTCCACTGGTCCTGGGGCCCTTAAAGTCAACGGCATCATGAACTTTACCCAGTACCAGCACATTTTAGCCCAAAACCTGGTTGCTTCTGACAGGCGTCTGAAATTTGTCCGCAAATGGATCTTCCAGCAAGACAATAAGCCCAAGCACACATCAAAATCCACAAAGAAAGTGTTAATTGACAACAAAATCAACATTTTGTAATGGCCGCAGCCTCTGGACTTGAACCCCATTGAAAACCTTTGTTTTAATTTGAAAAGGGCATTCAATAAGCGCAGACTTGGATATCAGGGATCTGAAAAAATTCTGTATGGTGGAATGGTCTAAGAACCCTCCCAATGTGTTATCCAATCTCATAAAACATTTTAGAAAAAGGCTATGTTATTATCCTCACACGGGAAGGTTGTTGGAGTATTGAAAACAGGGGACCCAATATTGTTCAACAAAATCTATTTCTCTGAGCAATTGTATTAGTATAAAATAGTATTGTCTTTTTTGAGCATACAACCTACCACAGCATTTAAATGATTATTTTTATTGTATTTTTTGCTCATCTTTATCAAGGGATCCAATGACCCCATTTTATGTCAGTTAGCAACTTTACATTGCCCTTTTTGGGTGTACATTTGCAGCGCCTACAGGGGCTGCAATATTAAAGGTTGCAATATTTCTGGTAATTTACCCCCAAATTACCAGGTTTTCCAGAAATGCCAGTTGGAATATTCTCAGAATAAGGAGGGAATAAGCAGGAAATCTGGAATCCTCGAAACAGGATTTCTGGAAAACCTATACATTTTGGGAAAGTTACACGAATTTTGCAACCCTGGTCTGGCAAGAGCAGAAGTAATATGTAGAAGAGTTCATTGTGGTTTCACAGACAAGCGGACTATGCTACTGGAACCCATCAGCAGCCTTGTATTAATAGATCCCAGTGTTCATGAGCAGCATTGTTCCTGGTGTTTGCTCTAGTTCTACGCCTATTTTACTGTCAAGAGTATGTCGTAGGCGTTAGCCCGAGGGCAGCTCACACACTCCTCTCTATCTCTCCTCACTGACAGGGCTCCAAATCTCTCCTCTGTATATTCTCTTTCTCTTATAGTCTTTGAACCCTAAGAGCTTCCCTTGTTCTTGCACAAACAGACTACAAATGACCACTGGTTAGTGCGTACACACTCTCTCAAGTGGTAGTGTTGCCGGCATATGAGAGTTTATAGTCATAATTGACACTTTGACCTGTCCAAGTCTGCGCTATGCAGTATTACTTTATTAGTCCCAGTTCCAGCAGGTAATGTCTGTCTATTTAGACTCTGATTGTATTCTCAGCATCATAAACTGTGTACATAGTGAGACTCAGGCTCTCTCCTGCCATTTAGATGCAATATGATCTACCCCCTGCACCCCCCAAGAGAGAGAAGAAGAGGGGAGGGAGGTGACAGAAAAAGGGAGCTAGGTGAAAGAGTGCACAGCGGAAGATGAGTGAACACAGAGTGGCCTCAGAGGCTTGGGACTGTGGGAGTCTTATAGGAGATTACTTCCATATTGCTCTGAGACTCTCTTCTCTGACATAAGCTGTGTTTCCATAAGAATGCCTGACCCTACTCACACACACGCACACATGCGCACGGACACACACATGCACACAAGCACACAGACACGTAAGCACACTGGATGTCTTCACGGATCAACCTGTACCCGAATACCCAAGAACCAATAGTAGTCTCAGGTATGTGTAATTCTAACGGACTTGTCCAGAAGGGCCCGTACAGATCCGAACGTAACTGCTGCAGTAGACAGAGAGCGGGAGGTACATCTTATAATTTATGCTGCTGCTCTTGCTTTTCACAAGAGTGGGGTGTGGTGCATTTAGCTTGTTGATGTTGTTGGCCAATCATAAGTCCTCAAAACCGCAATAGGCTACCGTCATAGACCCTCTGTGTCTTGCAAAAGTTAGGAGATATCTAATCAATGGAAGATTTAATTCCGTCACTTAATTCAAAGTTAAAGGAGAAGGATAGGCTACAACAACCAAGAGCCAACAGGTAGGCTGCTACTTAATATTCTGAATGGAGTTGTTGTCATTTGTAACTGTAGGATGAGAAAGCGCATTCACTGCAGTCTCAACCAGCCTAGCTAGCTAATGTTAGCTAGCTTAACTAGCTTCTCTCAGTTTGATGCAGTCAAGACTGGTACTGCGTAATCATATTTGATGATAAATAACCTAGCTATGGCAGCTATTAGTCTACTATAGCACGAGTCGGCTTGGTTGGTTGCTGTCTCATCACTCCCTCCCTCCTCCCAATGTCGCATACTCACAGTACGGCCCTTCCCCCACCTGCTAGAGCTGCACCTCTCTCTCCATCCTCTCGCTCTATCAGCTCCGGTTAATAAAGTAGCTTAACAAATTACTTTTCTGCTGCTTCCCTCACTCGGATCAGACCGGGTCTGGGACTAAACAAGTCTATACGGAACAGGTCTAGTTGTCCTCGGGTCTAGTTGTCCTTGCATATCAGGTCCGGGTGGGAAAGACCCAGGTCCATTTCAGAACGGGTATAACTTATGGCACCCGTGAATACCTCAAGCACACAGATAAACACACCCACACACACTACAGTACAGAATCCTACCACACACAGTGTACTGGAACACACCTACACCCATACACTCAGAGCACATTTCCGAAGAGGTAACAATAAATTGGTTCAAAAGATCGAGCACAAGTGGCAAAGAAAGAATAACAGGAAGTTTGAGGAAGAAAATAAAAAAGAAAGGGAAAACACATTGGAACAGGGAGACATTTAAGAAACAAGAAAAGAAGCAACAGCAAGAAAAATCAGAGGGAAGCAGAGAAGATCAAAGCTGAAAGACTAAGAGGATTGATACAGCGAGAGCGCTTTGTATGTGTTCCTTGTGCTATGTGTGGGATCGGTGTAAGGCGTTAAGGAGGGGTGAGGAAGCGAGTGGGCATTGAGGGTTGGAGAGAGAACGGGAGCTCTGAGCAGCCTGGTGGGTGGAGGCGGCGGAGAAGAAAGGCCTTTCCCTCAACCACCGAGGAGAGTCACCGGAAACCTCCATCAGAGAGAGAGAGAAAGTGAGAGAGAAGGGAGGGGGATGGAGAGAGAGAGATAAATAAATAAATAAATAAATAAATAAAAAGAGGTAGTCCCATCGCCCCCTCTAACAGTCAGAGAGAGAAGGAGAGAGACAGGAAGAGAGAAAAAGAGAGAGGGAGAGAAAGAGGTAGCCCCATCGCCCCCTCAGACAGAGAGAGAGAGAGAGAGAGGTAGTGCCATCACCCCCTCAGACAGAGACAGCGAGAAAGAGAGAGAGCGAGAGAAAAAGAGAGGTAGCGCCATCGCCCCCTCAGAAGACAGAGAAGGAGAGAGAGAAAGAGAGAGAGGTAGGCCCACGTATCGCCCCCTCAGCGAACAGCATCAGGGCAGGAGAGCCTGCATAACTAGCCACCCACAGAGCAACAGTAACCAGGAGAACCCTGCTTCTATCCTCTCACTCTGCTGCTGCCAATACCATCACCATCCCATCCCATCCCTCCTACAGCAAATCAAACAAATCAAATCGCATTGGTCACATACACGTGATTAGCAGATGTTATTGCGGGTGTAGCGAAATGCTTGCTCTTCTAACTCCAGCAGTGCAGTAATATCTAACAAGTAACATCTAACAAATTACACAGCATGTACCCAATACACACCAATCTAAGTAGAAATGAATTAAGACTATATACATATGGATGAGCGATGTCAGAGCGGAACAGACTAAAATACAGTAGAATAGTATAGAATACTGTATATACATATGAGATGAGTAATGCCAGATATGTAAACATTATTCATGTGACTAGTGTTCCATTCCTTAAAGTGGCCAGTGATTTCTAGTCGATGCCTTTTGGCAGCAGCCTCTAATGTGCTAGTGATGGCTGTTTAACAGTCTGATGGCCTTGAGATAGAATCTGTTTTTCAGTCTCTCGGGTCCCAGCTTTGATGCACCTCTACTTACCTCGCCTTCTGGATGATAGCTGGGTGAACAGGCAGTGGCTCGGGTGGTTGATGTCCTTGATGATCTTTCTGGCCTTCCTGTGACATCGGGTGTTGTAGGTGTCCTGGAGGGTGGGAAGTTTGCCCCCGGTGGTGCGTTGGGCAGACCGCACCACCCTCTGCGGTTGCGGGCGGTGCAGTTGCCGTACCAGGCGGTGATACAGCCTGACTGGATGCTTTCAATTGTGCATCGCAACCCAACAGACACAGTTTCAAAACAGTACACTTTCTGCTTTCTACACTAACCAACATTAGATAACGGTTCCTTCATACAGGCATTTGTTTTAAGGTGGGACAGGTATAGCACGAGTACTGTACTTTTAACAACGATGCATGCTCATTTTTAACCCATAGACATACCCTCTAACTCATAGGCAGCTAAAGTTCCGTGTTTATCATCATTGTGTACTGGTGAATTGGGCTTTCTGCCATAACAGAGTTACATTACCTCGCTGTAGCCAGACAACAGACTCCAAAGTGTTATCTTTGCCCTTGGATTAAAGATCACAATACATAGAGAGAGGAAGATAAGGAAACATAAAACTGATATTGACTGGGAAAAGACAGAGAGACATCAAAGGATCTTATGTCTGAAGTGTGCTAGTGAGGACAAACACACACACACACACACACACAAAGGGCTTCCCCCAGCAGTAACAGCTGGGGGCGCCTGCTATCACGCAAAGGTATCAGAAGAAACACCTCAATAGCAGACCTCTATGTTTTTGTGTTCATGGAGAGGCGAAGATGAGGAGGAGTAGAAGAGGATAGGAGCGCCAGGCTGGATAACAGAGGGGGTGGGGGGCATTAAGGTCATGGACTATTTATGAAGTCTTATCAAGAGATTCTTGTTACATTAGTTACAGGTGGAAGGGGGGGCAGGGGGGATACATGGAGGAGGGAAAGGGCAAGGACGGATGAGGGCGAAGAAAAATCACTTCTGGTGATAATAGATTCCTGTAGAGCTGGGGGTGGGTTGAGAAGGGCTTCCCCGACTGACAATGTGCTAGCGTTACATAAACTAGGGTTTCACACACCTACACACTGACAAACAGACACACATACTCAATCACACTCGCTTATACACACCCCTACACACTGATACACACACACACACACACACCTAAATAATAAAAGATGAATCTAAAGCACACCCACATAGAGAACCGTTATATAAACACAAAACAGGCATACAGTAACTTATGTACAGTACCAGTCAAAAGTTTGGACACACCGACTCATTCAAAGGTTTTTCTTTATTTTTTACTGGTTTCTACATTGTAGAATAAAAGTGAAGACATCAAAACTATGAAATAACACATATGGAATCATCTAGTAACAAAAAAGTGTTAAACAAATCAAAATATATTGGCTGAGCGAATGAGTGTGCAAAGCTGTCATCAAGGCAAAGGGTGGCTACTTTGAAGAATCTCAAATATAAAATATATTTTGATTTGTTCAACACTTTTTTGGTTACTACATGATTCCGTATGTGTTATTTTATAGTTTTGATGTCTTCACTATTATTCTACAATGTAGAAACTAGTAAAAATACATCACACACACACATGTTCACTCTCTCACACACACACACACACACACACACACACACACACACACACAGGGTTAATAGCAGTGTTTGCTTGCTGTGTCTCTATGGGCCCTCCAGCTGAGGGTGGCATTCTCAGTTTGTTCTCTCTTCCTCCAACTTTGCTCTCCTTTATTATTGATGAACACTGCAGCCCCTGGTTCCCCTAGTCCTGGTAAAACACTGTGCACCAGTGTGTGTGTGTGTGTGGGGGGGCTGGGTAAAGATCAACGTGTGTTCATTGCTCTGGAATGAGGAAACAAATTGGTTTGATTTCACTCCTCCGCTCTGTACCCTGTGAGATTTTCAAAAGCAACTGTCAGAACGCAGCTGTGTCACTCACACACCCTTAAGCAAGCATCCCTCGTGTGTGTGTGTTTGAGAGAGAGAGGTATGCTGGACTATTAATCCCCCAGACCACAGCTGGCAATGAGGAACGTCTGACACGACCTACAGAGAGAGGAAGAGAGGGATGGGGAGGAGGAGAGGAGAGTTTAAGGAAAAGGTGATACATTTGGGAATCACACCTACATTCTCAGTAAATAAGTGAGGACCAAATCTGTGAGGCTGTGTCCAGTCAGAACAGTAGGTTAAACTCTACAGTAGCCTCCAGATTTCCTCTCTCTCACCTACACCTTATATCTACCCTCTTTATGTGATGCTCAAAAGTTTTTTTTTACTACCAGCTATTGACATCGTATAGGTTTGTAGTTTGATTTAGCCTGTGTAATTATTGTTAGAGGATCAAGTGGAAACCTTTACCCTTTCCAGGCTTTTCCTTTCTCCTGCACATGTTCCCATAGTGCTCAGCTCCTAGCCACAACATGGGGGAAACCTAGGTCTGCCCTCATTCCCAACCTCCCCTAGTGTGCGCACACACACACACACACACTCCTCCTCCCACCCATCCCTGTTTATCTGTGTCAGTTATGTAAAAAGCAGCGGTGAGGAGTATGGGAATGGTCCCTGGAGACGAACATTGTCATCATACATTAAACAGCACCCCGGGTCTGACTAAACAACCGCTCATTAATAAACAATGAAGAGCTGTTAAAAATAGATTTCACCCCCTTCGAACTCTGGTTGCTTCCCCCTCCATCACATGGAAAGCAGAGGAGGCCACTTCAGCACCCTGGAGAGCGTCAGTGTAAGGGGTGAGAGAGGGTACAGCGCAGCCGCACAGCACGGCCCGACTGGAAGCTTACAAGTGCATGTGCGCCGCGCGCGTGTGATGGCAGTACGCCAGGTGTCCTCTTAGTATGCGTTCCACAGTCAACATGGTGAGAATGGTCAACACAGCGGCTGATGATGGTAAGGATGTCAAACCCACAGCTGACCTTATCTCCTCTAAACACTCTCTCGTTCTCTCCATCCCATCTGCCTCTCCCTCTATCTTTCCATCCCCTCTTCCATCATTCACTTGATCTATCCTCTATCCTCTCCTTCAGATAACTTTTCCTCACAATCTCTCCATCCATTTTCTCCACTCTCATGCCTCCCTTCTCTCTCATCCGCCATCACGCTCTCCCTTGCTCTTTCCATCCCACTTCCTCATTACTCTTTTCCCTTTTCTCTTCATCCATATCATGAACGGTAGCACTCCATCACTCTCTCCATCCTCTTCTCTACTAAACGTTCTTACATTTTTCTCTCAACTCTGTCCTTTCCTGAAATACCAGTCTCTCTCCATCACCTCCCTTTCCTTTCCCCTGGTCTTCTATCCATCCACCCCTCTCTCTGCAGCATTGTTTCACCTCTCCTTCCTAAAGGGCAAATAGATCTCTTTTCATGAGACCAGAGAGAGAGGGGAGGTGCAGACAGATAGAGGGAGAGAGAATCTGAGACAGAGTTAGGAGGAGAGATAGTGGAGGGATGGGAAAGATGAAGAGACGGATGCAGAGATGAGGTAATAAAGGAGCCAGATAGACATAGACAACAGACGAATTGACAGATTGAGAAATGGATTGACAGACAAAAATATAGCGAGATTAATAGACATACACTATTCCAGAGGTGCAACTTTGGTATTAGAAGTGGGGGCATAATCGTTATTTAATTTTTTTATCCGGTTGGATAAACACTCCAAACAGCCTACCCAGCCATTAAGAGGTGTCCGCATGGTCCTAAAGCACACCATTGCCTCATTTTGTATCATATTCCAATGATAGAACTGGGGGGGCGGGGGGGGAAATGCAAAAATGCAATTTCAGAATGTGGGGGGGAATTGTCCCCACTGAAAGTTGCACGCCTGCACTATTCTCTACAGTTATGTGAAGGTAAGGACACAGTAGATAAGGACACAGTGCACACGGATACAGTGCATTCTAAGACTGGGTCTCTGTGTCAGGATTATCTTTCCATCCATCTGACCAGATGCTGCTGAGAACACCTAGAGACTGTCAAGGTCAAAGCTCCACCACTGGGTGGCAGCCAGCTGTCTATCTGGCCAATCAGGTGGGTGGATGGGCCACGTTGTGTTCTCTCTTACCGTCAGGGATTCATAGAGATAAGATATAAGTAAGTATAGAGAAAGTATAAGGCTGAAGAAGGGTGTAAGAGATGGATAGGGGAGAAGGGGTGGGGTAAGGGGCAGAGGTGGAGTTATAGGTGCAGGGATGAGGAGGGAGAGAGGAACTGGAGAGAGGGTGGAGGCGGGGGCGGAGAGGAGAGGAGGGGAGCCAATCGTCTCGCTCACTTGACCCATCGAATTACCACGGTGACGGTTAACTAGCATGGAGGTAAGGTCTAGTAATTACAGAATTGTGTCTCGGACAAGAGGTCACAGACACGCACGCGAACATGCACGCACACACATACTCGCAGCTCACACACATGTTGCTATGGATACCTGCAATCCTCTCTGCGTTGGCACTGGAAGACAGAAAGCGAGAGAGAGAGGGGAGAAGATAAAGAGATGAGAGGAGAGAGGAAAGCAAAAACAGAGCGTACAAAGGCGAGTGCGATGGAAACAACCAACATAAGCCTACATTAGCAGCGTGGTGTGTCTTTGGACATAGTGTCAGACACTTCAGAAGACAAAATTAAAATCTCTCTCTAAAAACAATATCTCTAAGGTTAGGAGAAAACACGGCAAACTAACCATCAGACATGAAAACAGTATGCTGTAACAGCTTTTAACTGTAATCCATAGCTACAATTTGCATTTACGTGCATGAGAAGACAGAGAAAGTGTGGACACGATAACTCCATGAAATGTACTGTAAAGAACACACGCACACAATTAAAGAGTGGCTGCCTCTGAAAAGCATCTAATCCCTTTGTAAACAGCCAATGTGGCATCGATATGAGTCAGAAACATGTATTCTAGTGTCAAAATTGATTACAAAGTGTAAAATGGGATAATTTTGGTCATGAAGTCAGTCTCGTCTCAAACAGAGTTTGGAACCTGAGTGTGTCACAATGAGCTAATTGAAGGTTGGGTTTGGATTACAAATACGTCAACAATTCATGCCCCCTTTTACCAAGCGCCACTCGACTCCTATGAAAAGGACACACCATCATGAGGCCTCTGATAGTGACCCGAGTTACTGCCCGGTTGACACAGACGGCTTCATCAACAACAACAGGTAATATATGCTATGTCAAATGTGAAAAGTTGTATAAAAAAAAAATACCCAGCTTGATAAACTAGTAAGCTAATTACCTAGCCAAGCAGATACGACTAGTAGAGTCATTTTGGTTGTGAAGTGCATTAGCAAAAATCTTGGTCCTTTCTTTAGAACAAAATGCTATTTACCACCCTCTCTGTCAACACCACCTTATAAGATTGTTTGCTGCAGTTGATCGAGAGATGTCCCGTTTGCAGCCGAACATGCAGCAAGAGGGCCCTCATCAGCATCATCCAGACATGCCCTTGCTGTGAGCATTCCTATGAACGGAACAGTCAGCCACATGCTTGCAAGTAATCCAGCCAGCAACCTTCACGTGACTGCTGCAACAGCTTTCACAGGCTCATAACTTGTACACATTTTTTTAATTTAACTTTTATTTAACTAGGCAAGTCAGTTAAGAACAAATTCTTATTTACAATGATGGCCTACCAGGGAACAGCGAGCTAACTGCCTCGTTCAGGGGCAGAACGACAGATTTTTACCTTGTCAGCTCAGGGATTCGATGCAGTAACCTTTCGGTTACTGGCTCAACGCTCTAACCACTAGGCTACCTGCCACCCCAAATACAGAAGGCCACCCCAAATACAGAAGGTAACCCATTCATTTATGTAAACTGACATATTTTTTAAAAAATGTTCCTACTTTTTTGATGCATACAGATGTCGGATCTTAACTTGATCCCTTCATTGTCGCAGAGAATTTCTCTGCTGCATTAGGAAATTCAAATGAGCCTTGTGAGTGGCTGAAAATTAGCAGTTCTCTTTCTGTACCTATGGGGGCAGTAGAGTCATTGGGATCAGAGCTTGCTATTAAAATAATATTCTAGGTCCTACTACAGCAACATTCAAATGTACAAAAATATACCTGAAATGCAGCCATACAAATCAACAACCGTTGTTTTATATACACTATACTGTATATATACAAAAATATGCGGACACCCCTTGAAATTAGTGGATTCAGCTCTTTCTGCCGCACCCGTTGCTGACACGTTGCAACACCAGCACAATAACTGTTCGTCGGGAGTTTCATGAAATGGGTTTCCAAGGCCGAGCAGCTGCACACAAGCCTAAGATCACCATAATGCCAAGCGTCGGTCTAAGTAGTGTAAAACTCGCCACCATTTTACTCTGAAGCAGGGGAAATGCGTTCTCCGGAGTTTAAAAAAATCAAGCTTCACCACCTGGCAGTCCGACGGACAAATCTGGTTTTGGTGGATGCCTGGAGAGCGCTACCTGCCCCAATGCATAGCACAAACTGTAAAGTTTAGTGGAGGAGGATTAATGGTCTGGGGCTGTTTTTGGTTTGGGGCTGTTTTTTTCACAGTGAAGGGAAATCTTAACACTACAGGATACAATGACATTCTAGACGATTCTGTGTTTCCAACTTTGTGGCAACAATTTGGGGAAGGCCCTTTTGCCCCCATGCACAAAGCGAGGACCAAACAGAAACGGTTTGTCGAAAACGGTGTGGAAGAACTTGACTGGCCTGCACAGAGCCCTAACCTCAACCCCATTGAATACCTTTGGGTTGAATTGGACCGCCGACTGCTAGCCAGGCCTGCTAATCGCCCAACATCAGTGCCTGACCTCACTAATGCTCTTTTGGCTGAATGGAAGCAAGTCCCCACAGAAATCTTCCAACATCTAAATGAAAGCCTTGCCAGAAGAGTGGAGGCTGTTATAGCAGTAAAGGAGGGGACCAACTTCATATTAAAGCCCATGATTTTGGAACCAGATGTTTGACAAGCAGGTGTCCACATACTTTTGGTCATGTAGTAAAGTTTAATAATACAAGATAGATATTGGTTTCCACTAGGCTATGACATACAAGTGTTAAGGGTATGGTAAGGTCAACATTGAGTTCAATTGTGGCCTGGGGTCGTCTAGCAGTTAGGGCCACTATATAGGGCCACTATATTCAGCATTAACATATAGGCCTAACATGTTGGCGTGAGTTTGATTCCGCCCCACGCCCTTCTGGCACAAATAACTCAATCCCCCCGATTGACTAGATTAATTACACATTTTTCTCATGTTGACAATCCAGGGATATTTTTACCCCTGATCTTGATAAGAAATGACCATACCAGACACTTTTAGATAGCATAAATAGTAAATTAATAAAATAATAACAATAGGCTACGCCAACATTAGTTTCCATTCATATAAATTGTCAGGTAAGATGCCACAGTATACTTTATTTATATTGCACGAAATGATTGTCAAATAGATAAATCCCCCTTAGTCTGTTCAAAAAGGACAATCCACCCAACCCCTCTTTTACGCTGCTGCTACTCTCTGTTAGATCATCTATGCAAAGTCACTTTAACTAATCCTACATGTACATATTACCCCAAATAGCCCGACTAACCAGTGCACCCGCACATTGACTCTGTACCACCTGTATATAGCCTCGCTACTGTTATTTTTTAAACATTTTTTAAAATTTCTATTCCTTTACTTATCTATTGTTTACCTAATACCTTTTTTTTCTCTTCTTTTTTTTAAACAAAAAACTGCACTGTTGGTTAAGGTCCTGAAAGTAAGCATTTCACTGTAAGGTCGACTCCACCTGTTGTATTCGGCGCACGTGACAAATACACTTTGACTTGATTTGTTTGTTCCAATTACGATACCAACCAGACGGCGAACATATCTTGAAAGACTTTGGTTGCAAGCAAGACTAAATTTAAGGGAACACCAATATCATCTTTTAGGGAACGGTAATGAGGTGACCAATAATGGTTGCTATTGAGATCAGCTGTGCAGGTGAATTTAGCATGTATTGATGGTTTAACAAGACCAGCTGGAGATAATCAAGTGCCATCGATGTTTGCCATAGGCTTCTTGTTTGTTATTTGATTAGATTACAATCTGTTAGCCTTATCCATTGTCACAGTTTGTGTTTCCCTGGCTGAGTTGATGAGCTGATTTGGCCCATCAGATTGACATATGTAGGCCTACTGAAGAACGATCAACTCTCCTCCAGTGTAGATGCTCGCCAAAGGTTTTATAGTTAAAGCTATGTATACTTTGTCAATATAGTTATGGTCTTTAGTCTCACTTGAAAGCGTGTATTGTGTGACTTTAATATTTTACTTTTTGAGCCTATCCAAAGAGGATTTCGTTGAGCTAAGACACTTTTTTGATATGTAAATGATCAGACTATTATTTTCACTTCTTGAAAGCATTTAAATAAACGCAATTAACCATTGGGCCTAATGTAGGTTCAGACTGGTCACTAGATCACCCAGCACTCATGAGGTTCGGGGCCGGAGCGCACTGCTTAGCCCACCGCGAGCACTAAAAATACTATGATACATTGTTTAAAAAAAAGCCTTCCCCAAACCATATCCCTACCCTTAAGCACTCGGAATGAATGCCTAAGCTGTTAACCTTGGAGTTGTTTCTGTCTTAAGCTTGTAACCACAAGGAATTAATAGACATTCATCCATGAGTCAAAGGGCAGTGGGCCGAATTCAACCCATGCCGTCTCTGGCATATGTGTGCTGGGGTCAGTGGCTGTAAGCGCAAGACCACACAGGCACTGAGGAAAACCAAAATAATGTATTCTGCCTATTGCTTGCCTTCAACATGAAAGAAAACAATTCACAGATTTTCTAAAAATACATCTACCATCTACAAATATGTAAACGTATTGTAATTCACAGAATTCACACGAGAAGCGCTGTAGCCTGCACGTAGCTTACATAAGGTAGCCTACAATATAGATACTGTACTGCATTGTATACAAATACCGCTTCAAGCTGCCCCTGGCGTCGATTCAAAATATTTCTTCAGATATTCGAATCCTCCTGAGCGAAAAGGAGTCAAATTAAGATCCGACATCTGTATAATGTACCGGGCATAACGTAGCCAGGTGGAACCAACCTGGTCACTGTTTTCACCATTCTATTTCACTTCACATTTTATATCTGAAGTGAAAGTGAAATAAAAAGGTGAACGCATCGATCAGGTTGGTTCAGCCAGGCTGATCATAACCACCATTGATAATGTAATCAGTGCACTGTGTGTGTGTTTGTGTGTGCGTGCGTGTGTGTATCTGACTGACTGACCAGTATCTTTGATGAAGGGCCAGAATCTGATCAACGCTGCTATGGGGCTCTGACAAAGACTTCACCTCTTGCCTGCTCACCAACTGTCGTTGATGGGGGGAACAGAATTAGGTCAGTTTAGTCTGACCTGTTCAAACTTCAACATAGTATCTGTTTTTGTGCCAGATGTCACCTAACAGTGACTATGTGTGTATGTGTTCACAGACACCTGTATGGAACCAGCACTTGGGAGACTTTCAAGATGACATGATGGAGTCCAGACTGACAGACGGGCTTGTTGCTGATGGCTCTGAATGGAGAGAGACCTTGCGCTCAACAATTATACAAGACACATCTATTATTTTTGATCGTGTTTTTGTTATTATTGAATCAAATGGTATTATCAATGGTTGAATGGTACAGTATCTGTATCGACTGTGAATGACAAAAGTTGAAAGTCAAGTGCCATATTTTCACATTGTTATATTAAGCAGAACACTGCTTCTACAGTATTCTGTGAAGGACGGTTTATTCTACATGGAACTGTTACACTTGAAAGTGATCAAAACACTCTGTTTAGAACATCTACGTTAGTTCAGCAATTGCATTCTTCTCATATTACTCTGTAGGCTACTCTATGAGAACACAGAAATGAGAAGAGTGCCTTCCTCCTGCCTCTCATATCTGCCTGAAGTTATTGTACCCTGCCTGCTGGGTCCATGAGACAAACTCTGTCATATGCATGATGGAGTGTCCACCCCTCCTCCTGCCACCTGACTGCAGGTGTCCATAAACCTGTAAAACATTACCCACTGGAGACTTGAAGACAGAACTTCACCCAGAAGGCTGTTCGTGTCAGTGTGTTAGACAGCCAACTCCTTAGATTTGGGCAAATTGACCATAGAAATCGAAATGCCAGTCTAGTTCTGGTTAGACAGCTGAAGTTGTACTCTACACACAACTGATGTTGATTTGTTAGGTAAACCTGTAGGCACACTGTCTTTATAAGCACATCAAATATATTTACAGCAAAATGGTTTTGTCTTTGCAACACGAACCCATCCAGCGATTTTCTTTTGCTGATGTATCTACACTCAAGCTGGGCGATGTTTGTTCAATGTACACATGTAGCTTACACCAATAGGCATATTCGTTCTGAGATTTGTCTCCCGGGAAAGATCTAACAGCGGACATAAGGCGAGACAAGACTAGCCAGTTATAGAATATTGCGTTGTAGAACAGCTGAGCTGACTGAAGACCATGGGCATTCAACTTGCAGTAGTTGATATCGTTTCCACGGTAACGTGTATTTACATGATGTGAAACGTTGAAACTAATTTGCAAGCTACTTTCATAGCAGGGTGTTGTAAGACCGAGAGTCTTACGAAACACATTCCAGACACTGGCTCTCGCTAACTTGCCATAACTGATTTGACAGATAAATATCAGATAGATTGGATAGCCAGCTTCAGCTATCACCAAGCTATGCTAGCTAACTGCTGTGAGCTTGGCAAAACACAAGGTCAGCAAAGGCTTTAACGCGGCTAGGGTGACCAGACGTCTCCGTTTTCCGGGGACAGTCCCCGGAAATGTCCCCGTTTTTAACTGTGCGTTAAAAACAGACTGCAAAGTGAAATAATATTATACGTGGCAAGACCGGGCAGCAGAGCCTACCGGTTAACGTCTCAGTCGCGTTGTGCTTGTTTCGTCCAGCAGAGGGGGCTGCTCGCTACAGCAGCTTCACTCACTCTTCCTCTACTAACTACTTGCTCACGCTAGTTTTAGAGCAAACTGCTGTGGAAAACTCGGCCAGAAGCTAGCAAGTGTCAAGTGAATCCACAACATCACCACAAACAAACAAAGTTACACTCGTTTGAGATACTACCTAATTATGTTATAATGTCACAATGTATTATATAGATGATCTGCTCTATAAGGTTTTAAATAGGTCATGCTAGCTAACATTAGCTATGTCGACTAAGTTATCTAGCTAGGTTAGCCAGATATTGTCATGGTAGCAATTTTTTTTTTAAACGTTCACATGTAAACATGCAGTGGACGGGCTATTTTGAAAATATGATTATATTAAATTAATGCACAATTAATTATGATAATATTTATTTGTAAATTACAATTTTAATGGTTTGGCATTATAAGTAGTGTGAAAATACATTTTGACATTTTCATAGATAACATTAGCATAATGTTTTCTGTTGGAGAGTGGAGAGGAGGAAGACTGGATAGGAAGAAGAGTGAAAGAGATAGAGGAGGAAAGGTAAAGATATGATTACAGAGCCTGCCAATTTATTATTGCAAACCATTTTTTAAATATAAAATACAACAATGAGGCAAGCAATGGGAATCTGTTCACCAAAGTATTTTATCTAATAGTGTACTATTTATTATTAAAGATTGGAGAAGAAGGAGAAGGGAAAATTAAGGGAGTAAAAAGAGTGAAGTGAGGATAGTGTGGAAGAGTGAGGTGGAAAGGTAAAGAGAAGGAAAGGAAGAAAGAGGAAGACGAGTGAAGAAAAGAGGAGGAGAAGAAAAAGTTAAGAGAGTTAGAAGAGTGACACAAGGAGAGTGAAGAAGAACAGACAGAGGAGGTACAATGGCTCTTTCCAAGAAACGGCCATTTTAATGACAACATGATGAGAGAATTTCCATTTATACACTCCGGTCAAGACGATAGATTGGTTAACTGCACCCTTTGTAATTCCTCTTTTTCAATTGGCAGCGGGGGAAGAACGGCAGTGGTAGAACATCAACAGAAGAAAAAGCATAAAGCCTCTCTGATTGCCCGTGTTGGTATGCCCTCTGTCACCACATTCTTCAAGAAGGTAGAGCCTTCCCAAGAAGAATATGATTTAGCTGTGCAGGAGGGTGTGTTTGCATACCACACTATGTGACACAATCATAGTTACAGATCTATGGGCTGCACAGCACAACTGACACGACAGTTTATGAGCCGAAGTTTACATGTGCTAGGACAAAATGTGAAGCCATAGTGAGTAATGTGTTAGTACCATGGGCAACTACTTTGGTAACACAGGACCTAGACCAGGTTGAATTTGTGTCCCTGTCCATTGGTGCATCCAATGGTGGACATGTAAAAGCTGCTGCCAATAGGAGTCAGATATTGTAAGATATATGATGGCAGCACATCTGTGGAAACAAAACTGCATGATTTTGTTGAATTGAAAGGAGAAACAGCAGAGGAGATTGCAGCTGAGGTCCTGGTGGTCATCCCAAAAAATGTAACTGCAAAACAAAGTCGTGGCATTCTCTGCCAACAACACAAATACCAACTTTGGAGGACTGAATAGGCTGGGGAGGATCAATGTCCATACCAAAGTTAAAAAATGCTCTGCAGCAGGAGGTGATTGGCTGAGGTTGTCCTGCCCACATCATTCATAACACGGCCAGAACAGCTTCGGATATGATTCCCCTTGATGTTGAGTACCTGCTCACAAAGATATTTGGATATTTTCACCGTCAGAGTAGAAAGACTGTAGAGCTTTTGTGAGTTTGTTGGCCAGGAGTACCATAACATTTTAGGACACAGCAATGTTTACTGGGTGTCCATGCTCCCTGCTCTAGAAAGAGTGCTGAAAATGTATGTGCCATTGAAATCCTTTTTTCTTTCTGAAGACAAATGCCCTGTTGTCCTGTGAGCAATGTTCAAAGATCCACTGACTGAACTTTGGCTGGCCTTTGTCCATGGAAACTTGACCATATTCAGTGACATGATCAAGATGCTTGAATGCCAGGACCGCTGTGCTGTGGAGTCAGCTGCAATTCTGAGAAACATTGAGGCAAAATTTACTGCAAAATGTGATGCCAACTTCATTCCGGTTTTGGTCAGAGGACTTCTGAGAGAGCTAGAGGGAAATGGAGCAATGTCTAAAGAGAGCTTTCCCAAAACATCCCAATCATTCTTCACTACGGCTGTGAACTACTTGCAAGCATGGGGAAAGCACACAGATAATCTAAAATATTTACATGGTCTCCTTTTGAAAAGGCAACCTCAGCGTGAAGAGATCCAGAAGGCAGCAGGCACACTGCAGGAAAAATGCCCCAATGTGACCATCAATGAGGTTGCATTGTTTGACGAGGTTACTGGCCTGCAAGAGTTCCTAAAGGGGGGGATCGCTTGAAGAATGGAAAACATCTGAGACACCGCTTAGTCAGAGATGGAGCACGGTGGTTACCCACTTCAAAGAGAACGACATCCCACACACTAACGTGGCTAGATTAGCATCTGTTGTCATGTGCTTACCTGGAAGTAATGCACCAGTCGAGAGAGTGTTCTCCCAAATGAATGATATATGGACAGCAGCAAGAAATGGGTTCACTGTTCCTACCATCAAGGCCATGCTTATTGTGAAGACAAACTTCAACCTCCCCTGCCGGGGTTTCATGGAGAAGCTGGCCAAAGACAGAGCAATCCTGAAGAAGATACATTCTTCTGAGAAATATACAGATTAGATTGGTATTAGTATATTATGTAGTTACCAACCTCATCACCGTCTTATTTCTTTATTATGTTGTTAAGTATTTCACATATACTATTGTCTGTTTTTTCAGTTTTGCTCATGTTCTCTTCTGCTCTTATTCTACCCAGACTACCAGGACCACTGAAAGGCTGTTCAGATTGGACAGTTCTGTCTCGTCTGTAATGTTTCTGTAGTATAGTTGTTTTCTCTATCACAGTGTGCCTGTTAGACTAAATACATGTAACCGGAATTGTCCTCCTTTATTATTTTATAGATAATAACATCGTATATTTTAATGATATATTTACCGCCAAACTGGAAATGTCCCCGGTTTTAATTTCAGAAATCTGGTCACCTTACTTTAGCCTACACATATAACTGAATTAGCTGACCATCTTGAGATGGCAAGTCAGTCAAGTCCTCAACATCAAAACTTTGTTCTCTCCATAGAAAAGATAGCTCAGCTTACCTCGCTGTACTCACTACTGCACTTGTTTGTTGTGATTGATTGGCAAACACACACCCAAGAAACAACCCACATGAAATCAAACCCCAAAGAGAACTCTTGTTTGCCAAATCAGAACATTTAAACACTTTTCATTACCCATTTTTTCTCTGTCCCTTTTCTCTCACAGCCCTCTCTCTCTCTCTGACACACTGACTGATGTTAGTTGGCAGTAGGTGTTGCGTGGCCCTCCACAGCAGAGCCCAGTGGTTGATGGGATAGGACAGAGCAGACTACACTACCGTAACTCCACTACATGATGCCAAGAGCAACCAGAAGGACTCCAGAAGTTTCCAGAAACAAAACTATTCAACCAGATACACCCTGGCATATTGACCTTACCCTGCAAACATCACTACTAACACCCAACGCACATATACACACGCAAACACCTCTGAACTTTAGACAAATAGGTCTTGACACTCTGACCCATCTCCTTAGCCCATTGCCAACACCCTTAAACACTAGTGAACACACGCGGTATGGAGCTTGACACGTTGCATAAGCCGTCACTGAGCATCTCTCTCCAATCCGTAGTGTAATGGTAACACCACACCACACCACACTGAACAGGCATTGAGGTGCAGTTCTAGGAATTCTATGGCCTACTTAACATGGCTTTGCCATGTGATGCTTGTGGGGTATTTTTAAGGTATAAGAAACACAAGACATGGCTTAGATCTTAGTTGGTAGGTTGTGGACAATGTTTGGGGGGTATAAATCTTTTAGGTAAATGTTAGTTAGATTAAGAAACAAAAGATGGTGCAACATAAAGTTCCCATTTACCCTGTTCTTGAGCCAAACTTCCTGGTAATACAGAGAGTAGACTGTTTGAGGGGACTCGTTTCATCATTCCAGAGCAGACACTTGTTAGGGACTTTGTCCAACATACTGGATATGGGAATAGCACATGCCAGGGTATATACCGCCACCTAGAGTCGACATCACTTCCCTTCCAACTCGTCTCCATTTTCTCTCCCATTAGCAAAGTACGCCACCCAGAGTTCACTCCACAAACTGAGTGATGTGCCCCAGAACTGAGGCTTGGGTGATTCAGTCAGTACAAAACTGTATTTTTGCTCATTCACTCCTTTATGTTATTATAAGAGTTTGCATGAGTAATAAAGGACTACCAATGGAGTTTGCACTACTACCAATGGTCCTAGATTATGAGATGATTTTGAGCAAAACCACTGTACCGTAGAGCTGATATGTACAGTTGAAGTCAGAAGTTTACATGCAACTTAGCTAACTACATTTGAACTCAGTTTTTCACAAATCCTGACATTTAATCCAAGTACAAATTCCCTGTATTAGGTCAGTTAGGATCACCAAGAATGTGAAATGTCCGAATAATAGTAGAGAGAATGATTTATTTCAGCTTTGTCCATTGTCCATTTGGAAGACCCATTTGCGACCAAGCTTTAACTTCCTGACGGATGTCTTGAGATGCTGCTTCAATATATTCACATCATTTTCCAGTCTCATGATGCCATCTATTTTGTGAAGTGCACCAGTCCCTCCTGCAGCGAGGCACCCCCACAACATGATGCTGCCACCCCCGTGCTTCACGGTTGGGATGGTGTTCTTCAGCTTCAAAGCCTCCCCCTTTTTCCTCCAAACATAACGATGGTCATTATGGCCAAACAGTTCTTTTTTTGTTTCATCAGACCAGAGGACATTTCTCAAAAAAGTACGATCTTTCTCCCCATTTGCAATTGCAAACCGTAGTCAGACTTTTTTTATGGCCGTTTTGGAGCAGTGGCTTCTTCCTTGCTGAGCAGCCTTTCAGGTTATGTCGATATAGGACTCGTTTTACTGTGGATATAGATACTTTTGTACCTGTTTCTTCCAGCATCTTCACAAGGTCCTTGGCTGTTGTTCTGGGATTGATTTGCACTTTTCAAACCAAAGTACGTTCATCTCTAGGAGACAGAACACATCTCCTTCCTGAGCAATATGACAGCTGTGTGGTCCCTTGGTGTTTATACTTGCGTACTATTGTTTGTACAGATGAACGTGGTACCTTCAGGCATTTGGAAATTGCTCCCAAGGATGAACCAGACTTTTTTCTGAGGTCTTGGCTGATTTCTTTTGATTTTCCCATGATGTCAAGCAAAGAGGCACTAAGTTTGAAGGTATTTAGATTTGTTTAACACTTTTTTGGTTACTACATGATTCCATAGGTGTTATTTCATAGTTTTGATGTCTTCACTATTGTTCTACAATGTATAAAATAGTAAAATAAAGAAAAACCCTTGAATGAATAGGTGTGTCCAAACTTTTGACTGGTACTGTATGTTGGTAGTATGAGGGCGAACAGAGCTAATGACATGTGACCCCTCATATATCACCAATAATGCTAAGTAGGCTTACAGTGCATTCGGAAAATATCCAGACTCCTTGACAATTTCCCAATTTTTTTACATTATAGCCATATACTAAAATATATGAAATTGTATCTTTCCCATCAATCTACACACACTACCCCATAATTACAAAGAAAAAAACAGTTGTATATTACATTTACACAAGTATTCAGACCCTTTACTCAATACTTGTTGAAGCACCTTTGGCAGCGATTAGTGTCTTCTTGGGTATGACGCTACAAGCTTGGCACACCTGTATTTCAGGAGTTTTTCTCATTCTTCTCTACAGATTCTCTCAAGCTCTGTCAGGTTGGATGGGGAGCGTTGCTGCACAGCTATTTTCAGGTCTCCCCACATATGTTCGATCAGGTTCTGGCTGGGCCACTCAAGGACAATCAGAGACTTGTCCCGAAGCCACTCCTGCGTTGTCTTGGCTGTGTGCTTAGGGTTGTTGTCCAGAGTCTGAGGTTCTGGGCGCCCTGGAGCAGGTTTTCATCAAGGATCTCTCTGTACTTTGCTCCGTTCATCTTTCCCTTGATTCTGACTAGTCTCTGTAAAAACATTCCCAGAGCATGAAGTTGCCACCACCATGTTTCACCGTAGGGATTGTGCCAGGTTTTGTCCAGACGTAACGCTTGGCATTCAGGCCAAAGAGTTCAATCTTGGTTTCATCAGACCAGCGAATCTTGTTTCTCATGGTCTGAGAGTCCTTTAGGTGTCTTTTCACAAACTCCAAGCGGGCTGTCATGTGGCTTCCGTCTGGCCACTCTACCATAAAAGCCTGATTGGTGGAGTCCTGCGCAGATGTTTGTCCTTCTGGAAGGTTCTCCCATCTCCTCAGAGAAACTCTGGAGCTCTGTCAGAGTAACCATCGGGTTCTTGGTCACCTCCCTGACAAAGGCCCTTCTCCCCCGATTGCTCAGTTTGGCCGGGCGGCCAGCTCTAGAGTCTTGGTGGTTCCAAACTTCTTCCATTTAAGAATGATGGAGGCCACTGTGTTCTTGGGGAACTTCAATGCTGCAGAATTTTGGTACCCTTCCCCAGATCTGTGCCTCAACACAATCCTGTCTCGGAGCTCAACGGACAATTCTTTCGACTTCATGGCTTGGTTTTTTGCTCTGACATGCACGGTCAACTGTGGGACCTTATAAAGACAGGTGTGTGCCTTTCAAAATCGACTCCAATCAAGTTGTAGAAACATCTCAAGGTTGATCAATGGAAACAGGATGAGCCTGAGCTCAATTTCAAGTCTCATAGCAAAGGGTCTGAATACTTACGTAAATAAGGTATTTCTGTTATTTGTAATAAATGTGCAAACATTTCAAAACACTTGTTTTTGCTTTGTCATTATGGGGTATTGTGTAAATTGATGAGGGGGGGGGGAATTATTTAATTTTAGAATAAGGCTGTAAAGTAACAAAATGTTGAAAAAGGGAAGTGGTCTGAATTATCTTCGAATGCACTGGATGTATTGATATGTAGCTATGTGTGCCATTTTTAAATGTGTGTAGTTCTGTTCTTGAGCTGTTCTTGTCTATTAATGTTCTCTATTATGTCATGTTTCATGCTAACGCAACAGCTAATGCGGATCCTAATAAAATTCTAATAAAAAATGAACTAAATACTTTCCACGACCTATTGGATTACTAAAATGTGCATACATGCTGCATATTCATTTATTAAGGTTGAAAGCTAAAGATTCATTTTAAAAGGGAACTGCTTCATAGAAACAACTTCTCTGGTTATAAACGCCCTATGTAGCATCGATATAAGTCCGAAACATAAATGATAATGTCAACATTACTTCAAAGTGTAAATACGATAATTTGTTCCATGAATTCAGCCTTGTCCAAAACAAGATTTGAGTATGTATGGGTTGGGTGTGCATTATTTACATACCCACTTTTGCTAATGATGTCCAATTGCCTAGAGACAATAAGTTGCAGTCTGTGCCCAGTTGCCATGTGTTGTGGACATGTTGTCAAGTCTGCAACGCACTCAAATGGGCTTTCATAAAGTTGGTGCAAACTTCTAATACATTGAACAATATTGAGCAAGATGGCAAGGAATGGACAACATAAAACAAACGCACGACATGATTGCTGTGTCCGGTGTGTGGTGAGTAGCAAGCTAGCCAGTATGATACCAAAGATTTTGATTAAACACAGACCACAATAGATACACACAGCGAGGCATGGCTTAATGTAACCCGAGGAGGGTATGGCCAAAGGATACTCCCGTTACTACTATGTTAAATTGTCTACTTTGCTCATAACCCGAAAATGACTATTATTTTTTTAATTATCTTATAAACTTTTTGATTCGTCATTTTTACCATACTTCCACGATGTCTTAAATCAACAAACTACATCATACCTAAAAACACTTTGTCTTTGCATGGAATGTACGTCATGATTATCAGCCAACGAGATGATTCCAACAGACTTTCTTCAACTAGCTAGTTAACCCTGATTTTAAGATGCCGAAAAGTTGTGTATCATTTTGTTAGACAAACTTCATGGTTTCAGGCTATTACACCGCAATGATGATGGAAAGCAGTGAGCTCCAGTTACACGATTAATTTATGTGTGTTCGAAGCACTTTATCACCGGTAAGTCGCTAACACTTATTTGTATTTAACTAGCTATGCGTATTGATAAAGCTAGCTAGTTAGCTTGTAGTACGAACTAGTGAGCTGTATCTGTCCAAATAACGACTATAATATTCTTATGCACTTGTATATTACGCAAACCTGGAGATTCCACCAAGCAGGCGCAAATATCACCAAAGGCTGCTTTATTTGGTAGGGTTGTCTCCCCAGCTGGTTTACAGCAAGTTGAAAGGACATATAGGCAAGCCAACAAGAATCAACTTTTCTAAATACCTAGACAGTTCAAGGGCAAGCAAAGACTGGAAGAAGTAATGCAACATATCTAAGACTAGCGAATTAGACTGAGATTAGGTAACCGGCAAAAAAGGTAGGGGTAAACAAACATACAGTCAATAATACAGTCGAAAAAAAAGTCTATATACATTGTGTGCAAATGAGGTAAGATAAGGGAGGTAAAGCAATAAATAGGCCATGGTGGCGAAGTAATTACAGTATAGCAATTCAACTCTGGAATGGTAGATGTGCAGAAGATGAATGTGCAAGTAGAGATACTGGGGTGCAAAAGAGCAAGATAAATAAATACAGTATGGGGATGAGGTAGTTGGATGGGCTATTTACAGATGGGCTATGTACAGGTGCAGTGATCTGTGAGCTGCTCTGACAGCTGGTGCTTAAAGCTAGTGAGGGAGATAAGTGTTTCCAGTTTCAGAGATTTTTGTAGTTCGTTCCAGTCATTGGCAGCAGAGAACTGGAAGGAGAGGCGGACAAAGGAAGAATTGGTTTTGAGGGTGACCAGAAAGATATACCTGCTGGAGCGTGTGCTACAGGTGGGTGCTGCTATGGTGACCAGCGAGCTGAGATAAGGGGGGACTTTACCTAGCAGGGTCTTGTAGATGACCTGGAGCCAGTGGGTTTGGTGACGAGTATGATGCGAGGGCCAGCCAACAAGAGCGTACAGGTCGCAATGGTGGGTAGTATATGGGGCTTTGGTGACAAAACGGATGGCACTGTGATAGACTGAATCAGGCAGCGATCGGTTGAAGAGCATGCATTTAGTTTTACTTGTATTTAAGAGCAATTGGAAGCCACGGAAGGAGAGTTGTATGGCATTGTAGCTCGTCTGGAGGGTTATTAACAGTGTCCAAAGAAGGGCCAGAAGTATACCGAATGGTGTCGTCTGCATAGAGGTGGACCAGAGACACACCAGCAGCAAGAGCGACGTCATTGGTGTATACAGAGAAGAGAGTCGGTCCAAGAATTGAACCCTGAGGCACCCCCATAGAGACTGCCAGAGGCCCGGACAACAGGCCCTCCAATATGACACACTGAACTCTATCAGAGACTGCTTGCTGGTGACACTGTCAGTGATTTATTTAGAATTCAAGGCACACTTAACCAGCATGGCTACCATAGCATTCTGCAGCGATATGACATCCCATCTTGATTTAGCTTAGAGGGAGTATCATTTGTTTTTCAACAGGACATTGACCCAACACACCTCCAGGGTGTATAAAGGCTATTTGACCAAGGAGGATGAGTGTGATGGTGTGCTGCATCAGATGACCTGGCCTCCACAATCACCTGACCTCAACCCAATTGAGATGGTTTGAGAGGAATTGGACTGTAGAGTGAAGGAAAACAGCCAACAAGTGCTCAGCATATGTGGGAACTCCCTCAAGACTGTTGGAAAAACATTACAGGTGAAGCTGGTTGAAGAATAACAAGTGTGCAAAGCTGTCAAGGCAAAGGGTGGCTACTTCAAAGAATTTTGGTTACTACATGATTCCATGTGTTATTTATAATTGAAATCTTCACTATTATTTTACAATGTAAAAACTCAAGTAGTTGTGTCCAAACTTTTTACTGGTACTATATTAGAATGGAATTAGCAGATCTTGAGATGGCTAGTCAGTCAGGAGGAGAGGCGTCCTGCGCTTCAAACCTTCTCTCCATAGCAAAACTAGCTTAGTTTCTCACTGTCGCTAAGTTACTCACTACTATCCTTGTTTGTTGGTGATTGAATGGCAAAGACGCACCCAAGAAACACCCACATTAAACCCACAGTAATGGTCTCTCCATTTGTTATTAATCAGCACCGGAAGAAATAAACGCGGATTTGTGAGTGCAGTTCACCTTTAATCTTGGAATGCATGACAAGGTAATCTTTAAAGAGGGATGAAAGTAACATTAAACAAGGTGCAATATGTAGAAATCTCCATTTCCTGGTTGCTAAAATAGTTAGTGGGGCAAAAAGTATTTAGTCAGCCACCAATTGTGCAAGTTCTCCCACTTAAAAAGATGAGAGGCCTGTCATTTTCATCATAGGTACAATTCAACTAGGATTTTTTATGAATTTGCAAATTATGGTGGAAAATAAGTATTTGGTCAATAACAAAAGTTTCTCAATACTTTGTTATATACCCTTTGTGGGCAATGACAGAGGTCAAACATTTTCTGTTTTCACACACTGTTGCTGGTATTTTGGCCCATTCCTCCATGCAGATCTCCTCTAGAGCAGTGATGTTTTGGGGCTGTTGCTGGGCAACACAGACTTTCAACTCCCTCCAAAGATTTTCTATGGGATTGAGATCTGGAGACTGGCTAGGCCACTCCAGGACCTTGAAATGCTTCTTACGAAGCCACTCCTTCGTTGCCCGGGCGGTGTGTTTGGGATCATTGTCATGCTGAAAGACCCAGCCACGTTTCATCTTCAATGCCCTTGCTGATAGGTTTGCACTCAATATCTCACGATACACGGCCCCATTCATTCTTTCCTTTACACGGATCAGTCGTCCTGGTCCCTTTGCAGAAAAACAGCCCCAAAGCATGATGTTTCCACCCCCATGCTTCACAGTAGGTATGGTGTTCTTTGGATGCAACTCAGCATTCTTTGTCCTCCAAACACGACGAGTTGAGTTTTTACCAAAAAGTTATATTTTGGTATCATCTGACCATATGACATTCTACCAATCTTCTTCTGGATCATCCAAATGCTCTCTAGCAAACTTCAAACGGGCCTGGACATGTACTGGCTTAAGCAGGGGGACACGTCTGGCACTGCAGGATGTGAGTCCCTGGCGGCGTAGTGTGTTATTGACGGTAGGCTTTGTTACTTTGGTCCCAGCTCTCTGCAAGTCATTCACTAGGTCCCCCCGTGTGGTTCAGGGATTTTTGCTCACCGTTCTTGTGATCATTTTGACCCCACGGGGTGAGATCTTGCGTGGAGCCCCAGATCGAGGGAGATTATCAGTGGTCTTGTATGTCTTCCATTTCCTAATAATTGCTCCCACAGTTGATTTCGTCAAACCAAGCTGCTTACCTATTGCAGATACAGTCTTCCCAGCCTGGTGCAGGTCTACAATTTTGTTTCTGGTGTTCTTTGACAGCTCTTTGGTCTTGGCCATAGTGGAGTTTGGAGTGTGACTGTGAGGTTGTGGACAGGTGTCTTTTATACTGATAAGTTCAAACGGGTGCCATTAATACAGGTAACGAGTGGAGGACAGAGGAGCCTCTTAAAGAAGTTACATGTCTGAGAGCCATAAATCTTGCTTGTAGGTGACCAAATACTTATTGTCCACCATAATTTGCAAATAAATTCATTTTTTTTTTTTTAAATCATACAATGTGATTTTCTGGATTTATTTTTCTCTGTCATTTTGTCTGTCATAGTTGAAGTGTACCTATGAAAATTACAGGCCTCATCTTTGTAAGTGGGAGAACTTGCACAATTGGTGGCTGACTAAATACTTTTTTCCCCCACTAACTTAATATTTCAGTTTGTGACATTGTACCATGTAAACCGCTGCGAATTATAACCAAAAATATATTTTCAGCTGGTGTACAAAACTGAAAGTAAAACACGTAAAAAATAAACTTAATGGGAAGCATAGAAAAAGCACCCATAGAACCGATCTACCGCTTCGTAGACTTGCTTTCAATGAGTGACAGATCTATAACTCATTCATGAATTTGGTAGTTACCCAGAAGGTTACATACCTTTTTAAATAGAATAACTTTTTTAAATGATCAGTTACAAGTTATTGGCAATAAGGTATTATAATAGAAAACACAAGATAGATAAGGAGTGTAATAAGTTTTCTTTATTAGTAGCAGTTATTGGTACATGACTGTCATCCTTAATTACAGTGGAAGTATTGATAATTGGCAAAAACAATATTCATATCCAGAATATTCTCACAATGAGACTTCCTGTACACAATACTGATTATTGATTACTGATTCCAAAAATAAATATCCAAAAAATGAACATTAAAATGTCAAGTAATGTAATAACAGCTAGAAAGCGTTCAATAGGCCATCTTCTCTTCAGTGCAAACTGTAGCAAATTAAAACAGAAAAAAGTACACAATCGAATAGCCTTCGTGGAATATGCAGCCAGCCTGATAGAAAGGGGGGAGCAGACACTGTAAAAGACCGCTTCGGGCTACATGACTTCAAAACACAACATTTTCGGAATACCAGACTGAGAAATTCCCATTCTCTGAGCAAATTCCTACAGGACTGGGACAAGGAAAGCAACTGTTATTGGTCGTTCACTGATTAATTAAAATGGCTCTTCTTGAGACAGAAAAATCAAGAAGAGATTTTAAAAAAAACAATAAAAAAAAACAAGTAGCACTCTTCACAGAATAAGACTTTAGAGGGGTTGAGGTGCCTCCTCTTAAGGAAATCCAAAATGATTTAATTTTAAAACCCAAAAAGAATACAAATCAAGTCTTAAAAAGAAAAAAAAAAACTATGTATTCATGAAGAATAAGGCAAGCAAACTATTTTATACAATCAGAAAATTACTTTTACATCGTGTGTACATGGAAGTAACTTGTAACACTTCAGTATCTCTAAAACGGTTGGAGTATGTCTCCCACTACTGGTTCAAATCAGTGTCACACTGCATACAGCAGCAACACACAAGTGCAGTAGTCTCATGCTTTCAATTTAGACTCATTAAAAAGGGAACTCCAAATAAAACCTGCCCAAAGCAAAAAGGAACCCATAAAGCACGCCCAGTCCAAAAATCAACTCCTTACGTTCAAATGAACCCAACACAGTCCTGGATATGAGAGGATCAGATAGGTGTAAGACAAAGCACAACATGGTGGAAACTCAACCTAATCTACAAGGAAGCTAGGTGGTGCTCTTGTCACAGGTTTATTATTTTTTTTATATAGCTAATATAAAAAATGCAATCCTTTGCACTCTACCACAGTATCCAGGGGAGATTGACAAGAGGTGCCTGAGGGTAGGGACAAGGTTAGGGTTAGATTTCAGACAAGGCAATAGTTTAAAGGGCATTTGATTAGATGCCCTAAAGAACACTCGTCCAAAAACCCACCTGTATGCTATGGATGTATACATATTTTTAAAGAAAAACACTAGCAGGGCACATCGTTTTAACAGTTTTAGACACTATTGGAAGATCATTTATCCACAGTATCCTTACATCTATCTAACAGGGTAAGCCAGTTCCCACCATGTTTGAGGTGGCTACTGTCAGATGACGAGGATATGCTAGTTTAGCTGCTCTCTTTCAGAGAAACAACGATATGGTCGAGACCCTGGATTAACAGACATCTGGGCCCCGTGTCCTTAAAGCGCCTCAGCGTGGGAGTGCTGATCTAGGCCCTTCAGATTTGATTCCTTGATATGATTATAGGGACAGGTAGGGTCCCGTTCCTAGATCAGCACTCCTAATTGGAGACGCTTCGTGGATACAGGCCCAGAAGTAGAGATATGTCATGCATAACAAACCTATTCAGGAATATAAGTAGTGTGTGACATTAGTCATATAGGCTACAATAGTTGACAACACCTAGTGTGACAATTTAGGACTATGATAGTAGTTGATCCCTCAGATCAGTCTTCCTAATAGGGCACAACACCACCCTGACGCTAAATGTCAATTTAGAGTAACCAAATATAACCCTAAAGCACAAGTCTAACACAATTCAATTAAAATGTTTGGTTGTCAGACACAGGAGAGTACAGTATAGCTAGGCTAAAGCGCTGCAGTGTAAGACATTGATGTTATTGATGGTTATAATATTATGATGATTATGCTTATTGGTTCTGTGGTTGCCATGGCATCATAACATAGCCTAGGCAAAGAGCTCTAAATATTTATATATCCTTGATCCTACCCAATAAAGCAAAGGTTACTGAACTAATATATCCTGTGGTCTTGACTCTCAGAGTTGCAGGATTGAGATGAAAAGTCCATCTTTTGGCTTGATAGCTAGCGGTTTGTCTGGATTCAAAATAATCCGTTTTTTGTTTGTTTAATCCGTTTGGAAGGATTACAGCAAGAACTGCATTCTGTAGCCAGAGGTAGCAGAGGAAATTCAGGGACCGTTCAGGGAATGCTCCTAACAACTGTCAAGATGTAGTGGCTTTTCAGCAGCTGTGGCCTCACCCAGGTGGGCGCTACATTCCTGACTCCAATCGAGTGACTGACCATTCAGAAAAGCAGGTGGTGCACTGTTGTAGAGCTCTGGGCCCGTTTTTTCAGGCTCTCTTCGTTTCTCCTTGGCTGTCCCGTCGATGCCCTCTCCTCTGAACCTACAATGACTTTCCAGCTCAAATTGCCTCAACTTCATCCCAAAAACAGCAGATTTTCAAATCGCCATCATTTCAATGTTTCACTTTGTGCACGCTTTGAAAAGCGCTATACAAGTAAAAAATAAAAATAAACTTTCTTTAACCCAAGTATGCTAGGTCTGTGTAGCAGAGGCCTACTATGTACTGTCTGTACATTTGAGTCATTTAAAGAGGACCATTAACGTTGTCATCCTCAATGATTTTAAACGCATTATCAACATGTGGTTGTACTGAGTTTTAAATGAATCACATAAATGTTTGTGATTATAAGTGGTCATAGAATGCTAAATGTCATTCTGTCTCTATGCAGTTGGGTCAACAGAGAGGGGGAGGGGGGGGGAACAGAAGTGTGGTCACGTTCCAAAAATATAAACACGCAGAGACACAACACACACACAAAAGGTAATGACGCCTGAATCTGTGGGTCTTTCTGCTGGACTTTCTGTTCTGCACCGAGTGAGGATGGGTAGAGTTGTTCAGAGGGAGCACACACACACCGCTCTGTTCGTCGCTCTGCCAGCGCGTGACCAAGTGTTTATCAGTCTCGATGGGCACCACTGCTCCACAACAGCAGAGTGAATGATATGAGAAACCTTGGCATGAGCTTAACACAGTTAGAGATCTAAGTGCTCCCAGAATGTCCTCCGCTTTACAGAGACGACAAGACCGCCTCCATGTACAGACAGACTTCCCAAAGGGGATAGGGGCATGGCCCTATAGACTTCCACAGACAGCGTGAGACTGATCTCCGTTGTAAGGACATGTTGAGCAGAGCTAGTCTGTCCGGTCCACAACTCTTTTGCACCCCTCCCTCTCTCTCGCTCTTCCCTGGCCTCCCTGCTCTCTCCTCCAGACATGCCTAGTCCGCTATAGTACCTTCCCCTACATGGCAGCCTCAAACTACCTTCCAATAGAGTAGATAACATGCTGATTGGAATGCTGCCCTTAAAACACTGATCTAAGGCCAGTTTAGCATTGGATAACATAAGGACTCAGGCAGCTTAAGCTGATCCTGAGAAAGAATGCGTCTCCAATAATCCAGCAGGAATCTCCTGGCAAGACGCAAAAGCCCTCGCACATTGAGTGAGTTGAAGAGCCAGGGTGGATGCCCTATGCTCCTAAAGGGACCAAGAGGATTAAGTCAAGTCAATCCAGTGTGAGGCCTTGGAAAGACAACACAGAGAAGGCTGTAAAACAGTACAGGAGGAAGGAAGCAACACATTTTCAGTTCAGTTAACAGGCCATCACTGCCATTACCTCAAACAAAACATGCACTGATATCAATGACTATACAACCTCAAATGTAAGCAGCAGGTTAAATAAAAAGTGCTGTTGACATGAAGCTGGCCATACATATTAGTAGAACGAAACCTGTGAGTTGAAATGAAGCTGGGCATATATAGTAGAACGAAACCTGTGAGTTGCGCTTAACTGGCAAGAGTGACTGTCCAGACACACAGGTGTCTGTGTGTGTGTGTGTGTGTAGTAGCGTACAGTAGGGTGTAGATCGGGACAGTAGATTCCGGTATCATTGTGACTCGCCGTTGTTGCTGGCTATAGCTGTAGTGGCAGTCTTCTTCTTTGGCATCTTTTTCACCGTCTTAGTAGTAGTAGTCGTCTGACAGGAGGGAAGAGAGGCAAGGAGTTTACCGAAGAGAAAATTAGAATAAAGAAATGACAGAGCTCAAAAAAAAAAAAAGGTATTCAGAGAACTTGGACAAGGGCACAAGAGCCGTCTAACTCCACATTTTCAAAGTGAAAGAAAGTTAGATTTGCCAAATACATTTTTTACAAATCAACTGAAATATCATAATTTAATAAGTCTCCACCCCCCTGGAGTTAATACCTGGTGGAAGCACCTTGCAATTACAGCTGTGAATCATTTTCATAACATTTTTACCAACTTTGCTCATGCTCAGTACATTTGGTTGGGGATTATTGTTGGACAGCACATTTATTTCAGCACCCAAAGAATAGCTCGAAATGACACAGAACAATGTCGTGTGTAATTGCGGGCTATTCTTCAGGTGCTGAAATCTGTCGTTTTTGAAACTATATTTTGTGTAACGTCGACGCTCCAGTATGTCCACATTAGTCGCTGCTAAACGCCATCGTAAATCGTGGTGAATAATATATATTTTTTTACATTTAAGAGTAGAGTAGGATGAGGTTTCCCCTTAAACACTGATCTAAGGCAAGTTTAGCATTTCCCTCCACTAAGATTAAAGACTCAGCTGATCGTAGAACTGTCTCTAGGGCAGCTTCTACACAGCTGCCGGAGAAGGCGAGAGCTGATATTCATACATGATAATATATGAGAGTATTTCTATTGGAGGATTATACAGTTATACTGTGGGTGACTCTGTGATTTGCACACACTTAAAACATATTAGGGGTTAAGAGCGGGGCAAGACTGAATTGGCTTCATCCTTCACTGAGGGTTGCGCTGTGACTCCTTAAAAACACTGGTATGTGCAATTTTCCTTTTTGATTTCCACATTTACAATACAGGCACACACAGCCAGTGCACTTAAAACCATCACTTTTCTGACTCACCTCAGTGCAGAAGAAGCAGTCACTGTCAGAAATAATGCATAAGCCCCAATCCACTGTGTGTGATCCCCTACCTCTGTCTTGGCAGCGGGAGGTTTTTTGGTTGCCCTGACGCTGGCCGTGCGTTTCACGGGGGCCTTCTCCAAGACGTCCTCGTCAGAATGCTCCGTGGTGATGCTCCTGGTGTCTGATTGGTCCGAGCTGTGCTGCGATGATTCGTCAAGATGAGGAACCATGGAGGAACGAGCTGTGGGATTGGACAGAGGGATTGTGGACTGTCATGAGTGAAAATCATCATCACATTCCCACTAGTGTGCCAGGGGTGTATTCATTAGTTGCGAAACATTTTGCTACTGCGTGCAACAGAAACCGTTTACACCAAACAGAAAAAGTTTTGCAATGAAAACAAGTTCAGGTAGGTCCCTCCCAGTTTCATGCTGTTTGCTTCATGGAGAATACATGGCAGGTTTCTAGGCTCTATCAGACATGTGGTTGGTGAATGAGACGAGAGTACATGCCTATAGCCACTAACAGGAGCTCACGCATTAAACTCTCCAGTTTTGGTTACGGACATATTCAATCTCTCCCTATCCCAGTCTGCTGTCCCCACTTGCGTCAAGATGTCCACCATTGATCCTACCCAATAAAGCAAAGGTTACTGAACTAAATGACTATGGCACCGTAGCACTCACTTCTGTCATCATGAAGTGCTTTGAGAGGCTAGTTAAGGATTATATCACCTCTACCTTACCTGACACCCTAGAACCACTTCAATTTGCATACCGCGCCAATAGATCCACAGACCATCGCACTGTATGCTGCCCTATCCCATCTGGACAAGAAGAGTACCCATGTAAGAATGCTGTTCATTGACTACAGCTCAGCATTCAACACCATAGTACCCTCCAAGTGCATCATTAAGCTCGGGACCCTGGGTCTGAACCCCGCCCTGTGCAACTGGGTCCTGGACTTCCTGACTGGTAGGAAACAACACCACTTCACTGACCCTCAATACAGGGGCCCCACAAGAGTGCATGCTCAGCCCCCTCCTGTACTCCCTGTTCACCCAGGAATGTGTGGCCATGCACGCCTCCAACTCAATCAAGTTTGCAGACGACAACAGTAGTAGGCCTGTTTACCAACAATGACAAGAGCCTACAGGGAGGAGGTGAGGACCCTAGAGGGGTGGTGCCAGAATAATAACCCTCTCCCTCAACATCACCAAAACGAAGGAGCCGATCGTGAACTTCAGGAAACAGCAGAGCACGCCCCTATCTATGTCAACGGGACCACAGTGGAGAAGGTGAAAAGCATCAAGTTCCACGGTGTACACATCACTGACAATTTGAAAATGGTCCACCCACACAGACGTGTGTGTGGAAGGCGGCGCCACCTCAGGAGGCTGAAGAAATTCAGCTTGGCCCTAAGACCCTCAAACTTTTACAGATACACAATTGAGCGCATCCTGGTACGGCAACTGCACCGCCTGCAGTTCATCTAAGTCACAACAATTGACAGTGTGCTTAAACTAATAAACAAAGTATTTTTCTTGTATATTTTGAATACCTAATTTAAAACAACCATAGTGTAGATTGGAAAAAGTATGTGAACCCCTAGGCTAATGACTTCTCCAAAAGCTAATTGGAGTCAGGAGTTAACTAACCTGGAGTCTAATCACTGAGACGAAATTGGAGATTTGTTTAGAGCTGCCCTGCCCCATTAAAAAAAAAACTCACAAAATTTGAGTTTGCTATTCACAAGAAGCATTGAATGATATGAACCATGCCTCAAACAAAAGAGATCTCAGAATATTAATTGTTGCCTTGCATAAAGCTGGAAAGGGTGACAAAAGTATCTCTAAAAGTCAGTCCACGGTAAGACAAATTGTCTATAAACAGAAATTTAAGTACTGTTGCTACTCTCCCTTGGAGAGGCCGTCCTACAAAGATGACTAAGAGCACAGCACAGAATGCTCAATGGGATTAAGAAGAATCCAAGTGTCAGATTTGACAGAAATCTCTGGAAGATGCCAACATCCCTGTTGACAAGTCTACAAAACGTACACTACGGAAGAAGCCATTGCTGTCCAAAAAAACAATATTGCTGCACATCTGAAATTTGCAAAAGTGCACCTGGTTGTTCCACAGCGCTACTGGCAAAATATTCTATGGACAAATTAAAATAAAGTCCTGTTTGTAAGGTTGCACATTTTTGGGGAATATTTAGGTGTAAACTTTCCGTGGGAATTCATTAACACCATTTAAAATGTTTTTTTTTGCATTGGATACATTTACCATATGGAGACAGAAAAGAACCTTACCTTATCATAAGTAGACAATTGCAAATGATTAAATCCTTCCAATAGAAAAAAAAGTTTAGTTACGAATTTAGCTTTAATTAAATGAGTTGACTATTGACATGGGATGATTTCACTGAACAAAATAAATATTGAATGATCTCCCAAAAACATTTAACATACATCTGTAAAATGATCTAGAAACTAAAGCTCAGGTATTCATGTCTTCTCCCTGGACCTCCTCATTGTCCACCTCTTGAACATCCGACTGAGGCTTCATCTTCAATGTCCCTTTCCAACCTTGATGATGGCTCGTTGTCAGGCTCAAAAAGCCTCAAATTTGCCCAGATGGCCATCAATTTTTCAACCCTTGTATTGGTCAGCCTGTTGCGTGGTTTGGTGTGTGTTCCCAAACAAGGTGGCTGATGTTGGTGGGATTGAGGATGATGGAGGCAACAGGGGAACGAGCCTCAGATCCACAAAGTCCCTTTCACCAGGTGGATGAGATATATTGCATCTCCATCCCAAAGCTCTTGCTTGGAAGTGTACTTCACCAGACTGCCAAGAACCTTGCCCTCATCCAGGCCAAGGTGGCGCAAGACAGTAGTGAGGACATCATAGGCCTTGTTGATCTCTACACCAGACAGGATACTCGTGCCAGTATACTTGGGGTCGAACATGTACGCTGAGGTGTGTATGGGCATTAGGCAGAAGTCTTCATGCTTTTTGATGTATTTCAGAACTGCAGTTTCCTCTGCTTGGAGCAACAGTGAAGTGGGCAGGGCAGTACGGATTTATTCTCTTACATCTGCAATCTCTCTCTGAATATCAGACAGGATGGCATTCTCTCCCTCAATCCATGCAATGGCTACTGCTATAGGTAAGTAGCATGAGTTTCAGGCTGCTTCCCACCCTCTCCCTAAATACATCATCCAGAAGGATCCTCTTGATGGAGCTGTCCATGATATGGCCATTTCTTGGAGCAACTCCTTCCCCTCCAGGAGACTGTCAAACATGACAACACCAAAGGTGGTGTTGAGAGGAAGGCAGACATTTTACGTGTCCAACCTAGTGTTTTTTTGCTCGTTAATTTGCATTGTTTGTAACTTTTTTTTTTTTCATGTAAACTTATTTTGTACATAATGTTGCCTCTACCGAACTTCTAGACACCAGGTCTGCAATTACTCACCATGGGCTAGCAGAATCCTTTTTATCCCCTTTCACGACTCTGACGAGCCCAACGTGAATGATAAACTGCTTTCTCGGGAACAGGCCCAGATTCCCACGATTTGCGTGTAGAGGAGGTGGAGAAAAAGGGGGCCAAAAGGCAGGCTGCCTTCTGAGAATTCATAGGCGATTGAATAAACTCCCACTTCCCTCCATTCTGCAAGCAAATGTGCAATATTTGGAGAATAAAATCGACGAGCTACCCGGAAGATTAAACTACCAACCGGACACTAAAAACTATCTTATGGACACTCATAACTATCTTACGCCTTTTAGTCGTGGCTGAACGATGACACTCAACATACAGCTGGCTGGTTACATGCTACACCGGTAGGATAGAACAGCGACATCTGGTAAGACAAGGGGCGGCGGACTATGCATTTTTGTAAATAACAGCTGGTGCACAATATCTAAGGGAGTCTTGAGATATTGCTCGCCTGAGGTAGATTATCTCATGATAAGCTGTAGACCACACTATCTACCAAGAAAGTTTGCATCTGTATTTTTCATAGCTGTTTACATACCACCACAGTCAGGCTGGCACTAAGACAGCATTGAATGAGCTGTATTCCACCATAAGCAAACAAGAAAACACTCACCCAGAGGTGGCACTCCTAGTAGCAGGGGACTTTAATGCAGGGAAAATTAAACCAGTTTTACCAAATTTCTATCAGCATGTTAAAATGTGCAATCAGAAGAGAGAAAAAAAGAAAAACTCAGGACCACCTATACTCCACACACAGATGCATACAAAGCTCTACCTCGCCCTCCATTTGGCAAAAATTAAAGCAGGAAGCACCAGTGACTAGATCAATAAAAAAAGTGGTCAGATGAAGCAGACGCTAAGCTTCAGGACTGTTCTGCTAGCACAGACTGGAATATGTTCTAAAATTCCTCCGATGGCATTGAGGAGTACACCATATCAGTCACTGGCTTCATCAAAAAGTGCATCGATGACGTCGTCCCCACAGTGACCGTATGTACATACCCCAACCAGAAGCCATGGATTACAGGCAACATCCACACTGAGCTAAAGGCTAGAGCTGCCGCTTTCAAGGGGCGGGACTCGAACCTGGAAGCTTATAAGAAATCCCTCTATGCCCTCCGACGAACCATCAAACAGGCAACGCGTCAATACAGAACTAAGATCGAATCATACAACACCAGCTCTGACGCTCGTCAGATGTGGCAGGGCTTGCAAACCATTACAGCCTTTAATGGGAAGCACAGCCGAGAGCTGCCCAGTGACACAACATCAGATGAGCTAAACTACTTCTATGCTCACTTCGAGGCAAATAACACTCAAACATGCATGAGAGCACCAGCTGTTCCAGACAACGGTGTGATCACGCTCTCCGCAGCCGATGTAAGACCTTCAAACAGGTCAACATTCACAAGGCCACATAGCCAGACGGGTTACCAGGATGTGTACTGTGAGCATGCGCTGACCAAATGGCAAGCGTCGTCATTGACATTTTCAACCTCTCCCTATCCGAGTCTGTAATACCAACATGTTTCAAGCAGACCACCATAGTGATCTTGGGCACAGGGCACTAAATGACGAACGACCTGTAGCACTCACGTCTGTAGTCATGAAATGCTTTGAAAGGCTGGTCATGGCTCACATCAACACCATTATCCCAGAAACCCTAGACCCACTCCAATTTGCATACCGCCCCAACAGATGATGCAATCTCTATTGTACTCCACACTGCCCTCTCTCACCTTGACATTTCCACACCATATTGATGAGCTTTGAGGGCACTAAGGATCAAATGGATCCTGACGGGCTGCCCCCAGGTGTTAAGAGTAGGTAACACAACCACCATGCTGATCCTCAACACTGGGGCACCTCAGGGGTGTGTGCTCAGTCCCCTCCTGCACTCCCTGTCCACTCATGACTGCATGGCCAGGCACGACACCAACACCATCATTAAGTTTGCCAATGACACAAGTGGTAGGCCTGATCACCGACGAGACAGCCTATAGGGAGGAGGTCAGAGACCTGGCCGTGTGGTGCCAGGATAACAACCTCTCACTCAACGTGATCAAGAGAAAGGAGATGATTGTGGACTACAGGGGGAAAAAAGGACCGAGCACGCCCCCATTCTCATTGACGAGGCTGCAGTGGAGCAGGTTCAAGTTCCTTGGTGTCCACATCACCAACAAACTAACATGGTCCAAGCACACCAAGACAGTCATGCCCTCATGACAAAACCCATTCCCCCTCAGGAGACGGAAAAGATTTGGCATGGGTCCTCAGATCCTCAAAAGGTTCTACAGCTGCACCATTGAGAGCATGGTTGCATCACCACCTGGTATGGCAACAGCTCGGCCTCTGACCGCAAGGCACTACAGAGGGTAGTGCGAACGGCCCAGTATATCAATGGGGCCAAGCTTCCTGCCACCTAGGAACTTTATACCAGGCGGTGACAGAGGAAGGCCCTAAGAATTGTCAAAGACTCCAACCACTCTAGTCATAGAGTGTTCTCTCTGCTACCGCATGGCAAGCGGTACCGGTGTGCGCCAAGTCTAGGTCCAAGAGGCTTCACAACAGCTTCTACCCCCAAGCCTTAAGACTCCTGAACATCTAATCAAATGGCTACCCAGAATATTTGCATTGTGCCCCCCCCCCCCGCCCGCTGCTCAACTAACCAGTGCCCCTGCACATCGACTCTGTACCGGTAGCCCCCTGTCTGCATTCTTGTCTGCATTTTTTTTTTTTTACTGAATTGTTGGTAAGTAAGTAAGCATTTCCCTGTAAGGTCTACACCTGTTGTATTAGGTGCATGTGACTAATAAAATTAGATTTGATTTGTTGTTGTGCTCCTATTCTTCTTATTTTGCTTGGTGAGGTAGATTGCTGCTATAACTTGAGGACCCTTCACATACCTAACCAATTCCTTGGCTCTGTTGTAGAATGTATCCATTGTTTTCAGTGAGATGATGTCTTGAGGAGCAGATTCAATGCATGAGCAGCACAGCCAATGGGTGTGCTGTGAGGGAAGGACTCCTCCACTTTAGACCAAGCAGCCTTCATGTTCGCAGTATTGTCTGTCACCATTGCAAATACCTCCTGCGGTCCAAGGTCACTGATGACTGCCTTCAGCTCATCTGGAATCTGTTGTCCTTCGTGTCTGTGCTCTTGTAGAATACTGGTTGAGGGGTGGAAATTATGTAGTTAAGTATTCCTTGCCCACGAACATTCGACCACCCATCAGAGATCACCATACAGTCTGCTTGACCTTCACTTGAACTCTGTATCCAGCAACTTAGTAGATAAAGCATGTCTGGTTGGAGGGGTGTTTGCTGGGCGAAGAACATTCAGAAATCTCTTCCACTACACATTGCCTGTGAGCGTCAGACGTGAACCAGTTGTATACACAGCTCGAGCAAGACATTCATCAGCATTTCCCTGACTACGTTCCTCCATCGAGTTAAAAAAACAGATTCCAGGAGGACCATGAGCTGTTGCAATCGATGAGGTGTCGGACTCATCATTTTCACCTCGAATAGAAGTAGAAGGACTTTTGTCAGAGGTTGCTTGTTGTAAGCAGAGGGAACTTTATGCACTTGGCCAGATGATTCTGCATCTTTGTTGCATTCTTCACATAGGATTTGGCACAGTATTTACAAATGTACATAGCTTTTCCTTCTACATTAGCTGCAGTGAAATTTCTCCACAAATCAGATAGTGCCCGTGGCATTTTCCTGTAAAGATTAAAAAATGAGTAAAAAAATAAGTTAATACAATTTCATGTACAGATTAAACAACTCTTTTGTAAGATAAATGTTTTTAAATTAAATATATGGACAGGTGAAATAACACTCCTCAGTTAGCAGGCTCAAGCGAGCTAAAACCCACATAGCAAAAACTACCAACTAGCAGAAATTATTTTAACACTTTGCTGTAGGCTACTCTTTACTAGTTAAAAAATATTTAAAAAATTCAATATTTTCACCCCACCCAGTATTGTAATCAAAACTTATCAGAAAGCATGTATTCCTTGGCTCAGACAGTATAGTAGTGTGGGCTCAATAGCATCTTATGAGTGTGTAAGATCTTGAGAATCAGCTGTACATGTGATGGAAGATTGCACTGTGCATGCAGAGGGTTGCAATTCCATTGAATTGGGGATAGTTTAACCAAAATATGCCACAAGACCCAGAATTGCCTTGTGTATCCCACAAAAAATGCCACTGTTTTAAGCAAACTGTTTTGATGAATTTAAGCAAAATTCCCCAAATTCCCAGGCGTAACTTCCAAATGGAAAATTCAGGATATTTCCTGACCCTTTGCAAGCCTAGTTGTTTGTAAGGAACACAAAACACTGTGTGGAGAACAAAAAGGCACAGCACACCAACAGCAAAAACTCATCCCAACTGTAAACTTTGGTGGAGAGAGCATCATGGTTTGGGGCTGCTTTGCTGCCTCAGCGCCTGGACAGCTTGCCATCGACGGAAAAATCAATTCCCAAGTTGATCAAGATATTTTGCAGGAGAATGTAAGGCTATCTGTCCGGCAATCGGAGCTCAACAGAAGTATGGTGATGCAACAGGACAACGACAAAAAGTCAGAAGTAAAACAGCATGGCTTGAACAGAAGAAAATACGCCTTCTGGAGTGGCCCAGTTAGTCCTGACCTCAACCCAATTGAGCTGCTGTGGCATGACCTCAAGAGAGCGGTTCACACCAGACAGCCTAAGAATATTGTGGACTTCAACAGTTTTGTAAAGAGGAATGGTCCAAAATTCCTCCTGACAGTTGTGCAGGTCTGATCCGTAACTACAGAAAATGTTTGGTTGAGGTTATTGCTGCCAAAGGAGGGTCAACCTGTTATTAAATCCAAGGGTTCACATACTTTCACCACCCTCCAGTGTGAATGTTTACACAGTGTGCTCAATAAAGACATGAAAAATTATAAAATTGTGTGTTATTAGTTTAAGCAGACGGTGTGTGTCTATTGTGACTTGGATGAAGATCAGATAACATTTTATGACCAATTTATTCAGAAATCCAGGCAATTCTAAAAGGTTCATACTTTTTCTTCCCACTGTATTCTAGTCAATGTCACTTCGATATTGCTCGTCCTAATATTTCCATTATTTTACTGTTAGATGTGTGTATTGTTAGACATTACTGCACTGTTGGAGCTTGGAACACAAGCATTGCGCCACACCCGCAATAACATCTTCTAAATGTGTATGTGACCAATAAAATTTGATTAGATATTTTTTGATGTTACCGTTTCCTATTCTCTCTCTTTTACATGGTCCGTCTCATCGCTACACTAGTTCTCTTCTTTCCTGCCTTTCATGCCATACTGCCCATGAACTAGATGTATTCCCTTTCTAACCCATCCTCACTCTCCTTTTCTCCCTCAGGTGTTTCCCCCTGTATTCACAAACTGCCAGCCCCACAGAGACAGAGCTGTGCAGTCAGACACAAAGACGCCCCACTGACATCACATGCTCTCTCTCCCCCCCCCATCTCCACCCCTTCTGGAGTGTTTCCTCCCTGGCATCCTTCACCACCTCCCTCCCTGTACCGATAAGAGCTGTTTGACAACAGGCACAAGAGTACAGACAGGTCAACGTACTGTAATACTATGACTAAAATGGCTGTCATTTCTCGACAACTTTTTTGACCACCGATCTGACAGGGGTGATCAGTTCCACATACCCCAATATTCACAGTGATCTGTACGCATGCATTATATACTCTGCCGTATGGAAGGAGGAAGAGGACTGGCCACCCCACATAGCCTGGTTCCTCTCTAGGTTTCTTCCTAGGCTTTGGCTTTTCTAGGGAGTTTTTCCTAGCCACCGTGCTTCTACACCTGCATTGCTTGCTGTTTGGGGTTTTAGGCTGGGTTTCTGTACAGCACTTTGAGATATCAGCTGATCTAAGGAGGGCTATATAAATGCATTTGATTTGATGGCGCAAGCCAGCATGTGTGAGAGTGTGTGTGTTACCCACTCTGGCGTGTGGCTTTGGCGCGGGGCAGTGTGTTAGATAACGTGCTACTTCCAGTAACTGTGTCGTCCATGGCGTCTCTTCTCATGCGCGGGTCAGAGGAACGCAGGCCCAGCTCCTCCCCATCGTTGATCAGAGTCAGGTCCTGCATGCTGAAACTACGCAGCTTCTCCGACAGCACACCCTGGCCCTGCACAGCACACACATAGCTCAAACACTGCAGACGACCTAGAGCATTCCAGAGCTAAGGCACATGAAGTGAGCATACAGTAAGAGCACACACCTCAAAACGCCTTGGGGTGACAAACACACAGGATGGCATATGCACATTGTAAGTTTCGTCCTCTCTCGCACACGGAAACACCATGTACACACAGACACGCCCCCCCCGGTCGGGGCCCGGCGCCTTGCTTACCTTGCTAGCTGCGGTGACGGCGGCTGTAGCAGCCAAGTTCAGCCCCCTCTTTCCAAACCTCATCATAGTCTCATAACTACGGTCTTTGGCCTGGGTGATGTACTCGTCTATTTCCTACAGGACATAAGAGATGAGGGAAAAAAATAAAATAAAAAGGAAACCGGAGAGAAACAGAAATGGAAAGCAAAAGCAGGTGACAGTTACACAGAAACAAAGAGGAGACAAAGAAAGAGGAGTCAGCGCATCTAACCAGTAGAGAATTGACAGGCAGACAGAGCTGGATCTTATTGTGACCTCTAACCCTCTCCTTGTCAGACAGGGTTAGAGTTCATGGTTAAGAGTTACACATTACCTTCTCCTTGTTGGACAAGGTGGGGTGGACGAACTTGCGGTAGAGCACGCTGGAGCCCTTAGTGTACGGAGACAGGAGCCAGATCACAAAGGCTATCTTCAACTCAAAGTAGAAAGGAAACCTGCATGGACCACCACACCAGATACTTAACAGGCTGGAAAGGAGAATGAGCTAGGTCTCGTTCAGAGACCAAAGGGTGTACCAAGCATTTCCTCTGATATCTTGGTACTTTTCAGAAGGCAATAGCCTACCTAGACCATGACAAATGTAAACAAACCCGAAGTTGATTTAAATATAGCAATCCTAGTGAGCACATATTTTCAACCATGAATACGTATTGTCAAAGTATTTTGATCCTAGGGACTAGTGTTGTATAGTGGCTGTAGGGCAGTGGTCAGAGATGACTCACCAGGACATGAACAAGTCAGTGAGGGTCTCCACTGTGGTGAATAACGCAAACACTATCCAGTACATCATCCATTTCACCTGGATACACAAACGGAGAGGGCGTCACAAATATAGCACATGAAAGCATAGCCTACAGTAAGCTGCCGTAAGAATGTGACAAGACACACGTAGCGCATTCACTGTCTCCCGCACACACACAAGCATGCACGTTACAGCCCTTATAGACCGAATCAGTATGCATGGTCTATCACTGCCAAAGGATGGGCATGGAAATAAATCCAGTCAGTGGGTGGAGAGTGTACCATCATTTATTGCAATATAAATAGCAAGATGGTATGGATGAATCCTAAAAGACACACTGACAGAGTGCAAACAAGTTAATACAGTGCCCTTCAGAACGTATTCAGACCCCTTCCCCACATTTTGATACGTTACAGCATTATTCTAAATACGGATTAAATTCATGTTTTTCCCTCAATCTACACACAATACTCCATAATGACAAAGTGAAAAACAGGTTTAGAAATGGTTTGCAAATGTATTAAAAATAAAATACATACATAAATATTCAGACCCTTTGTTATAAGACTCCAAATTGAGCTCGGGCGCATCCTGTTTCCATTTATCATCCTTGAGACATTTGTACTTAAGAGTCCATTTGTGGTAAATTCAATTGATTGGACATGACTTGGAAAGGCACAAACACCTGTCTATATAAGGTCCCACAGATGACAGTGCATGTCAGAGCAGAAATCAAGCCATGAGGTCAAAGTAATTGTCCATAGAGATCAGAGACAGGATTGTGTCGAGGCACAGATCTGGGGAAGGGTACCAAAACATTTCTGCAGCATTGAAGGTCCCCAAGAACACAGTGGCCTCCATCATTCTTAAATGGGAGAAGTTTGGAACCACCAAGACTCTTCGTAGAGCTGGCAGCCCGGCCAAAATGAGCAAATCGGAGAAGGGCCTTGGTCAGAGAGGTGACCAAGAACCCGATGGTCACTCTGACAGAGCTCCAGAGTTCCTCTATGGAGCTGGGAGAACCTTCCAGAAGGACAACCATCTCTGCAGCGCTCTACCAATCAGGCCTTTATGGTAGAGTGGACAGACAGAAGCCACTCTTCAGTAAAACTGCACATGACAGCCAGGTTGGAGTTTGCCTAAAGGACTCTCAGAATATGAGAAACAAGACTCTGGTCTGACGAAACCATGATCGAACTCTTTGGCCTGGATGCCAAGAGACACAAATGACGGACTGGCCATCTGGAGCACCGAGAGTGTTCCCGGTGAGCAGCTGAACAATTGGGGCCGATGCAACGCAAAATGTAAATAACCCCAGTCCCCGCTTAAATAAAAATACCCAAGTGCTGTGTGTCTGACTGGCCCAGGCGAGTGGGCTGTCGAGTATTACATCTGTCGGCCTCTCTCCCCCAGCCAATTACTTTTGGTCCAGTCCATCTTAACTCTACCTGGGCCCCGCCCCTTTCCCATCTCTGTTAAGTGGTGACATTTGGATATATAGTGGAGCAAGATGGACGAACAAAAAGAAAAGAAAAAGAGGTTTAAGTCCCTTGGAGCTGATGCAGCCAAAGGTTTTAAAATAACCAGTCAATCATCTCAGCCTAGTGAGCCTGAAGGCACTGGCAGGAGAGAGAGCAACCCATTGGAGTCCAGCGATACCAGTTCAACTGCTAGTCAAGGTTTTGCAGTTGAAGTGGTAAGACAGAAGACAAAAAGGGATAAGATCACAATGTTTGGGTTTGGATAGCTGGCCTTTTGTTGAAACAAGCGCTTGTCAATGTCACTTTTCGTGAACCGACCAATCACAGCCTGGATGGGGCAGGACATTAAAGGTTGACGTGCTACAGCAAACTTTCAAAATGTTGAACTCATTGTTATGATTGACAAGTTAATGCTAAGTACTAATAAAAGAGACTAACAACCAATGTAGACAATTTTTCTTGCACAAGGATTTAATGATGGAACAAAACCTACAAATTATAAATGTTGGTTGTGTATTTCTTAAACTGCTGTATTGTCCAACTGGAATTAATATTATACTAGCGGTATTTAGTATACTATTATATTAACATTAAATAAAAAGTAATGTTATAATATTATACTGCATCTGCAGTGGACAGATGTAGATTCAGCCAGAATGCCACAACAATTTTTGATTATATTAAGAGGCCGAAGTCAATGGACCTAGATATGTTTAGTTTCCACCCCCAACAAAAGTAGGAAAAGTGTGGTGCAGAAGCTGCTCTTTTGTAAAGATGGTACCAACAGGAAGTGGCTGTCATACAGTGAAGAGAACCATGCTTTAGTCAGCTTCATTTGTACGCATTATAGATGTTGTTAAAGTCATAGGGAAGAGAGGTCTGAGCTACAGAGGCATGCAGTCTGAAGCAGCTTATACACTAGATGACAGCAGCATTGAACATGGCAACTTTTTAGAGATGATCATTCTGCTGAGTACGACCTGTGTATTTGTTATTTATTTAACCAGGTAGGCCAGTTGAGAACAAGTTCTCATTTGCAACTGCGGCCTGGCCAAGATAAAGCAAAGCAGTGCAACAAAAACAACAGAGTTACACATGGGATAAACAAACGTAGTCAACAACACAATAGAAAAAGCTATGTACAGTGTGTGCAAATGTAGTAAGATTAGGGAGGTAAGGCAATAAATAGGCCATGGTGGCAAAGTAATTACAATTTAGCATTAACACTGGAGTGATAGATGTGCAGATGATAACGCGCAAGTAGATATACTGGGGTGCAGAGGATTAAAAACATTTTTAAAACAATATGGGGATGAGGTAGTTGGGTGTGCTATTTACAGATGGGCTGTGTACAGGTAGTGATCGATAAGCTGCTCTGACAGCTGATGCATAAAGTTAGAGAGGGAGACATAAGTCTCCAGCTTCAGTGATTTTTGCAATTCGTTCCAGTCATTGGCAGCAGAGAACTGGAAGGATAGGCGGCCAAAGGGAGGTGTTGGCTTTGGGGGATGACCAGTGAAATATACCTGCTGGAGCGTGTGTTGCTATGGTGATCAGTGAGCTGAGAAGGCGGGGCTTTACCTAGCAAAGACTTATGAATGTATGAAAGAGCATCTCACTGCCTGCATAGGGAAAAGCAAAAAAAAAAAAAAAAAAAAAAAAAAAAAAAAACTATATTTTAACTCAACCGGGGTCAAGAGGGGGCAGAAGCCCTCTAACCACTCTTATCAAAGACTACCACCGATAACGTCATTACCACCATACGGCGCAGGCCACCATAACAAGTGAAATCCAGGAAGCTTGTATGTTTTCAGTCCAGATTGACACTACAACACAAGATCAATGCTCTGTCAGTCAAATGTGTGACGAACGTCATGAGGCTTGTGGCTGTGGTGAAATGCGTGGCATCCACTGGACAATACTTTGTCCAGGTACCGAGTGAAGTACTGGAAAACATGAAGCCTGACATCAGCAAGCGCATTGGCAATTCCACTAATGGAGCCTCCAGTATGCAAGGCCAGTATAAAGACTTCCCTGCCCTGCTCTCTGCAAAGTCCACCAATCAAGTGCATGGGTGGTGCTATGTACATACATTGAACCTTGTTTTGGCAGACACAGAGTGTGTCTTGGCAAGTGGGTCACTTTTTTTCTCTCAATAACAACATAGCTGTGTTCTTCAGTGAATCCTAGAGGATGAACATTTGAGAAGGAGAGCAAGAACCCAAGACAGACATCTTGCTCCAATCAGAGAGACAGGCTGGTGGGCTAAAGACAGTGCCTTAAAGAGGAGCTTTTGGAAGCTTTTGGAAATCCAGATGAGAATCTGTATGTTGATGTCCTTCTCACTCTGTCAACCATACAAGATCAGAAAAACATCACTACTGCATGGGTCAAGGCACCAGGATACATTGAGGGGGTTGCTAAAGTATGAAACAATACTTAAAACGCAGATATTCCAGGTCACCTCAACAGTCTCAAAATATCTTCAAAACGAATGGACATTCTGTCCGTGCATCGTATTGTTGTGTCAACAGAGGAGCAGCTGAAAGGAATGGCAAGAGATTTTGAAAAAGTCAAGGCAGCTGTAGGCACATTTGTTCAGTGGGCTAACAGGAAGTTGCAGGAACTGGATGAGGAAACAGAGCTGGAGTTAGAGACCACTCGGCCAACGAAAAGGGCTCGAAAGAAGAAAACCATGCCTGGAGAGATGGCACAAGATGACTTTTACTGGGGTAGAGAGTGCATACAAGAGTGGGGTCCATAATCAAATTCTGGATACAGTTAAAGATAGAAATCGCCGATGGATGCTGAGTAATGGCACTTTGTATGCCGACATTGCTCTTATATACCCTAAAAGCTTTAGTCAGCTAACATTCAGTGCCAGTGGCTTTCCACAGACAGCCCTTCAAGAACAAAGCAAATACTTTATCCCTATTTGTTATATTGTTCAGTAATCTTGTTTACATTAAGTGTGGCGTGGGTTGTGGTGTATTGCTGGGGGGATTTTTGGTGTGCCGGTCTGAGACAGAAAGTCCAGGTACATATTTCGTTCTCAGTTTGTCCCTGCCTGCACCATCCCTACAATGAAGCATGGTGGTGGCAGCATCATGCTGTGGGGGGGGGGTTTAAAACAGCAGGGACTGGGAGGATTGAGGGAAAGAAACGGAGCAAAGTACAGAGAGATCCTTGACGAAAATCAGCTCCAGGGCACTCAGGACCTCAGATGGGGAGGTTCACCTTCCAACAGCACAACGACCCTAATGCAGGAGTGCCTTTGGGACAAGTCTCTGGATGTCCTTGAGCGGCACAGCCAGAGCGCGGACTTGAATCCGATCTAACATCTCTGGAGAGACCTGAAAATAGCTGTGAATCAAAGCTCCCCATCCAACCTGAGAGCTTGAGAGGATCTGCAGAGAAGAAATGGGATAAACTCCCCAAATGCAGATGTGCTAAGCTTGTAGCATCACACCCAAGGAGACTTGAAGCTTTAAAATCGCAGCCAAAAGCTGCTTCAGAGTAAAGGGTCTGAATACTTACGGATAAAATAAATAAATCACATTTACATTCACAAAAATGTCTAAAAACCAGTTGTCATTATGGGGTATTGTGTGTCGATTTGGGGGGGCAATTGAATCCATTTTAGAATAAGGCTGTAAAGTAAACAAAATGTAGAAAAAGTCAAGGTGTCTGAATACTTTACGAAAGCACATAAACAATTCAAAGTACTCAACCCAGGGGGTATAAAAACAACAAGGCTAAAAATGGCATCCTCCTCTGTATCTCCCTCCCACTCCCTCTGTCAGTCTGCATGTGCCCCCGCTCAGATATTGAGAGTGGGGTTTCTATAGCAACCAGAGGGAGGAGACTAAGGAGAGCGCTTGGCAGAGGACCCCTCTTCCTTCTCTTTCTCATCCCTCTGCTCGCTGACAGGGATGAGGTAAGCTGGGAGGTTCCCCTTTTAAACGGATACAGTTGAACTGCTCTCGCATCCTCAGAGACAATGGAAACTTGCAGCATCCCATTGGAGAGAGTAAAATTCCACACCCCATTTAAAAATAAAAATCAGCACTTTTTCCAATAAGAATATGAGCTGGCTACAAAAAGAGACTTTAAAATGTTTAGCCTACACTAATATACTGGAATAATAATACAAATAAATAGGTACAGTACTCACATATTCCTTCACATTCTTCGTCTTGACAGCCTTGTATGAGGAGTAGGCCGGGTAGAGGGTCCCGAAGGCCAGGCTGAAGGATGAGGAGGAGACATGGGTCAGAGGTTAAGGTACAGTAAACAACGTCACCAGGGCAACATGACCTCAAGATGCCAACACTGAACAAAAATGCCCCCTCTGTTTCAATATTTATCTAGTCAAATGTTGCTTAACACATGACTCGAGTCTAAAACCCATGATCTCAGTGTTAACATAAATAGGTTGCGTTCAAAGAAAGTAGGCCATATTCTGAACAGGCTCTAAAAATGTGCACTCATAAAAAAACACTGTTAGCCTACTTAGGGTACCAGCTGTATTGCAATAATACAGTGCCTTGCGAAAGTATTCGGCCCCCTTGAACTTTGCGACCTTTTGCCACATTTCAGGCTTCAAACATAAAGATATAAAACTGTATTTTTTTGTGAAGAATCAACAACAAGTGGGACACAATCATGAAGTGGAACGACATTTATTGGATATTTCAAACTTTAACAAATCAAAAGCTGAAAAATTGGGCGTGCAAAATTATTCAGCCCCTTTACTTTCAGTGCAGCAAACTCTCTCCAGAAGTTCAGTGAGGATCTCTGAATGATCCAATGTTGACCTAAATGACTAATGATGATAAATACAATCCACCTGTGTGTAATCAAGTCTCCGTATAAATGCACCTGCACTGTGATAGTCTCAGAGGTCCGTTAAAAGCGCAGAGAGCATCATGAAGAACAAGGAACACACCAGGCAGGTCCGAGATACTGTTGTGAAGAAGTTTAAAGCCGGATTTGGATACAAAAAGATTTCCCAAGCTTTAAACATCCCAAGGAGCACTGTGCAAGCTAACATTGAAATGGAAGGAGTATCAGACCACTGTAAATCTACCAAGACCTGGCCGTCCCTCAACTTTCAGCTCATACAAGGAGAAGACTGATCAGAGATGCAGCCAAGAGGCCCATGATCACTCTGGATGAACTGCAGAGATCTACAGCTGAGGTGGGAGACTCTGTCCATAGGACAACAATCAGTCGTATATTGCACAAATCTGGCCTTTATGGAAGAGTGGCAAGAAGAAAGCCATTTCTTAAAGATACCCATAAAAAGTGTTGTTTAAAGTTTGCCACAAGCCACCTGGGAGACACACCAAACATGTGGAAGAAGGTGCTCTGGTCAGATGAAACCAATATTGAACTTTTTGGCAACAATGCAAAACGTTATGTTTGGCGTAAAAGCAACACAGCTCATCACAATGAACACACCATCCCCACTGTCAAACATGGTCGTGGCAGCATCATGGTTTGGGCCTGCTTTTCTTCAACAGGGACAGGGAAGATGGTTAAAATTGATGGGAAGAAGGATGGAGCCAAATACAGGACCATTCTGGAAGAACACCTGATGGAGTCTGCAAAAGACCTGAGACTGGGACGGAGATTTGTCTTCCAACAAGACAATGATCCAAAACATAGAGCAAAATCTACAATGGAATGGTTCAAAAATAAACATATCCAGGTGTTAGAATGGCCAAGTGAAAGTCCAGACCTGAATCCAATCGAGAATCTGTGGAAAGAACTGAAAACTGCTGTTCACAAATGCTCCCCATCCAACCTCACTGAGCTCGAGCTGTTTTGCAAGGAGGAATGGGGAAAAATTTCAGTCTCTCGATGTGCAAAACTGATAGACATACCCCAAGCGACTTACAGCTGTAATCGCAGCAAAAGGTGGCGCTACAAAGTATTAACTTAAGGGGGCTGAATAATTTTGCACGCCCAATTTTTCAGTTTTTGATTTGTTAAAGAAGTTTGAAATATCCAATAAATGTTGTTCCACTTCATGATTGTGTCCCACTTGTTGATTCTTCACAAAAAAATACAGTTTTATATATTTATGTTTGAAGCCTGAAATGTGGCAAAAGGTCGCAAAGTTCAAGGGGGCTGAATACTTTCGCAAGGCACTATACATGGTGACATTTAGACATTAAAAAAAAGGGCAGTTTGTTGGAACAAATTCTCTCTCCAGGAAACAGAAGATTGGAAAACTATGGATAGCGTTTCTGCTACTGTACTGATAGAGGGACAAAACACAAAAAGGGCTAACGACAGGTCACCCACCGTATGTGAACCTACCTGCAACACACACAAAAGGAAAAATAAATCCAGTCACACACACACACACAATACTCTGTCCCGTCGGCCCGGCAATTACTGCTGATGTGACAGGAACTGAATGCTGAGCGAGGGGAGATCTAGGAGGACCACGCCTTACTGTCTGCCACACACACAGCCATCAGAGGCAGTCTGCTACCAGTGTATGTACATTATGTGCATTTCTACCACTGTAGGTTAAACTGTGAAGGTGTACCACCCTTCGGTCAGAGTGATACTTTGTGTATTCCAAACTCTCTCTTAGGCTGTCTTGTGGAACTCTTCCTGCTATGGGATTTTCTTGTTCCATTGGTGTATGTCGTGTACACTGGGTCCATGCATCTGTCTAGGTCTGAGTGATTTGCCCAGTCATACATGTTGGGCCAGGGATGCACTGCGTTGTTAGTTTTACATTGCAGTAAGAGGAGACGTTGGGCAGGGCAGGCCAGAAGACACCCATGTGTCACAAGTTTGGACAGCACAGTAGAGTAGAGAACACTATAATGTACATATCTACTTTACTGTACTCTGGTCTACTGTACTGGCTACAATGGGAAATTATAGTAGTGACAAACTACAGTTGGGTCAAAACAACCACCTCATTGACACAACTCTGCAATAAAGAACTCTGGAGTCTGATGCCCAGTCGCATTGGCAAAAATGTATTAGAAACCAGTGGCCATCGACGGCCTTTATTTAAATTACTATTGCGGCCGCGAACGACCTTGTTTATCTATCAAAAATATCTGTGTCAATATCGCAAAATTAACTTGCTAACCAACTGTTGTTGTATTCGTGTGGCTGTCATCACATTTGTATGATTGCGTGCTGTCTCATGGAAATAGTCGCAGTGTTTAGCCAGCTAACTAGTTGGTTGTTTGTCTCGTTTCTACCGATGTAATTTATATGACAACGGCCCAAGCTGCTTTCTATAGCTAGCTAGCTAGGCTGTCAGGCAATAAAAGTTGTGTGTAGTGATACATTTGGGCAGCGCTCACGAAGCGTCAACCTCAGCTATCACTTTTACTAGCTAGCCATACAGAAAACCAGTTTACTAGCCACCGAAACGAAGGCTGGATTAATTGGTGTTTATCTGTTGGGCTTAGGTTGTGGTTTGACATGTTTGCTAGGTGCAGATATTCATAGGCTATACATTGCCTCGTTTGTCTATTATTTGACCGCTTAGTTGTCGTATTAGAGTAGAAGATGCCTGCGCAGTGGAGCGCATATGAGTAGTTGGCTATTTGTTTACATTGCCAGCTGACAAGTTGCTTGTTTGTCCTGTTTCTACCGATGCAATTAATTTGGAAACTGTTCCAGCTTTGTAACTAATCAGCTAACATTGGCAAACTCTGTAGTTAGTGAGTGAGAAATGAGAAGCGTGTAACTATCACAACTCATTATGGAAACACCTTATTAGGAAGAGAGTATGTGTATGGTTGAGAAATAGAGGAAGGAAGAGACTGTTCCAGACTACAATTGTATCCTATTTGTTTTGTTGCTCCTCTCTTTGTTATTCTCGGTCAGTGAAAAAAGTGATATGGAGAGTCAAGGCTCAGCAGAAAAAAGGCAGGGAGGAATAGAAGTTAGAAATGATTGGAGGGATAGAGATGCGGAGCGAAAGGAGAGAGGACACCCGCGAGGGGAGCCTACGCGTCCATGGCGTGTGTCTGCCCTAAGTCTCACCATTCACCCTTGAACCACAAACCACAGGGCTAAAGTGACAGTGGTAGGGGTTTTGGAATTGTTTTTCCTTTAATCATGGAACTTATCTGTTCCAGAGCTTGTAATGGATTACAACAAGAACATGGGTGGGGTTGACCATCTTGACCAACTGAGGAGCTATTACAATGTTGGACGCACAGGCACAAAATGGCAGAAGTATGTGTTTTGGGGGAGATACTCAACATAGCCCTCAATTGCGTACATTGTGTGGGGGACCCTGCAAAGGCTTCTTCCCAGAAATCTCTTCTCTGAAGGAATTGAAAATGCAGCTTGTGCATTCACTTTGATATGGCTACAGTGGCAGGTAGAGGGGAGACAATAATGTGGCACCATGGCGTGTGGCCCGAGTTGTAACTCATTTGAAAGCAGGTGAAGTTTGAAGGGCACAAAAGGTGTGTGGTGTGCATCCAGAGTGGACATACAGTAGGGCAAAGAGTGGGAGATGTGTAGAAACATCCTTTGGGTGCTCTACGTGTTCTGTGCCACTTTGCAGGATGGGGCCGTGCTTCCAGGCGTTCCATGACATGCTGTAGGCTAAATGCAAACACTAAAGTGATGGTGTGAAATATCAAATTTGTCCTACAAATATTTTTGTATCAAATACTTGTTGCATTCACTGAATAGTTGTCAAAATAGGTTACTATTTCAACATTTTGTGTCGGGCCTGATCTGTACTAAATCTTGAGAGTAGTTACCTACACAGTTACAACTGTGACGTAGCTTCTTCCCATTTCCCGGCAACATCAAAGACAGTTCAACATGTATAAAGTCTCGGGACTTACTGTCTATATTTCAATTTTCACATCAATACATATATTTAGTTAAGACGATCGGGTTTTAACATGCCCACAATGGATTTGTTGTAGGAGAAATCGACCTTGGGCAATGATTTCTCTTGAAACAATGAGCCGTCTTTCGGCGCGGACATCCATTACATTTCTGAGATAGTCAATTTGCAAGCTGGCGAAGGGATTTAGTGTGTCGTCAAAGTGCTGCTTTTAACCAGGGCAAGGTGACCGGAAACATGACCGAATACAAACAGTGTAGCTATTCCCTCCGCAAGGCAATCAAACAAGCTAAGCGTCAGTATAGAGACAAAGTAGAGTCGCAATTCAACGGCTCAGACACAAGAGGTATGTGGCAGGGTCTACAGTCAATCACGGATTACAAAAAGAAAACCAGCCCAGTCACGGACCAGGATGTCTTGCTCCCAGGCAAACTTTTTTGCCCGCTTTGAGGACAAAACAGTGCCACTGACACGGCCCGACACCAAAACATGCAGACTCTCCTTCACTGCAGCCGACGCGAGTAAAACATTTAAACGTGTTAACCCTCGCAAGGCTGCAGGCCCAGACGGCATCCCCAGCCGCGCCCTCAGAGCATGCGCAGACCAGCTGGCTGGTGTTTACGGACATATTCAATCAATCCTTATCTCAGTCTGCTGCTCCCACATGCTTCAAGAGGGCCACCATTGTTCCTGTTCCCAAGAAAGCTAAGGTAACTGAGCTAAACGACTACCGCCCCGTAGCACTCACTTCCGTCATCATGAAGTGCTTTGAGAGACTGGGGTTGAGATGAGATGAGTTCCAAATCATTGAAAAGTGAAAGACTAAAGTTAAATACATGGGATGCTTTAGTGAATTTCAGAATGTCTGGAATAGAAATGGCAGAAATAAAACAATTCAATAAACATTTGCAACCAGTCAAGGACCATATCACCTCCACCCTACCTGACACCCTAGACCCACTCCAATTTGCTTACCGCCCAAATAGGTCCACAGACGATACAATCTCAACCACACTGCCCTAACCCATCTGGACAAGAGGAATACCTATGTGAGAATGCTGTTCATCGACTACAGCTCAGCATTTAACACCATAGTACCCTCCAAACTCGTCATCAAGCTCGAGACCCTGGGTCTCGATCCCACCCTGTGCAACTGGGTACTGGACTTCCTGACGGGCCGCCCCCAGGTGGTGAGGGTAGGTAACAACATCTCCACCCCGCTGATCCTCAACACTGGGGCTCCACAAGGGAGAGTTCTGAGCTCTCTCCTGTACTCCCTGTTCACCCACGACTGCGTGGCCATGCACGCCTCCAACTCAATCATCAAGTTCGCGGAAGACACTACAGTGGTAGGCTTGCTTACCAACAACGACGAGACGGCCTACGGGCAGGAGGTGAGGGCCCTCGGAGTGTGGTGTCAGGAAAATAACCTCACACTCAACGTCAACAAAACTAAGGAGATGATTGTGGACTTCAGGAAACAGCAGAGGGAGCACTCCCCTATCCACCGATGGGACAGTAGTGGTTAAGTTAAGTTTCTCGGCGTACACATCACAGACAAACTGAATTGGTCCACCCACACAGACAGCATAGTGAAGAAGGCTCAGCAGCGCCTTCTTCAACCTCAGGAGGCTGAAGAAATTCGGCTTGTCACCAAAAGCACTCACAAACTTCTAGATGCACAATCGAGAGCATCCTGTCGGGCTGTATCACCGCCTGGTACGGCAACTGCGACGCCCACAACCGTAAGGCTCTCCAGAGGGTAGTGAGGTCTGCACAACGCATCACCGGGGGCAAACTACCTGCCCTCCAGGACACCGACACCACCCGATGTCAGGAAGGCCATAAAGATCATCACAACCACCCGAGCCACTGCCTGTTCACATCCAGAAGGCGAGGTCATCAGGTGCATCAAAGTGACCAATTGAGTGGCTGCTGCCACCACTGACTCAACTCCAGCCACTTTAATGGGAATTATATATCACTAGCCACTTTCAACAATGCTACCTCATACCATTCTTTATCCCTTTATTCACTTTATGTACATATTCTTTATCCCTTTATACAGGTAGTAGTTTTGGAATTGTTAGGTTACGATGTCACAGGAAGGCCATAAAGATCATCAAGGATAACAACCACCCCTGAACAAAAAAAATTGCCACTGCCTGTAGTCTGCCTCCACCACAGCTGGGCCCAAGACACCAGTTATCATCCATATGACCCTCTTTAGTGACAACATGCTACCAAAAAAAAATAGAACAAACTCCAGCTTGGAAGGGCATTAAATGTACTTTTTGAATGACTTGGCTTTCATCCGTTCTAATTATTAGCTTTAGTCGAACAGGGCGAAAATGTTCTTCTCCATGTGCAGTTTTACCAGTCACAAAACACTCTTTCGTTTGGTTCACACCTTATTCAATCAGTTGTCTTTATTTCTACTATTTTCTACATTGTATTTCTACTATTTTCTACATTGTAGAAAAATAGTGAAGACATCAAAACGATGAAATAACACATGGAATCATGTAGTAACCCCCAAAACAGTGTTTAACAAAGCACATGCGCATCAAGTACGGAAAATACAGGCTAGACATCTGGCAAAAACAACATATGGTAAAATGCATGTGCAGCTGGTGGACATATGGCATTAATCACTCTACACACTAAAGGTAATAGTTGCCTTAGATGTTATTATTGGTTATGTAATACAATGCAAAGTCAGACAGGCTACATCAATATCCCTATTTGCATGGGACTAGTATTACTACAGATTGTTGGTTACGTAATTATTAACCCAGAATATGTTATTCCAGAGGACGATTCGAAGGGGATTTTTTTTCAAAACCCCTTCAAATGAGTGGATTTGGCCATTTCAGAGCCACACCCATTGCTGCCAGGTGTATAGAATCGAGTAGACAGCTATGCAGTGTCCATAGACCAACAGTGGTAGTAGAATGGCCTTACTGAAGAGCTCAGTGACTTTCAACGTGGCACCGTCATAGGAGTCCACCTTTCCAACAAGTCAGTTGCCCTGGTGAACTAAGTGCTGTTACTGGGAAGTGGAAACGTCTAGGAGCAACAATGTCTCAGCCACGAAGTGGTAGGCCACACAAGCTCACAGAATGGTTCCGCTGAGTGCTGAAGCACCTAAAAGTAATCTGTCTTCGGTTGCAACACACACTACCGAGTTCCAAACTGCATCTGGAAGCAACGTCATCACAATAACTGTTCGTCGGGAGCTTCATGAAATGGCCGAGCAGCCGCACAAAAGCTCACCATACGCAATGCCAAACGTCGGCTGGAGTGGCGTAAAGTTGAATTGATGAATCATCCTTCACCATCTGGCAGTATGACTAGGTTTGGCGGATGCCAAGAGAATGCTACCGGCCCCAATGCATAATGCGAACTGTAAAGTTGGTTGGAGGAGGAATAAAGGCCTGGGGCTGTTTTTCATGGTTTGCCTCCCTCTTCATCTCACCAAAACATAATTGGTCTCACCCCTTATGAAACAGCACCACTGTCACAGTGACAGCTCCATGATAACACATTACACACGATGCAAGAGTGCTTTTTGTTTTGGCTGATGTGGCTGGACAATAGAACAAGTCAAAATTCACCCAAGACTGAAAAACGGCTTTAGAACGTTGGCTAAACTGGAACACTAGCGCGAGCCAATAGCAAATGAATGGAATCGAACGTTCGCAGACAGTTTTGACTGGAGTGAAGCTTAATAATGTATCCCTTTTAATTTTACCACTACAATCTGTTCTTAGGACGAAACTGAAAAACAACTCGTGTAGAAAGTAAACATCCGCACCTCAATGGTGCCAAGTGTGCCTATGTCTGCATAACGGGGGGGGCAACTTCTGATCTCGCGTTTGACGACAACGAGATACACATTACGAGATATTTGGCGAAATATACCAGCATGCTTCTCCATCGGAAAACAATGGGGGGAGCTCAGCGTTCCAAGGGCAAAAGGTATTTCGGGGTTAGCGTTTGATGACAAGATACACTACCCAGCCTTACACAATTAGAAAGAGGCGATTCTCATGATTAAAATGGGGTCCATTTTTTTTTATTTTTTTTATCTAAATATACACATTGCGAGATATTTGGCAAAATAGACATACATACCTATATGTCCCTATAGTAAACAACGGGACGACTTCTGAGTAACGAGTAATTGTTTGTTGTTTGCATTTTAACGCGAGCAGGTCTCAATTGCCAACTATAGCGAAACTACCATAGTGACTATACAACAAAATGGGATTAGAAAGTTCGGAAGGCGAGTTGGTGCCACAGTGCTCAATAGAACTAATAGGAGCTGGCAGGGTGAAAAATTCCCTTAAAATAAGGCCTGTTTGTTTTCGTGATTACTTAAACTACGGCAGGCAGCTGGGGTATATGGTAATATTATGAAACTGGGCTCCACCGCGGATGCAATGAGCTACATTTGATTAGAAATAAAGCATTGTTAAAAATGTAATGTGTCCAGCCTACTGATGTGTAGCCGACATTCTTCGGCACTTGACGCATGTGCTTCGCTTTTCAACTACCTAAAAGCGAGCAGGTTGGAGTCTGTACGTCGGTTTGTAACACCGCACGAGTTGAAAATATTGAACGCAGGCAGCACACAACGCACCACAACCTAGTGTTGTGGACTGCTCCATTGACAATGAATGACTTCCGCCGGAATGCAAAGAGTGAAGCATCTGGTGGACATGAGGCGTTAAAGCTTCAATGTCTAACTTCTTTGAGCGACGGACCAAAATCACAGAAATTAGTTCTAGATCTGTCGTTCTCATCGAAAGCAAGTCTAAGCGGTAGATTTAAATAAATAATGTACAATGCTTCCTGTTAAGTTTCGGTTTTGTATACCAGCTTCAAAAAGCTGAAAATACAATATTTATAGCTATTGAAAATATATTTAACAGCGGTTTACATGGTACATGGATTCGCTACACAATGCTTGTTTTGTCAAAAACTGAAATTAGGCGAACTATTCGAATTTTAGCAACCAGGAAATTACGAACTATTTCTGCATTTTGCACATTTAAGACAACGCATGAATGACAAAGCTCAATCATGTAAAATATTGACTTGATTTTGGTTGAGGTAACATTGGAATAGTGCAGGCCTGGCTTCTATAATCATCAAAACATATGACCGCAACTGCACTGCTAGCATGACACACGACAGCCAGACAAATCATTAATGATGCTAAATTATTTGGCTGTCAGCGTCATGCTAGCAGTGCAGTTGCTGCCATGTTTTGTTGATCATAGCAGCCGGGCCTGCATTATTCAAGATTGTGCACGATTAGCGATAGCCAAGACTAAAGCATTTTTGCATTACTGATTTAGTTACACAACCAATATATGAATTCGTAAATTAGCTTCAGTAGATGGCATTAGCAAGCTTGTTAGCCATTTAATGTATTCCACCTTCACTTCAGTTGGCTAGCAGCGTTGTCATTTCAACTAACCACATTAGCTAGCTAACGTTACCTTGCCAATTTTGCACTGGCTAACGGTGTTGCTGTAACGGTGTTGCAATTTGCCTACCATCCTGGCTTTATGAAACACCAGTGGTCAAAATGCACATTTAGACACCATGGGCTACATATAAACCAACGACAATTTAATTGCTAGAAATTTGCTTGCTCGCTAGCAATCTGGCTATCAAGATAACTGTTCGCGTGTGCTCTGGGCACAAGCCATGGCAGCGAACAGATGACAGCGCGAACTAGCGTATGTAGCTATAGAACGCGATAACAAACAGACGCTGCAGAATGCATACTCACACTACCATCCTGGAGATAATCCACGACACCATCTTAATTGATTGTAGTGCGCTTTTCCTTCTTATCGGGAAATCGAACTAGCTGTACACCCCCCCATTCCTCCGTCCACGACCGTGTGGTTGTGATGCAAGTGCAGTTAGTTGCCTGCTGCTCCTGCTCTTGAATGCTCTATTTTACTGGCAGGTAGGCTACTTGTGGATTCTGAATCTGCAGCATTCAAATCGCTGGAACTCCTCTTCTCTTAAAGGGGCAGGTCCACACTGTTTTGTCTTGTCCGTAGAGAAGGCAAAAACAACTGGTTACTGCCACAATGAAATAGGTCCTATGAAGGCTGCCACTGACCCCATTAGCTGAATTATGTAGGCCTAGCTAGATAGACAATACCAAAAAGCTCTACAGTGAAACGTCAGATGCACTGATGTCCCAGACCATGTCTAGGCCAGGGCTCTCAAACCCTGTTCCTGGAGAGCTATGGTCCTGTATGTTTTCACTCCATCCTAATCTAGCACATCTGATTCTAATAATTAGCTGGTTGATAAACTGATTTAGATTAGTTATAACTGGGGTTGGAGCAAAAACCTACAGGGGTGGGTAGCTCTCCAGGAACAGGGTTGGCCTGCTGTAGGCACGAGGCAACTGCCACAAGTCTGTCTTCATTCATTCCCTCGTAAAAAATATGGCAGGGTATTGTGTGCAATAATCTTTGCACAAGATAGTTCTATGGCATTATGTAATACAACATCCGTTTGGGGTTTGGTAATTGAATTAGTACCACAACCTATAACTAGCATGTGAATACACAGGATTTGCCATTAAGTAGTGGCTGGTTCTCTAGACTTCATTTGGAAGGATATAAGAGACTGTCTGCCTTATTGCTGTTATCACTTTCAAATTTAGACTCGTGCAGGTGAGTCAGGAGGCATAAGAACAATGGGTGGTGGCCTAGGATGGTCTAGCGATCTAAGCCACTGCTGCAGCATGCGTAAAAATCCATCCAAAACATGTGGAGTGGAACTGCAAAAACATTTTTTTTTTAATGAGCTAAATCATGCTGGTGCGTTATATGGACATATTGTTTCCATAGTCTTTAGCACCTGATACATACACGTTACAATGTGAAGACATGTAACAGTTGTTCAACAATTGAGTCCAATGGCACACAATAAAGTTGTAGAAATCACCTGAAATGACCAGTACATTTTATCTGTTGTGAACTTTATTCTGAAAAATCAAACAAGACTGCTAAGATCATCAACATATATATTGATACACTGTTTAACGGCCAGTAGTTTCTGTTCAGTTGGAATCGTGATTCTTTTACAACGTTTTGAAGTCTGCAGTTCATCCATGCAAACCTTGGGACAACAAAGATGACCAAATAAATGGAGACATTTCTCTAAGCCACTCTCTGTCAAGCATTCAAAAAGCCAATACTCTGAATTATCCTCCGGTGTATAAAATAAAACATGTTTAACAAGTCCTTGCTTTTAATTAAACATAAGACAACTAAAAATAAAAAAAACTTTGGTCTAGTTCACTTTGATGCTTGTTACTTGCACAAGTCTCAATTCCACCACTAAAGATTAAAACTTCAACAAAAAAATATCTAAAAACAAGTGAACCCTCTCTTCTAAGGAAGAATAATAATATCAATGGTTGTCGCAAAAGGAAACATAGCCCAGTGCTCACATCTAGTCAGACGCTACACAGATGCTGAACCGCCTCACGTCACATGCTCTCCTCTTCCACACACACAAACAGGACACACTGACCTTAAATACAGAGTTAATCAGAAGTGAATTGGAAAACAACTAAGACGTGTAGAGCATGTCGTGTAACAGCGATGATGTAGTACTGCCTTCATCCAAGCGCTGACTATAGAACCCCCCCCCCCACACACACACACACAAAATAAGAGAGTTGTGAGCACATCACCGTGCCTCTCTCTGCACACTGAGACCTCTACTCTATAACTGCAGCTTGTGTGTGTGTGTGTTTAGCGGGCACTAAGAGCGTGCTAGCTTGGGTTCGTGGGCCCTCAGTGTTCCCACAGCGTCCTTTACAGCATGGTAGATGATGTTCTTTACCTAGAGAACAGAGATCAAAATTCCCGTCAGAATTGCAATTGTACCACAATATGTTACTGATTGTTTTAGCTGATTGATCAATCGACTCAATCCTTCATTCGTTCTCTCAAATAATTGGCCTATACTATAGTGGAGTCAGTTATAAGTGCTCTACTTTTGACCAGAGTCAAAACTAGTGCACTACATAGTGAATAGGGTGCCATTTGGGAGGCGACCGAAGTGTACCTGCAGCTTGTCCTCGTGGTTGGAGTGTGTGGTGGATAGGTGTCTGAACTCCTGGGTCAGTCTGAAACAGTGCTTCACATGCTCAGGGGACACAAAGTCCTCTGCCACCTTGATACAGCTGTACAGGTTATGCACCTTGGGGGCACATGAGAGAGGATAAAGAGGTGAGTGTGTGATTTGTCTGTTTGAGAGTGCGAGTTGGCGAGACAGAGAATGTGTGAATGAAAAGAAAAGCAAGAGTATAGACATCATATAGCTAAAAAGGGATAACATAAGGGTACGCTATGCCCCTATGTTAACCATTAAACAACACAAAAAGTCTCATTCTAAACCTCGACTGGTACGTCCAGTGTCTCCCCTAGTACCTGGTGGGGAGCCCCGGCGGGGATGAAGACAGCATCTCCCAGGAACTGTACGATGGCCCAGCCCTGCACGCCGTACTCCTCGTACAGCCTCCTGCGCAGCACCCCGTCCAGGTACCAGCTCTGGTCATGGATAGGGTCGTGGTCCGGAGGGTTCTCCTGGCCCTGCTCCTCACCCACCTACCACAGTCAAAGGATAATAAGTAATATGGTAAATCATAGTAACATGGCATGGTATATCAGAGAGACAATGTCTACATCCAAAATGGCACCCTAATACCTATATAGTGCATTACTTTTCATCAGAGCCCTATTGGCCCAAACGTAGCACACCTGTATAGGTAATAGGGTGCCATTTGAGACTGATTTTATCATGGGAACAGTAGAACTAAAGAAGTCCAGCCACCATTTTAGATTCTTTCCTGAAATAATGCATTGAAAGAAAATTAATGTGCCTATTGACATTTCAAGGAATGTGGTGATGGTGAACCCTGACCTTGCGGAGCAGCTCCCGGATCTTCTCTGCGTCCTTGGCAGCGTAGATGTGCCACAGTGCCCCGGGCTTCTCCTTGGCCTCGTACACCCTCCTCTTGGTCATCTCGTCTACGTCACCCTCCTCGATGGTGCTCATCACCTCTGCGGGACCACACACACAGAGAGAGACAGGGATGAGCAAACTCCAGCACCGGTCAGTCACTGACAGAGTCCATGTTCAAAGGGAATGATGTAGGAAAGAAGAAGTGCAACACTAAACATCACAAAGCACAGAAGTACTGCACACCTTCACATCCTACAGTTGTAGACACAGGAGGGAAAACACTACAATCCTTCTAATCTATACAAGTGCTCATTCACTACGTCGGAATCACAAGGCGCCATCTCAAACGACACCCTTTACCTATTCCCCTATGCAGTACACCATCTTCTGACCATAACCTTGTGGCCCCTAGTCAAAAGTAGCACACTACAGGAGGAACAGGGTGTCATTTGAGACACAAGCCTAGGTGAAGTGCTGATTCATCATCAGTCATCCACAATCAGAGGGGTGCTCGGCTGGCAGGGGGAAATGGAATCTCCCTGTTATGACATCATTGTTGGCTAGTGGCAGCTCTGGGTTCAACCACAACACAGAGGTTCCAAATGGCACCCTATTCCTTCTGCAATACACTACTTTTGTCAAAATGGGTACCATTTGGGATGCAATCAGAGTTGCTCATCATTTACTAATCAATTTATTTTATAATCTCTCCCCCCGCATCTCTCCTCTAGGAAGAGATATCAGTCAGGGAATGTGACTCCAAAAGACGGGCAGCTAGCAAGTTGCTGTTCTTTTCTCTCCTTGAGAGTCAGTGAACCTGTGCAGGGATACAGACAGTACCTACACCTTCATACATCTGGCCTTCCCCAGTCAAGGCCAGAACACCAGTTGTCCCAGATAACAGAAGATGTAATGCAAGGAAAGACTAACATCTAACAGCATGAAAATAAAAACAGCATAAAAGTTGTGTTAAAAGGTTTTAAAAAACACAGTTTGGCTGACTATCAGAGCATTACTGCTCTACACTGGAGGGAAGACCGCAGGCAGACTCCACTCAGACCACAAATAAACCACAAACAGACAGATGAGCCACAGTAGTGTTCTGGCCCCAACCGCACAGGGAGAGGACATGAGGATGGGGGAGTGGGAGAAAGAGAGAAGGGAGAAGTTAGTCAAGAAAAAAAGGCATGCTAAGGAGGTGACGTTATAAAAATGCACAGACCTTTACATCCAGCGATATCCGTCTCTGTGAATGAGAAATTTGACCACAATCAACACGTGAGACCCATTAAAGGGCCTTACCAGGGTCCTGTCCATTGATGCATGGGGAGGGGGGCTGGGTTAGACTCGTTGGGCTTGTTTCACCAGAGTAGGACAGAAAACAGCATTTGTTACGCTTTTTTTTTTTTAATGGGTCTCTACTAAGGTGCAGGTGCCTTAATATGCATTTATGATGTGTATGTCATTGTTCCTCGTCTAGTCCTTCTAATCATTAATGATGCTAGTGTTGATATAACAATGTCCCAAGTTGGGATGAATAAAGTTATACTCTAGTCAGAGGCCTCTAGTAATATACAGCAGGGTGGGAAACCTAGGAAAGTCTATAGGAGTGACTGAAGACCATTATTCTGCCTCAATGCTGAGGAATGGCTTCCTGTCCTTAGTTTCCAGAAACTGGAAATGCTGAATGGGACAGTAGAGGGCGTTTGATCTTTGTGTGAACCTATCGACTTTCCTATAGGAAACTTTGGAGCGCCTTTCAAATCCAATTGTACATGAGCGGGTCATTTCGGAGCCCATGTGGTTAACAGTTAACATATTTTTTGAAAGATTTTGCAATGTTTTTTAAAATTTTATATATACTCTTTAGACCAGGGTTTCCCCAATTTCTGTCCTCGGCACCCAAAGAGGTGCATGTTTTGGTTTTTGCCCTAGCACGGCACAGCCAATTCAAATAATCAACTAATCATCAAGCTTTGATAATTTAAATCCGCTGTGTAGTGTTAGGGCAAAAACCTAAAACATGCACCCCTTGGGGTCCCGAGGTCAGAGTTTGGGAAATGCTGCTTTAGATGTAAGGTGTTTTAACCTGTCATAATAAAACTGCTGAAAAATACCACGCAGCAGTCAATGGAATTGAAAACATGTCTGTTCAAGGACAAAGATCCAAGGACCATCTTTTATTTACCTCACAAAAAAACTATGAATCTTTTATGAGTGTTGCTGGAGGAAAGTGGTAATGTCAGTGTGCGTAGTGCATTACTGAAACATACCACTCAGTGCTAAATGGACACTTGTAATTGCTACCATGCCAATACACACTTGTGCTAATTGCTAGCCATGCTGAAGGTTACATTAAGTGCAGGGGTGTCGAACTCAATTACCGCACGGGCCATATTGAAAAAAGTCAAGGAATTCGCAGGCCCAGACCAACTGCATACAACTGCGACCCAAACTGGCAATTGTTTTATTTTTATTTTTTAAATATACCCTTTTATAAATGACCACTTAACTTACATAGGATGCTGTATAACATTTTAACAAATAAAACTAAAGAAATAATATTTGTCTAACCTTTGCTGCTATGCATAATATGCTGCGACCCTAACCAAAACGTTTTGTTTTTTAAACTGCAAATAACATAAGGTCGGTTCACTAGGTTGTTGTAACATTTACACTTAAAACACGGTTTAAATGTTTCGCGCTGCATGGATCACCAGTGCGGTTGATAGCGGCATCGCTGTATGTTGCACATGAAATGTATTGCAGGCTACTGCTCAAATGTTGCTGTAATAGGCCTACATGTTTCCCCTTTGCATGGTGTTTTGTTGCAAGTTTGTTGGTTATTCATTGCCAAGCTTTAAAAAAAACAAAGCCGGGCTACATTTTAGTAGCCTGGGACTTTTGGCATGTATGTGTCTGTGTACTTTCCCTCCCCTACACGCTATAAATGAGACATGTAAAGCAGCGCAATTGACGTTGAACACACCGATGCGTGCAAGTCGGACTGTGTAATTTCATAAAGTAGATGACTCAACTGTTGATTCATTTATAGGCCTTGTGTCCTTTAGTACAAATTTATATTAGCATGTAAATCCTTTACCTAATCATTTTGACAACAAAAATGACATTTCCTGTAGTACAGCAATGACCTGTTGGAACCGAAACTTGGCATCAACATTTAGCCTCCAACATTTTTTTTACATTTTCAGTCATTGCCATTAAGGAAAACAGTTGGGCTGCTGCAAATGTAATATGATACAGCACACTGGCTGACTCGTGGGTGGATGTGTGTGGCAATGCACTGCCAATGGCCGTGCTTGCTGGGAATTGTAGTGCAGCGCGGACGGAATGGAAACGGGCCAAAATGAATTAAAAACCCAAATCATTGTGTGTGCCGGATTGAAACGTGTCACGGGCCTTGTGTTTGACACGTGGTTGAGTGGGATGTACGTCAACGCTGGAATGAGTCAGTGTTGCTGTGAGTGTGTGTGTATTAAGTTCTGCTTCACTGTGTGAGAGTGTGTGTCGGTCCTACTCACCCTTGACGTGTTCCCCCTCTCCCTCGGGAATGCCCACGTACACCATGACGTTGACGGCATCAGACACGTCCAGATGCAGGTTGGTAGTGCCAACACTCCGGTCTTCGGTCTCGATCAGACCTGAGAGTGGGAGGGATGGAGAGAGAGATGGAAGGTGTGAGAGAAAGGGGTGGGTGAAAAGGTGTATTAGAAGGAAGCATGGAAAGTATCAAGAGGGAAGAGGTGTAAAAAGAGAATATAAAAGGAGGAAATAGAAACAGAGATCAGAGACTGATATCCCTTTAAAAGAGTAAATGGGCTCATTACTAATCTTGCATATTCTCCATCTCTGCCGCCTCTCTCACCGTAGGCATTGTACATCTTAGGCCCCAGGTCTGGCCTGACAAAGAAGTTGGGCAGGCGGGAGGCCAGGTTCAGACGGCCGTCTCGCTTTGTGTACTCTGGGAGGGGCAGGTTCTCCATCAGATCATCAAAGCGTGTAGGCATCATGTCTCTGAAGTCTTCTCCGGGAGGCCAGTCCTTCAGCTTCAGAACCATGGGCTGACCATCACTACCCTTCAGACGCTCTGGGGAGAGAGAGAGATAAGGCGAGATGAACGAATGAAATAACAAATAAATGGATGAACGAATGGCTGAATGAACGATCCCGTTACTTACTGGAGATGACCTGGAAGCCGTCCCAGAAGTCACGGACCTTGACGTCAGAAATGATGGCACAGTTCCGACAGTTGACCAGGTCAACATCCTGGTCCCCAAACTCCTCACTGAAGGCCTCAGGTCGCCACAGACCCCCCTTCAGACGCTTATGGATACCAGACACCAGCACCGGCTGGAGAGAGGAGGGAAAGGGTTCAAACAGAATCATCATCTCCCTCTTCCAAACTTCATCCCCAAATACTCTCTCAGTCCATTTCCATCTTCCACACCACCATTTTACTCACACCGCCTTAGAACTACTCTTGGTGAGCACATATTTTTTATAAAATATTTGTATTTAAAAAAAGTATTTATCGCCTTTCTACCCCACAGAGAGGTCTCTCTCACCTGGCCCTGTTTCCAGCACTCTCTGAAGATCTTCCAGTTGTTGGTGTTGGAGGGATCCTGCAGGCAGAGCAGGCGTCCGTCACAGAGCCAGGAGTGGGAGGTGTGGGGGTCCAGCACGCTGAGGCCCATCACCCCGTCCCTGCGGCCCACCCCGCCCAGCTCGCTGCCTCCCTCGCCCGTACGACGGCCCTCCGCCTTCTTGGTCTCCACCACCGAGGCAATGATATGGTCCAGGAAGTTAGGCAGGCTGCCCTTCATCTTGTCCCCCTGAGAGAGGGAGGAGGGGTTAGACCTGCAGTCTAGGGCTCCCATAGGGCTCTGATCAAAAGCAGTGCACTATATAGGGAACGGTGTCATTTGGGACACAACCTAGAACTGTGTAGAATCTAAGAATTCTGGAATGGTCCCCTGTAATGTAATGACATAATGACATATGTAGGCATTATGGAAGGATCCATATCTTGGCACTCTGACATTCTACATTTGAGCATTCTGAAATTATCTGAATTCTCCTAGCTAACTGAGGAAAGCTGAAAGACACTCACAGCGGCTGAGGTGGAGAAGACTGAGGGGAAGGGTATTCCAGTGTCTCCGGGGGCCTGGGGGAGCCTCCCGGGGCCAGAGTTGAGCAGGTCTCGGAGGCTGGAGCCCTCTGGTTTGGGCTGGGTGTTGCTGGAGCCCAACAGCAGGCTGTTGAACAGTTTAGGACTGGAGGAGGAAGAGGAGGACGACGAAGGCTTGGACAGGGCGCTGAACGAGTCAAGGCCGAAGGGAGAACGCGTGTCCCGGCCCATCGCCGAGCGCAGCAACCCAGAGTCTAGAGGTGTGGAGAGGAGACGATGGTTAGAGATGGTGAAATCTAAACACATGTACGATACATTTAGAGAGTATCATTGAGAATATGAGTTAGGATTGAAAGAGACCTTTAGTCCTCACCTTTAGTGTCCTCCACCTTGGCTTTCTGAGTGGCCAGGTCTGCCAGCCAGTGCAGGGCGGTGGAGTTGCCCTCACCTGTGGAAGGGCGGGGGTCCTTGGGGGTGGTGGTCTGGGCAGAGTTAGGGGGGCCACTGGTACTGTTGGTGGAGTTAGTATCAACCCCTCCTCCTGCCGCCTCGGATGGCGTTGTGCTGGATGTAGGCTGTGTTTTGACCACTGTTGTCTCCCCCCCCTCGGGTTTAGGAGTGGTTGAACCCGCTGGCCCCCCACCACCTGTGATTGGTCCACTACCACTGCTCCCTATGCTGGAGGACACTGCAGACTGCTGGGACAACAATAAGGAACATTTTACTGCATTCTAATGAAGCCCTTGACAAGCAATATGCAAAACAAGTGAAAACCATATGTGGATGGTAGAAATGTAAAATATTGATCTTGGTTTGACATTAAAAAAAGGGGTGGTGCAGTACCTGTGAGATGCCGTTGGGGGCACTATGGCGCACTAGGGGCCTGTGGTGCCGGCTGGTGCAGGGGCAGTTTGCCTTGATGCCCCATTTGCCCCGGGCTGAGTGCACCATATCCCCTATGTTATAGAGAGCTGAGGGAGAGAGACTGAAATGTCAATATGGGACAACTCTTATGGAAATACACAACATAATAATTGGATGGTATAGTTAGGGCTGGGAGTTTGTCCAGACCATGTGACATGAGCAGGAAAGACTCCAGGCCCCAGTTCTAGGCCCAATCCTATATGAGGATTTGATTGGTATAAGGAATGTGGTGAACATTCTACTTAGCCTATCAGAGGGCAAGGTGGAGCTGTTACCATATTGCTTACAACTGTCAAATCCTCTCTGACATCCACAAGTGCTTAGGGGTCCATTTGGGCCCTAGGCTTCTACACGTATCCTGCTCCATGTTACCTGTTCCAGGTATGATCTGTGTGGGCATGAGGCTCTGGGGCTCGTGTCTCTGGCCTTTGACACACTTCAACCAGGAGAACACCTCGTCATCAGGCCCCTCATCCACCTCTGAGAGACAAAAACAGGAAGGGTCATTTATAAAGGGGCTCTGCACTGCAGCTGACCCATTGCTTCCAGCCACTCTGGGTATACAGTGGGGGTTGGGTTGTTCATAAATACAAAAATGTCCATTCCCTGTAAGTTAATGTACAATAAAGTACATCTTATACCAATTCTTTCTTAACAATTTAGCAGCAGCTATATGTTTACTACTTCAAAACAAAAACAAACATCACTGAAAGACCACTCAATGTTACCCCAGCCCGCCCCTGTGTGTTGAGTCTATGGTGGCAAAATTCTGGTAACTTCCCCCAACGTTCCCCAGTATTTCAGAAATCCTAGTTGGGAGTATTCTCAGATTTTCTGCTTATTCCCTTGGAATTCCAGGAATCTTCCATCCAGGATATCTGGAAAACCGAAGAGATTTCGGGAAAGTGACCGGAATTTTGCCACCCTAGTTGAATCTCACACATTCTGTATGTTCTCTGGATTCTATATGGAATTCTATGACTCTCACCCTCCAGAGGGCGGTTCCTCCGTTGCCGGTAGCAGTCCAGACACACCCCGAAGCCACACTTCCTGCAGACCCAGTGGATGTTGAAGAGAGTGGTCTCACACACATCACACATCTCCCTGACGCCGCGCACCGCCCGCTTCCACGCCACTTTCTCTGTAGGACACCGACAGATTGGGCCTGGGTCAAAAGTATTGCACTATTAAGGGAACAGGGTGCCATTTTGGACGCAGACTAAGAGCACTCACGGTGAGGCTCGACCATCATCATGGCCTCCTTCTCAGACATGACGAGCTGACAGAACTGGTCTCCCACGTTGGCCAGGATGTACTTTGAGGTGTCCAGGTCCAGGCCCTCCTGTACGGACGGCGAGGGAAGCCACAGCCCCATGGCCATGGCATCGCTTTGCTGGGGGCTCAGGAAGCCCTCCACACGCAGGATGCCCTTACGCGTGAACGCCAGCCTGGTTAGGAGGCAAAGGTCAGAGGACAGAGTAGTGGAGGACGCGTAGAACATGTTGGATTCTAAATGAGGTTGATGAAATGACCAATATTCGTCTTCGCATTCCTTGTAAGAGGATACACACCATCGCCATTTCTCACACACACACAGTGCTTGGACACGCACACACGCGGGAAAACACACAGTCTTTGGTACACAGACGGTACCTGCGAAAGTGGAAGAAGCGGCAGGCCACGTTGGGGTCGTCGTCGTCAGGCTCCTGCTCCCGGTACTTCCTGTAGCGCTCCATGCGACACTCGCGACACTTGTGGAGGTGGGGCGCCACGTTGATACAGGAGCCGTCCTGCAGGAACGACTCTCCTGATTGCTTCAGACGACGCACCTTAGTCACGTCCTTCAGCACTGACTGGCCCACTGGAGAAAAAGGAAAGACCGAAGAGTTATAATTAGGATATGAAGCGATACAAAACAACGCAATGACAACCTATTCATCAAAGAGTGTAGGAAAGGATAATGGAATCATTAGGGAAGAGTTGGTCAGCAACTTTTCTTTACCATCAATCTTGCTAATGTTTCATGACCCTAACCACAATCTAACTTGCCTCAACATTGACGAATAAAATGTTACGAATGATTGGGAAACGCATTGACGTACTGTAGGAATACTTTATTATCAGAGCCCTATCCCGAGGCTCCAGGTCTTACCTTTGAAGGGCTTGTTGCGTGGCCGGCTCTTGGCTACCCCGGGGCCTTTACCCTTCTGCAGTAGCATGGCTCCCTCCTTGACGGGCCCCGGGAGGCCCCCAGGGACCTGCCCTCTCTCCAGCCCCTCCTCAGTCTCACTCAGGTCTGACAGGTCGCTGTTATCGCTGGAGTCAGAGTCACGTTTAGATACCTGGCCTCGCTCCTCCAGGGCAAACTTCTGGGCCTGGCCCTGGTCAAATGGCATGGGCGCATCCTCACCACTCCCCCCAGGGACAGCGCTCCCAAACATGGGGTAGCCCGAGGTGGAGCTGGGCCGGTCATCCAGAGACCCACCCTCAGCCGAGGAGCCCTGTTCCCCTGTGGAGGCGCCCTCCCTGGGCTTGGAGGGGGCATCAGACTGGGGCCTCTGTATGAAGGCAGGTCCTGGGGCTGGGGAGGAAGAACTGGAGGCAGCGGCGCCTGAGAGGGAGGCGAAGGGGGAAGACAGGATGCCCTTGGGCGGCTCGGACATTGTAAATAGGTTGGGTTTGCTCTCCGAGGCGGTGGCAGGGCCCAGTGTCTCAGGCTCCAGGGGGGATGGTTTGCCACTAAAGGGGCTGTGGGAGAGCTTCTCCCCATAGGCCAGGAAGGGGTTGGAAGGCTCCTTGGAGCCCTGGAGGAACAGGTTCTGGTGGCTGTCTGTCTTGGTGCTGAAGCCACCCACCGCGCCACCGTTAGTGCCACTCCTGTTAGCACCACCCAGAGATCCAGAAGCCGGAGCCAGGGGGGTGCCGATCGCAGCCATTCCCAGAACAGAGCTCCTCATCCCCCCAGAGCCGCCGCTGAAGGAAGACGAGAGCTTGTCCCCTCCGAAAGGCTTGTTGAGCACTCCGTTGCCTGCCGGCTGGGTCTCAGGCACTTTGGACTGCTCTTTGAGATGAGCTGTAGCTGAGCCAAACAGGCCAGTTGAAGCGGGGGCTAGAACAGTCTTTTTGAGTCCCTCTGTGGAGGCGGAGGGCTTGAACAGGCTAGGAGGCTCCTTACTCAAGCTCTCTGACACTGCTGTGAAGTAGTTGGTGTCTTTAGCCTGGCTCTGACCCAGGCCTGAAGTCTGGTTCTGATTAGAACCACCAGGGTTCTGGCCAGTCTTCTGACTCATACACTGGAAGAATAAGTTCTGGTCTTGCTGCTGCGGTTGGGCTTCGTTGTTCTTGGCGCCTCTGAAGGAAAAGCCGAAGGGTCCGGGGGTGTCCTGGGAGACTGACGCTGTGTTGGAGGAACCGTTGGTCTGGGAGCTTACCTCTCCGAACACAGAAGCACCAGCAGGCTTGGACTGAGGCAGCCGGAACCCAGCCGCAGCCAGGATGGGCTTAGAGCCCTAAAGAAGCAGGATAAGGAAATAGCATATTAGTGAAAACAATTATAGTTAGTAATTACAGTGTTACTACACAGGTTAAGAGTAAAGTCACGTTAAGTGTTACTAATTCACCTCCGTCTGGTTGGGTGGTCCTGTCCAGGCGCTTAGTTTGGGGCTGAAGCACAGGGGAGCAGCGAGGGCCACGCTGGGGGCACTGCCCTGCGATGGGGACGAGATGGTCACCGGGCCGGGGGACACCAGGGCAGCCGTCTTGGGGTAGGTAGACTGGGATGGCTCCTCGCTCTCTGTGATCAGGGCTGCTGGGGAAGGCTTGGAGGCCGGAGCTCCAGGGACCAGGCTGGGCATCTGGCCCAGAGAGGGGAAGGAAGTGTTGGAGAATGGGGAGGGGGCTGGTTTGAGGGGGTGGGGTGGGGGTGACTGTAGTGGTCGAGTCAGCAGACCCCTGTCTGTCCTGTGTGGAGAGGGAGCGTCCGTTTTCCTTGGGGTACCGCGGCGGAGCTTTTGATTGGTCCATGTGGGAGGAAATGCTGTTCGGGGTGGCGTGACCTTGTGTGACTTCAGAGGAACTGCTGTTATTGTTGGTAGTGCTGTTCACTCTGCCTCCTCCACCCACTCCGTCTTCTCCTCCGGTTGCTACCTCCTCACCCCACGTCACCATCCCCTTGGTGGAGCCGCTCCCGTTCTGTCCCTCCGCTGCTCCCTCTCCCGCCCCCTTAAAACGCTTCAGAGTCACGTCCTCCTCGCCTTCCGATGATGTCCTCCGTCTACGGCCGCTCTCGCCCTTCACGCCATCGCTCTCCTTCCTCCGCCGAGCATTCCTCCCGTTCTGACCGCGGAGAGGAAGGAGCCATGTAAAAAGGATGAGGAAAATGCAAACTCAAACAAGTCGACCAACAAAAGCACAAGTATTTTAGAAAAAAAAGCAAGGGAGGGAGGAATAGGAGTGCATACTTTATCCAACTTACCTCATCAAATCGATCTTCAGCTAGTATTACGTGCATTACCCGAGGATCCACCACCTGGGTCTCCTCTTCCTAGAACACAATAATAACACTTAGCTAACAGCTGTCAATACCTCCTCCATATTACCTAACATCTAAAAAGGTACTACGAAAGGTGTGTGTGTGTGTGTGTGTGTGTGTACCTGGTCCATGGTAATCTCCATGATGTGGGAGTTGGGGTCGTGCCGAGAGACCAGGCCCAGGGCCCAATGCTCGTCAAACTCACACTGGTAAACCTGAACCCTCCTGCCCTGGATTGTGTAGGAGCCTGGAGAGACAACACAACCAACAGGACAAGGCTCAAAGACCCGTGGAGTAGCGCGCCAGAAGGATATTATGGAGGGAGTGAAAAGTAAGAAGACGGTAAGAGAAGAGGTTTGAGAAGGCCAGTATTGAGAACTGCAGTGTAGGAAAACATGGGTGAGCAATGAAAAGGCAGGAGGAAAGTCAAAGTACACAGCACAATAGGTTTCCATTCATTCCAGAGATAAGTCTAACAAAGACTCACCCTTCCTGAGGATCTCCTGCAGCTCAAAGTCACTGTGCCAGCTGGACACCGCAGCCTGCAGAGATGGCTGCTCCAGCAGGAGAGAGTGTCCCACGTCTTTCTCTACCTACAGAGCAAGACAAAATTCACAGAGTGATACCACACACACACACACACACTTCAAATGAAAGTTGACACACACAACCTTGAGTAAACCCACCTCAAATCTCTGGAGTGAATTCCCGTCAGGGAGGAAGTCGAGGGTTCGGTTCCCGAAGAATTCCACAGGGACCAGGGAACCCAAACCCACACGGTCCACTAGAGACCGGAACGCCTAGCGGGCAAAGAGGAACATCGTTAGGAAAAGAACCACAAACTCTGAACAATATTATGTAGGCGAGCATTCCTATCTTTTTTATTATTTTTTCCCCCCACCTTTATTTAACTAGGCAAGTCAGTTAAGAACAAATTCTCTATTCCCTAGGAACAGCGGGTTAACTGTTCAGGGGCAGAACAACAGATTGTTGCCTTGTCGGCTCGGGGATTCGATCGTGCAACCTTTCGTTTACTAGTCCAACGCTCTAACCACTAAGCTACTCTGCCACCTCTGTTAATTGGTGGAGTGGCTGGAGAATGATCTCTAATCTTATCCTCTGGCAAAGCACGAGGGAGCCCGTTGAGCTGTTTTTCTACTGAGAGGAGCAGCAGGTTGTCTTCTTATGTAACGGTAACAGGTCCTCCAGACATCCCTTGCTGGGACAATTGCATTTCCACAAGCTGGCCTGGCCTCACTTCAAGTTGCAGGTGTGCCTCAGGGAGTGTGAGAGGAGAGTCACATACATCATACATGCACCCTCTGAACTAACCTTAAAAAGGAGAGTGTAGTACCTATTTCTCCATGCCAGACACGCATATAATAGTAGCTTAAGAGCACCCCAAGAAAACATTCCAAAATTACAAATACTAAAATCAATCGTTATAATACTATGTTGTTCTAAAAGTTAGGCTTGAGGTTCTCCAAATCAGCTCTTACTTCGGGAAACAATGCCACTTCGGAACCAATGTATATTAGTTCATATACAGCACCAACTACATAAATATCTGTTATGGTCCATTATTTGCTACCAGGACTTTAACCCCATTTTACAGCCCATGACCTAATAGATGTGTTTGTAGGTGACCTCCCAGCATGCTGTTGGCAACTGGTTCAGATTAGTTGCTTAGCTGTGGTTCCATGCATTTTAACTATCCCAGAGCTAGCACACCTGATTACATTTGTCAACAAATCATCAAGTCCTTCAATTGATGAATCAGGGGAGGTAGTTCAGGGCTACAACAATATTGTGAAACTTCTGCAGGGTCAGAGAGGAGAGGATTGAAAACCCCTGGCGTGGCTCGGTGTTACAGTCCAAACATTATTTAGTAAACCCTAAGCCAGAGGTGGCTACTCACCAGGGCAGGCCAGGCTGTCCCAGGGGCTCCTCCAGCTGCAGGGTGGTTCTGGTTGGGGTCACTGCTGCGGTTAGCCCAGACGATGGAGGACTCGACCAGTACAGCTCTCACCTCCTCCCCGTACACCTGTACCCAGGACCGCCTGCGCCACGCACAGTCCTCAAACTCCACAAACACCTACAGGACAGGACAGGGGGGGTAGTGCCATTTCTGTAAGGCTAGCTATATTAACTTAGGCTCAGTGTCATGTTAGGAGTATATTTTCAAAAGAACAGAGGTAAGACAAAACACTGACAACATTGGACTGATGGGAGAAGAGCAGCCACGGACAGAGTCAGCAGGACAGGCCTTGTTAGGATCATACACAGTCAGCAGAGCCCGGGCAGCACTAATGACTCAAACACAGCACGTCTACTCCTCAAAGTCTGGGCAAGGCGCCATTTCTCGGGAAGAGCAGTCAATTATTAGAAATAGGCAAGACAATTCAAAAACGGTCTCACTTTCTCATTTACCCCTCATTGTCAATAAGTAGCGTAGTGCGACATTATTGATGGGAGGATTACAGTGAGTATGGTTAAATGCACACAATGCGATTGTGAATAGTCAGACTAATATAATAGTTTGATTTAAACATTAAGATGCTTTGCAAGAACAATTCTCTAATAATCCTGTTTACATGGACACATCTGAAATCAAATCAAAGTTTATTGGTTGCGTATAGCGCCGTTATAGCAGTGCAGCGAAATGCTTGTTACTAGCATCTGACAATGCAGTCAAGTCAAACAATGTAAATGTAAAGAAGAATATTGTAAAAAACAAAACAGCAAGTAATCAAGAATGAACAACCCAAATAGCACTGTAGCAGTATCAAGATGCAATCTATATATAGTGCATTTGGAAAGTATTCAGACCCCGACTCTTTCCACATTTTGTAACGTTAGAGCCTTATTCTAAAATTGATTAAATTGTTTTTCCCCCCTCCTCTACACACAATACCCCATAATGACAAAGCAAAAACAGGGGTGTAGACATTTTTGCAAATTTATACAGAACCAGTCAAAAGTTGACACAGAGCCTCCCAGGTGGCGCAGTGGTCTAAGGCGCTGCATCGCAGTGCTAGCTGTGCCACCAGAGACTCTGCGTTTGAGCCCAGGCTCTGTCGCAGCCAGCCACGACCGGGAGGTCCATGGGGCGATGCACAATTGGCCTAGCGTCGTCCGGGTTAGGGAGGGTTTGGCCGGTAGGGATTTCCTAGTCTCATCGCGCACCAGCAACTCCTGTGGTGGGCCGGGCACACGAACCAGGTCGCCAGGTGCACAGTGTGAGACAAGATAGTAACTTGCTATTTTCTACAGTGTAGAATAGTGAAGACATCAACACTACGAAATAACACATTTGGAATCATGTAGTAACCAACAACTAAAAAAGGTTAACAAATCAAAATATATTTTAGATTCTTCAAAAGTAGCCACCCTTTGCCTTGATGACAGCTTTGCACACAACTGGCATTCTCTCAACCAGCTTCAAGAGGAATGCTTTTCCAACATTCTTGAAGGAGTTCCCACATATGCTGAGCACTTGTTGGCTGCTTTTCCTTCACTCTGCGGTCCAACTCATCCCAAACCATCTTGGGTTGAGGTCAGGTGATTGTGGAGCCCGGGTCATATGATAAAGCAATATATCACTCTCCTTGGTCAAATAGGACTTAAACAGCCTGATGGTTGGTTTAGGGTCATTGTTCTGTTTTTAAAAAAAATCAGAGTTCCACTAAACCCAAACCAGATGGGATGTTGTATCGCTGTAGAATGCTGTGGTAGCCATGCTGGTTAAGTGTGCCTTGAATTCTAAATAAATCCCAAACAGTGTCACCAGCAAAGCACCATCACACCTCCATGCTTCACGGTGGGAACCACACATGCGGAGATCATCCGTTCACCTACTCTGCATCTCAAAAAGACACAGCAGTTGGAACCACAGCGGTTGACCAAAGGACAGATATCCACCGGCCTAACGTCCATTGCTTGGGCCAAGAAACACGAGCAAGTCTCTTCTTATTGCTGCCCTTTAGTAGTGGTTTCTTTACAGCAAATCAACCATAAAGGCCTGATTCACGCAGTCTCCTCTGAACAGTTGATGTTGAGATGTGTCTGTTACTTGAACTCTGTGAAGCATTTATTTTGGCTGCAATATTTGGTACAGTTAACTAATGAACTTATCCTCTGCAGCAGAGGTAACTCTGGGTCTTTCTTTCCTGTGGCGGTTCTCATGAGAGCCAGTTTCATCATAGTGCTTGATGGTTTTTGCAACTGCACTTGAAGAAACTTTCAAAGTCCTTGGCATTTTCCAGATTACGATATGAAGGTCAGTCAAAGTAATGATGGACTGTCATTTCTCTTTGCTTATTTGAGCTGTTCTTGCCATAATATGGACTTGGTCTTTTACCAAATAGGGCTATCTTCTGTATACCACCCCCATCTTGTCACAACACAACTGATTGGATCAAACACATTAAGGAAAGAAATTCCACAAATTAACAAGGCACACCTGTTAATTGAGATTTCAGGTGACTACCTCAAAGCAGGTTGAGAGAACACCAAGAGTGTGCAAAGCTGTCAAGGCAAAGGGTGGCTACTTTGAAGAATCTCAAACAAATCAAAATGTAACACTTTTTTGGTTACTACATTATTCCATGTGTTATTTCATAGTTGATGTCTTCACTAGTATTCTACAAATGTATAAAATAATCCAAATAAAAACCCTGGAATGAGTTGGTATCCAAACTTGTGACTGGTACTGTATCTCTGCAGATCCTCTCAAGCTCTGTCAGGTTGGATGTGGAGCGTCGCTGCACAGCTATTTTCAGGTCTCTCCAGAGATGTTCGATCGGGTTCCCGTCCAGGCTTTGGCTTATTTTCCACCATAATGTGCAGATAAATTCATTAAAAATCCTACAATGTAATTTTCTGGAGAAAAAAAAAAATCTCATTTTGTCTGTCATTGTTGAAGTGTACCTATGATGAAAATTACAGGCCTCTCATCTTTTTAAGAGGGAGAACTTGCACAATTGGTGGCTGACTAAATACTTTTTTGCCCCACTGTATATTAGTGAGCTATATCACAAATCCAGTATAAATAAATAAGCGGTGTGTATGAACAGAAACTAAAATACAAATGTACCTAACAGAAATATTAGAATAGACTGTCAGGGACACATTATTTAAAATACAATGTGAAACATTAAGTGAGCAGTGGTTCAATGTCTCTATAACATGGGACAGCAGCGTTGGCTGCATGTGTGTGTTCATGAGGTGCGTGTGTGTTGTGTGAGTGAGTGTGCGTTGCCTGATGGACAGCTAGTGATGGCTGTTCAGCTGTCTGATGGCCTGGTAATAGAAGGTGTTTAGTCTCTCGGTCTTGGCTTTGATGCACCCGTACTGTCTCTGTCTGTTGGATGGCAGCCGAGTGAACAGTCGAGGGCTCGGGTGACTGAGGTCCTTGATGATCTTCTTGGCCTTAGACACCGGGTGTAGTCAATGTCCTGGAGGTTCAGCTGGCGCCTAGCTGAACTTGGCTAGGCGAACCCGAACGAGTGTGCTCGTAAGACCTTCAATTGAGAAACTAGAAAAAATAAGCAATAGTACTTTGTCCAACTTGAGACGATATAGCCAGAATACACTTCTTCAAAAGTCATAATTAATCTAAGACAACGCAAGAAATCTGCCATTAATTTTGATGTTTTTCCAGAGGAGACCGTAGTCACGCAATTTTACACCTAACTAAGATGTTTGGTGCAGTATTTCTCAAATAAAAAAAATATGCATGAAAACAAGTCTCTCATTGAATGAGAACAAACACCTCATTGAAGAATCCCTACTGTCAACCAATCCCAGACGAAAGGGGCATAGCCCCATATACTACCCACCACTGCGACCTGTATGCTCTCGTTAACTGGCCCTCGCTTCATATTCGTCACCAAACCCACTGGCTCCAGGTCATCTATAAGTCTTCGCTAGGTAAAGCGCCACCTTATCTCAGCACCCACCCCCCAAGCAGGTATATTTTACTGGTCACCCCAAAAGCCCATTCCTACTTTGGCCGCCTTTCCTTCCAGTTCTCTGCTGCCAATGACTAGAACAAACTGCAAAAATCACTGAAGCTGGAGACTCATATTTCCCTCACTAACTTTAAGCATCAGCTGTCAGAGCAGCTCACAGATCACTGCACCTGTACATAGCCCATCTGTAAATAGCCCATCCAACTACCTCATCCCCATATTGCAAATATATAAAAACCATTTGCTCCTATGCACCCCAGTATCTCTACTTGCACATTCATCTGCTGTACATCTATCACTCCAGTGTTTAATTGCTAAATTGTAATTACTTCGCCACTACGGGCTATTTATTGCCTTACCTCCCTAATCTTATCTCATTTGCACACACTGTATACAGATTTTTTCTAGTGTGTTACTTACTGTACGTTTGCTTATTCCATGTGTAACTCTATGTTGTTGTTTGTGTTGCACTGCTTTGCTTTATCTTGGCCAGGTCGCAGTTGTAAATGAGAACTTGTTTTTAACTGGCCTACCTGGTTAAATAAAGGTGAAAAAAAAAAATGTTGGCTTGCCTCGTGAGAAAAATGCTGCGCAAGAACAGCCCCCAAAAAAACTTGCCTAAGACCAAAGACATTGGCACAATTTATCCATGAACTGTTCCGGGTGGGAAGCATGCTGAATTTGAGCCATTTAAAGTTGTAGAAACTCTGTTGCACCTTCTTCACCACAATGTTGGTGTGGCAAGACCATTTCAGGTCCTGATGGATGTGGAACTTGAAGCTTTTTTAACCGATCCACTACAGCCATGGTCGATGAGGATGGGGGCACGCTCCCCCTTCGGTCTCCTGTAGTCCACAATAATCTCTTTCGTTTTGTTGATATTGAGGGAGAGGTTATCAGGCTACTTGATCTGACTTTGATAAATGCAGAAAATCACCATTCAAATAAACATTCTACCACAGACTATGTTATTTTTGTGAAGACTATTTGATTGAGTTCAAAAACATAAAAATAGTTTTGACATACAAACTAAGATAAATACTTTGAGTTTATCTGAACTCACACCACTCGTGCAAAAGGAGGAAGCCTGGTAATACTCCATGGTAACGTGCATTAAGGCATTTAAAATGCCCTAATTATTCTAAAGATTGAAGGTGGTTTAATCGGAGTATGCTTACTTCGATTATGACCTTAGTACACCGATTAAGATAAGCAGAGTAAGGTGTTAACATGACTAATGCCATACTCTGCCTACAGCCATAATCAGTTTAATATCAAATTATTAGTGTGCATGTAAACATACTCAGTGTGACAATGGATTGCATTTATATGGGCTAATGCTCTACTTTAGGTCTCAAGGCAGGGGCAAGATATATTTGTCAGCAGAAGTCCATTTTAAATGTGAAACTTGCTGACTCACTCAGCATACAAGCCCAATTTGGACAGTCTTGTGAATTTGAACTGTATGGTTCTGTGAGAGGAGAAACAAGTGCTGTGATTTGAAGAATGCCCTCCTACCAAGACCAGATAACCTGCACATAAGACATTGCATATAGACATTATGATGATCAACACATAGTCCATGCAAAAGCAAAATCATACAGACATATTTACATACAGTAACATAACTCCTCCGAAGAGAAACAAGAACAGGAGTGGAGAGCACTGAGCGGTGTCTGTAGTTACTATCGGCACTAGTTTAAAAGCCTATTTCCCAAAAATGGTCCTGGAGACTTCCTTGAAAGCTGAATAACTACTCCAACCAACACCTGTCCCTTTCTAAAAATCTGGTTTTGACCATTGCTTTGGTACAACAACCAAAAAAAGACACCTGACATCATTTATCCTCTGTAATTCTAGTTATGGATGGCATGCCTTGTCATCAATCATATGATGCATCATCAAGTCAGACAGCTTTTTCAGATGTATTTATACTCTCAACCGCAGAATCTTCCAGCTACATCATCCACATTGATCAGTGAAATGATAGGAACACATAAGGGGTCACGCAATTCCGAAAAATGACTTGTGAAAAATATGCAGTTGGTATCATGACGTTGAAGACAATGCACGCAACAAATTACACCTAACTATGTAGGCCTAACGTTAGCTCTATCACCATCCATATCTACATTCTGTCATTTGAGGCTAACTAATCTAATACACCGAAGTTCACATTTTAATGAGGCTATGCCTATTGCACATGAATTTCATTCTGGAGACTACGCTAAAGTTGGCTAGCAAGCTAACTAAGTTAAAAATCTGTCGAAGGCCCAAAATCCCCGGGCTAAATTACGGGGACAGTGGCCATCTGGCAAGCGCAACACAGCGGCACGATTGGCTAGCTTTCGCTATTCACAATGTGTTAGTTGGATCACATAACTTAAACATAAACAACGGACCATTAATTATTTGTATGCTTTCTCTTTTCAGTTTCGTTAAATACGTAGCTAGCTAGTTAAATCATGCGTTCAGCTTGTTAGCTAGCTAACAGTAGTTTTTATTCACATGAAAACACTGACCGTCAGCCCCGCAGCTGCTGCTGTTGTTGTTGTCGCCTCTCCTCCGCTCACCTCTACCCCTGGGCTGGCCAACCCTATGACGCTGACCGCCCGGACGGTCCCCCGGAGCCAGTCACGAGTCCAGGCGGCCTGTTCCACTTCGGATCCGGCTGCGGATCTGCCATCGTTAAGGAGCAGCAGAAGTCGCTTCCCAATCAGTTCAAGAGAGTCTCCCATATTTAGTTAGCCACTGTGAATTGCAGGAGCAACTTCCTTCGCATATATTTCTGTTGGGAACTCCGATGCACTTAGCTAACGTTAGCTAGCCAGCCAGTTAGCCAGGTTAAATCGGCCTAAAATAAGTGACAGATTTAAACCTCAACTACCGCAACTTTGCTGCATGCACCGGAGTCCCCTCTTCCGTAGGATGCACGGGAAAATACGGCGGACCAAGTCACGCCACAAATAGAGAAGTAACGAGATGTTATTGTCCGCAAAACCCCTATCCCGCTCTATCCGCCATTGAGGCTTGCAATTGCAAAAATCAAACACACTCCTCGTACTAGCTACAAGGCTCCACTGCGGAGATAGCTAGCGGGCGTGTGAATTGCAACAGCGACTAATGCTGGCTCACCGGTGTACTACACAGAACCCGTTCAATCTGGAATGCCAAAAAACAGTGTCTGGATATCTGGAGAAAAAAAATACAGTTGGCCTAAATGGAAATCCATTTAGGCCAAAAACGACTTTTGCTCGGACACCACAGATATGCTGTATACTCAGCACAATGCAGATACACACATCATTTAGTAGCAGTAGCCAATTCTTCCCCATATGCTCTCCTTCATACAAACGGTATCTAACCATTTTGTTCACAGTCTATCTACTGAATGCATTTTAGTCTTGGATTTGAATCATACCGGTTGGAGATGATATGACTTTGAAACTCTGTATTAATTCACTGAGCTGAATGGACCTCCAAGTCTGCTGACGTCATAATTTAGGGGCCCCATAAATCTGTGAGACCAGAACAAACCATATAACTAGTTCTACCGTGAAGCACCTCTTGTGTGCACTCTGGTAAAGCATACATTTTCTTCCTTCACCTTTTATATTTTATTCCCATGTCCTGTTTGACAGTGATTACTTTGCACACTTTGGCTCTTGCATTACATTGATTGAGCTTGACTACATTGATTGAAAAAGAATGAGATTGTCGTCTACTCGCAAATTCACGTGTCCCTATGTTAACCACAAGGTGGTGCCACAGCATTTCAAAACGCACTGTCCAAACACCACACAACAGCATAGCAGGATGGAAATAATAAAAGCAAGATATTATTGCATAATTCAGGAATATATGCTTGAGAATTAATTATTGGACTATGAAGAGTGTTTATTATGTACAAGGTTTTTCAAACTTTTTCAAACGTTTACAGCCAGCACTATTTGGATAAATTATTGAGCTTTGAATAGCGCTACAGACTAGCATCCTATCCAGTGGTTGTATTTGTACATCATTCTGGCTTGAACAAGGCTTAGGCCTACTTACTTCAATAATGCTACAAATGCATGTATTTCTTCATTCAACATTAAGAGTGTAGTGATTTGCCCTCTTGTATTTCTGTTGATATGACATAGCCTTCACGGTATCAATGTCCGTGTCGTTTAATGATATTTATGAGTGACTCCATGTCTTTATTTAGTAGCCAAAGGCCTTGGCCAGACCAATAAAGAGGTTTCAATATTGTTAAAATTACACTCTGGCATACAAGACACAAATAAGTTCATGTCGTTGTGGATTACTGGAACTCCTATTAGACATAATTCAAGGGCGTTCTTCAGTGTGACAGCAGTTTCACATTTGGACAAGGTTTTTACATGACTAGCATGTTAAGACTGTTTGGCTCCTTTTGGCTCTCCAAATAACACAGGAGTTTCTATTTACAGAAAAAACCTCCATATTTATTTCATGAGTTACACAAGATACAACGATTACAACAGAACATACAGTATATACAAAATATGTCCTACATATTAAGAGAGACAACAGATATAACTGCTCTTGTTTTGTTTTTGTTTTTAAACCTGTATCCCTTTTTCTTTTATGAAACCGCCTCGCTCCATATTGGCTAGGGTTTTCTGACATGGGGTACTGGGCTACAGTGAGCCATCATCAGTTGTGTCTTGTGAAATGGGTATTTATAAATCTGTCTGTGTGGTTATGTTGAATGATGGCTGAGCATTGTATAGGATTCCCATGTAAATCAATGTCCCGGTTTACACAAAGTAAGAGTGTATTATTTGTGTACAAGGGCATGTGTGTGTGTGTGCCAGTGAAGATCCTCTACATAGTTGTCTGTCTCTCATGTCCACTGATAATGGCATTGTGCTCTTTTGTCATGTGGGTACTTGTCAATAAGTCAACGACAGTGTTTCTCAATACAAGTCAGGACTAGTTGGTCTTTAGATTGCCAGAGTACTCCAAAAAGACCACACAAACAAGTCACCGCCACTTAAGACTTATCTGGGTCTAGAGATTGTGCGTTCTGCAGTGAAAGAGTCCATTGCTTACATTATTGTGGTCTGTGTATGTTTGAGTCTCAGTGTTACCATGGAGACTGCCAGGGGTGTGGCTCCAATTAGAAGTTCCCCCTAAGCACAGATCTATGATCAGCTTACAGTCCCGAATCCTAACCTTACTGGCCTAAACCTAAAACTGACTTTAAATCAGTGTCTTGGGGCAACTTCACCCTATTCTGTTGGGGGTCACTGGCGCTTCAGACAGTTGTGTGGTGTGCACTCGGTCTGTTCCTCCAGCTCGGGGCAGGGTGTTCCGGCGTTAGCCGGCCGCAGGAGGATGTAGCGGGTACGATGGCGGACCCCTCCCCTGGAGCAGGGCCCCAAACACAGACCCCAGGACGACCACATAGACACCTCACAGTCTAATGGTGTCTCTGAAATAGGGAGGGAGAGGGAAAGAGATGTGGTGAATGAATTAACACAGAAATGAAGTGAATCGATATGATCACAGAGAGAGAGGGAGAAAGAAAGAGAAAGTGAGGGAAAGAGATGGGGGATGTGTGCATGTAAACCTACCTGAGAAGCGTTGAGGGTGGATAGGGTGAGGCAGAATGTGATTGGACATGGGAGTTTGACGGGCAGATGAACGGCTCTGTCTGGTCAGCCGTATGGAGGCTATGGGCGGGAGCTCTGTGAGACGGGGGTAGAAAAAGGAGTTGGCTGGGTGGTTGGGCATCTGGGAAGTTATCTGGAAGGGGACAACAACATATAGAAAACGGTCAACAACAAACCCTAAGACACACACTAAAACACACACTAAAACATACACTAAAACACACACTAAAACACACACTAAAACATACACTAATATCAGATTATTACCGGTACTTCTTAATAATTCAAAGCTGTGTGCTTTAACTGTGACTTTGTGTTAGTGGAAAAAGTTCAATTACACTTTTAAGTCTTCCTTGTAAGGGGAATGTTAGTAGCTTGCCTACACCATAGTCAAGCAACCTCCGTGGCCCTCTTTCCCCCTTAGGTGAAAGTGAAACGAGGGGAGAAGTCGTCTGTCTCACCCGTGTGATGGTTTCCTGAGGGACGGTGGGATAGTTGGGTGAAGAGAAAGTGAAGCCGCTGTCCGTCCCAGAGTCCAAGGGTTGGAGGTCAAGGGTCATTTCCTGTTTCCACTGGCCGCCCTCACAGAGGTTAAGACTGTCCACTCCCACAAACCAATCAGGGCTAGGGATCACCTTCACCATTAGAGAGAGCTGTGTCCATAGAGGGGGGGAGGAGAGGAAAGGGGAGGAATGAAATGAGGTAGAGAAATGAAATGAGAGTTTAGTTACAGTACAGTATTCAGATCATGTGTGTGTAATATTGGCTGTGGTAATAAGACAGGATTATAGCTGAAGCTAACACATGCATGGACAAAATCGGTCATTGGCTTTACACATCCTGGTTGTGTAATAGCCTGACGTGTGTGTCCACCCGTTCCAGCACACCCGCTGTTTCCTGTGTGGGGTTCAACTCTATGCTCCTCTACTCCCCTCTCTCCTCTGTGATGGATGTTTCCTGAAAGACAGTGACCTCATGCAGGAAGCGTCCTGGGAACCGGCTCCGGGGTGGCAGGCGCCCAGAAAACAGCACATTAAAGACCAGGAAGGGAGCACAGCCTCCCTCGGGACAGGACGCCTGCTATTTGTGGATCTGGGCTGAGGTGGGACAGGATGGGGTAGAGTGGACAGGCTTGTATGGGGTGGGATGGGGCAGACATCAAAGTGCACTAGGTGCATTAGGGTGGAGTGGTGTGGAGAGTTTGGACTCTGGGAAGCAGCAGCAGCAAGCAAATTAGGATGACATCAGTGGTGTGTTTCTATCCTGTGACACACAGTGAGGGATGAGGAGTTAACAGAGACTAGAGAGACTACTGACTAGCCCAGGGGCATCTCTACTATTCCATCCGCTTTGACAATTATCCTTCACTGACCTCCTCCTTCCTTCGCTCACATCCCTCCTTCCTTCCCTCCCTCCCTCCATCCTCCCTCTCATCTTTCTAAACCTTCTCTGAAACGGTGGTTTTTCCAGGAATCCCTCCTGCTATATCCATTTCATTGGCCTGTGCAGCGAGTGGGAAGGCGGCGTATCTATCGTAACACGTTCTGGCTTGATCTGTCCACCGCGGGGGCAGCGGTTTTTACTTGAAGGCCAGAGACACTCGCTGACACACACTGATACCCACTTATAGTCCCATAATCACACTCACACTCCATTTAGGCATGCTCTCCCCAGGGCCCACAGAGGAGTCCCAGGCCCAGAGAATGAAAAATCCCCAACCGCAACCCGTCCAAACCTGGCAGTACCAGAAGCTTAAAGAAATATGCATAACTGGTCGCACTAATCTGTCGAAGTGCGGTGGTTTCCTAGTGTAGAGTAGACTCGATTGGTTCTGGTAGTTGGTGAATTGTTTGTTATCGGTCTGGTTCCAATTTTGTGCTTGACAGAAATAGAAGTTTTATGAATATGGAGATGAGAATCATGTGAGGATGTTTGGAACATTGCAAATGTGTTTGCTTTGTGGAAAAGAGAATGTGTGTGTGTGTGTGTATGTGTGTGTGTGTGTGCGTGCGTGCGTAATAAGCATAAGCCTACGTGTGTATCTCTTTGTGTATTTCCAGAGAAGGACAATTTGAGCCATCATTGTCACGTTCCACACAAAGACACACACATGTCCATGCCCCCATTCTCCGCCTTGCTACCCACTGATCTAAAAACAGATTGGCCAGGCCAGCACAAACACACACACCACATACCTCACATTTAGATCAGAGAATGCCAGACAAACTCCAGCCTTCAGTATGGGGCAGGCAGCAGTGGAGAGAGATGCTTTTCGTGGGGGTTGTTTGCACAACGGGCTCCAGGTGCCGGCAGACAGTGGAATTACTAATAAACAAAATGTAGATCACCAGCTCCACTCTGTGGCCCTTCTATTTCCAAACCCCCAGGAGCTACCCTCCCTCCCTCTCTCTCTCTCTCTGCCCCTTTCTCCCCCTCTCTCCACTTCAGTCATCAACTAAGTGCGAGGGCAAAGATAAACAAACAGACACAGGCCCCAGGCAGCCTAGAATCCACCTAGAATGGCTAGCCTCCTGCCCAGCCTCAGTCCCAAACCCAGCCCCAGCCTAAGCCACAAGCTCCAGCCCCAGCCTATCGTTCCAGCCTCACTCCCATATCCAGCCCCAGCCCCAACCCCAACCCCAACCCCAGCCCCTGCTCAACCCCAACAACAACCCCCAGCCAAAGCCCTAGTCTAAGACCCAGCCCTTGCCTATTGTTACAGCCTCACTCCCAGCTCCAGCATCAGCCCCATGAAGCCCCCTCCTGGGCCTTGAGTTCAGCGGGGGAGACAGCAGACATAGTCCAGACCAGGCAGGACGGATGTGGGCGTTTGTGGCCGTAGGGCTGGATGCTAAACTTAGTCTGATTGGAGCACTGTAGAAGAGTGATTAAGTGTTTGGCCAGAGAGGGTGGAGTGAGTCAAGGGGTTTGCCTGTGGTAGGATCGGGTCATGAGTTGACAATGGATTGAGTAAAGGAGTGTGTTTGTTGGTAAGGATTTGTGGTTGGAGCGGAGAGCAGAACGGATGGTGGAAAGGTTGTGAAGAGGTTTATGTAAAGCAACAAAGTGTGTGTGTGTTTGTGTGTGCATGCATTGCGTGCCTGCGTGGGTGTGTGTGATGCCTACCAGTGGGCTCCGAGGTTGCAGCAGCAGTTCTGTGGAGCTGTGTCCGATGCCAGTGGGGATGCCCGCTGTTCTGTACATGGCACCGACCTCCCGTCTCTTCCTGGCATCCTTCGCCCCCTTCACCAGCTCCACAGTTACCCCCACCTCAGCAAAGTTCTGCACCCCTATACTCGCCAGCGCCCCCTCCTGAAACAGCCGATGCTGCCCATTGTGAGTGATAGCTGTTGGGAGAAGACAGGGAGGCAGTGAAAGGCACTGAAAATGTATCTTTTCTTCCATTCTCCTTGCCTTGATGCGATCACTCTCATCTAGATTGAGTTAATCTCACTGCATTAATGATCTCTTTACACACACATGACTTGCCTAGTTAAATAAAGGTTAATCATTTATATAAAACTACAAATTCATTTTCTTTCTCTTGTTGTCTCTGTTTCTTCACTCCCCATACCCTTTACCTCCTTCCCCCCTTTCTGATGTCTCACATTTCTGCTGTTTTCTTTACTAGGGATTGTTGCCTTTGTTCTCGCTTTGTCCTTATTAAGAACTGATTCTGAGTCAGATGTCTGTTCTTTGTCCTGTCACTCTCATCATAAGCCACACTTGGCCTGGGATCAGTGGTTATAAGGCTAGCAGAGGGTCAGTCAGACAAACTAACAACCACACAGTCTCAGTCTCTTTTATAACATCTCTGCCTTAGCCAACCTCAGGATCCACGCACACACACACACACACACACGCACGCACGCACGCACGCACGCACACACACACACACACACACACACACACACACACACACACACACACACACACACACACACACACACGCACACACGCACACGCACGCACACACACACACACACACACGGTTACGTGCATACACACGCACACTCCCGACGCACCCACAAAAACACACTTTACACACTATCCTGTTTCTCCTCAACCCCCGTCACTTATGCACTTAATTGAATTTCCATACTAGCAGGTTTCCCACAAGCGTCAAGTTCCTGAAACCCAATAATACAGATTAAGATTCGGATTCACGTAACGTTTCAATTTCTTGCCGCAAATTAACGACCGCCCTCCTCAACTCCCAGACCCAAAATGAGTCATGTTTTTCTTCTTCAGTGACTAATAACTCTTTTATATAACTGTCTTCCCTGGGCTCATTGTCCCTGGCCCCCTCCAGTCTAAGTCATCAGAGGCGTGTCCATGTCCCCAGGGCCTATGTGCAACGTTACTGTCTCTATATGCAGCAACAGGCCATCACCCACTGGCAGGCTGACAGGGCATGGCTGGAAGTTCTGGAAGCCAGACAAACCCACAGCGGCCACATACAGTGATGCAGAGATCAAGTCTGGCACACGCACACCTCTGCCATCCATCCACGCTGGCAAGGCAGGGCAGAGCCAAGTAGAGCCTGATGCCACTTTCCTCCCTCCTTTAGTGAGGTAAGACATCTGACCCCACCACACTCTAAAAACCACCATAGCCCCTAGTTGCCTCCAGGACCCCAGCAGCCCCAAAATTGAGAGGAGGAGGGTGAGGGCGAGGGAGAGTGAGCTAGAGTGAAGGAGAGAGAGTAAGTAAGAGAGAGAACCTGTGGGGTACCCGCCCTGTATCATCTGGTAGCATTTAGCCTCTCTCTCTCCCCCTTGTGTGTGTGGAGGTGGACTGGGAGCGCAGGGCCGGGCCGGGCCATGGGGGGAAGGGGAGGCCCGGAACAGGTTAACTGGCCAGCTGTGAGCCCTCCAGCACATGATCAGGTGAAGAAAGGAGCAGGCCGAGCCAGTATCCCTGTCAGGCCTACTATCCCTGATCTGCTCCCTGACCGCAGGGGGGAGAGGAAGAGGAAGGAAGTCAGCAAGAGAAGGGAGGTGACCACAAATAGAGACATGCCACTCTTAAGACTGCTGAGTACAAGGCAGCCTTTGTATTTTACCTGGTCTGTCAACTCACCACAAGAGTTCCTTGAGCATCTCTCTCTCCCCATCTCTCTCTGTAACATGGTTTTCTCTAGAGAGTATGGAGAACTGTGGGTGGTCTACTCTGTCTCTCTCTCGCGCGCACATGCTTTTTATCGATCAATGTCTCTGTTCTCTGTCTCTGTTGTTTAAAATAGCCTCGCTCCTTCACCCTTTTTCCCTTGTGAGCCCTGATGTGAAAGGGTTTTATGGGTGAAAAGTGATGTGTCCTTTCCCTTCCACCAACCAGTTGTCATGAGGGGAAAAGGCAAAGTGAGGAGGCCATTATAGGTCATTGAGACGACTATAAGGAGTATACGCTGTGTCTGTATTCTGATCATCAAGGGGGTATCATGAAGTGTCTAGAGGTAGTGGTTAGGGCCTGATTTTGGACTGAGCTAGTGGTTCATCTCACCTATGAGTTTGGACCACTGTGCAGGGGGTCGGAACAGTGGGTACTGCTTAGGGAATGTCTGGGGGCTCCAGTGACCCGTAAATACCAGGATGTAGGAGGCAGGACCTCTGGCCGTACACTCTGTCCCATTAGTCGGTCCAGCAAAGGATAGGGTGAGCTTCAGAAGCACCACCAGCAGCTGCTGCAGCCAACCGCAGGATAGGAGCTTCGATGACATCATCTAAACTGGACACAGAGGGAAGAGAAGAAATGTCAATTACAAGTGTTCGCAACAGAGTAGGATGGAGGATTTCATCAAGACGCTGACACTAAGAGTCCAGGTCAGGATGTGTGACAGTTAGTTAAACTAGTTTCCTTGTACTCTACTCTATACTGTATCATCCCAGTATGTCGGGTCAGGGCAGGGGCAGTCAGAGGGCAGGGTAGAGGGTAGAGGCCATCGAACTGTTAGCATTCATCAATGTCACTGTATTGTCTGGATAAGACCCTGGTCCAAAATAAACATGGCCGACATTCTAAGGATAGACATAAAGCCTGCTGACTGACCTCACTGACTGACCATCCTCAAAACATCCCTGACCCTGACCTGACCACTGCTGAGTCACACTGGATGTGCTAATGGGAGAGTGGACCATCCATACCGTATATGCACATGTTGGTTGTCTATAAAGACATCTGTGTATCTGCAGGTGTACATGCGTGTGCGTGTGCGTGTGCGTGTGTGTGTGTGTGTGCATGCGTGCGTGTGTGTGAGCGTGTGTGCGTGAGCCCCGGTTCCCTGTACTCTGCCACTGTACATCAGGGCTTAAGGGGGATTTACAATGCTCCCGGAGATGAGTGTAAATCAGCCGTACTGCCAGAGCCACGCTGCCTGTCCTGTGTCCCACGCCCCCTTAGTCCCCCTATCCTGATTTACCGCCCTGTCTATGAGGCTGGTAGAATTAAAATAACAGAACAACAGCCTGGCAAGGCTATTTTCAGTGTGCGTGTGTGTGTGCGTGTGTGCGTGTGTGTGCGTGCGCGTGTGTGTGTGCGTGCGTGTGTGTGTGCGTGTGTGCGTGCGTGTGTGTGCGTGCGTGTGTGTGCGTGTACGTGCGTGCCTGCATGCGTTCGTGCATGTGTGTGTGTGTGTGTGTGTGTGTGTGTGTGTGTGTGTGTGTGTGCGTGCGTGTGTGCGTGTACGTACGTGCCTGCATGCGTTCGTGCGTGTGTGTGTGTGTGTGCATATGCCTTCTGTCCCCACTAAGGTGTGTGTGCAGACAACATGGTTTCCGCTCTGAACAGAGAGGGAATAGACTATGACTGCATTGGCGTTTCTTTTTCTCGGTTATAGTCTGAACACTGAACGTCCTGGGCCAAAAAGGGACGAAGAGGGTACAGTGGTTTTGCAGCTTATTCTCAGACTGCCCTCAGAATGTGCGGGTGTGTGTGTAGGTGTGTGTGTCGCCAGTGTGACCCGTCCCTTCTTCCTGCAATATGGGTACAGCAGACCTGCAGCCGCTGAGATGATCAGATGACAGAGCTGGCTCCTCTCTGCCTCCATACTCATGGTATTTTTACCATGCCTGTTAAACTTTGCGGTTGTAAATATAAGTGTAGAGGAAAAAGTAAATGGGTAACATGCACACTGACATATACAGCTGCGGACAGTAAACTATCGCTGCAGCCTACTCGTGATATGCCATCAGTGATGTCGTGGTAAAAAAAAAAGAAGAATTGGTGTGATTGCCGATCGGGGTTAAAAATTTTAAAAAGCAATGCTCCCGCTTACTTTAAATGCATTTCTCCGCAAAAGGTGGATAACTGTCAAGCAAAAAAAAAAAAGGTGAGTAAACTAGTAAACCCTCCACTACAACACAGTACGCCATGAGAAAAGACTTTGAGTAGAGTTTTGGAGCAGCCTATATTGGAGAGGTAACAGTATCCACAACTGAAAATAGGCTTCAGGGACAATGTGTGTGTGTGTGTGTGTGTGTGTGTGTGTGTGTGTGTGTGTGTGTGTGTGTGTGTGTGTGTGTGTGTGTGTGTGTGTGTGTGTGTGTGTGTGTGTGTGTGTGTTCGTGCGTGTGTGTGCTTTTTGACTGGCCATGTCTGCATCATGTGCCTGCTGGCTGCATAGGGGCACAGATACTGTATCTTAACCTATAGAAACATCATATGCAACAACCAACCTCTCAACATCACTTGCCCCTTTCCCTCTAGAATCTAGACAGACAGTGTCAATGGAAAGCTGTTTGGTGCTAATCTCTCGACAATCTTTGGCTGCCCAATTCTGGTATTTATTTCACTAATTGGTCTTTTGACCAATCAGATCAGCTCTGAAAAAGAGTTGACTTGGAAAGACATGACGTGATTGGTCAAAACACCAATTAGTGTACAAAACATGACAATTGGGCTGCCTGTGTAAACATAGCCGTTATGTCAAGGAATGGGGCGGCAGATAACCTAGTGGTTAGAGCGTTGGGCCAGTAACCGAGCTGACAAGGTAAAAAATCTGCCGTTCTGCCCCTAAAGAAGGCAGTTAACCCACTGTTCCCTGGTAGGCCGTAATTGTAAATAAGAATGTATTCTTAACTAATTTGCCTGGTTAAATAAAAAAACATAATGAATCTCTTTTAATCTAAGGTTAGACATGTAAGGGCTGGAAGTGCGTCAGGGCAGTGGGGTACAGTCAGTACTCAGCGGAGAAGATGAACAATACCACTGACTGACACGCCGAGATTAACACGGCACTGACTACTCACTGTCAATCTCCATCAGTCACATAGACACAGAGAAACACAGGCACAGCATATTGTAGGCACGTTCATTCTCATCAGCGTAGAGACAGCACAGGCTGGAAACACACAGCACGTTAAGTATCATCAGCCAACACAGACATAGCCCAGACGCAGCCTCATACATAGACACACAGCTAAATGCACACGTTAGGATTCATCAGTCGACACAGACATAGCCCAGACGCAGCCTCATACATAGACACACAGCTAAATGCACACGTTAGGATTCATCAGTCGACACAGACATAGCCCAGACGCAGCCTCATACATAGACACACAGCTAAATGCACACGTTAGGATTCATCAGTCGACACAGACATAGCCTCATACATAGACACACAGCTAAATGCACACGTTAGGATTCATCAGTCGACACAGACATAGCCCAGACGCAGCCTCATACATAGACACACAGCTAAATGCACACGTTAGGATTCATCAGTCGACACAGACATAGCCTCATACATAGACACACAGCTAAATGCACACGTTAGGATTCATCAGTCGACCCACTAGCAGACTTAGACAAAGCAGTTTTTCTGGATTTCTCTGGTGCACGAGACACAATAAAACAAGGGGATGTGGAGTGATGCCAAACATGTTGCATGTGGACCTACGCTGTGTAATTACATCACCCTCATGCAGTGCAGGACTCACACACACACGCACGCACACGCACACGCGCACGCACGTACACGCACACACACACACACACACACACACCCACACACACAAACTAGCATACACATTAAGACACACACACACACACCATGAAAGGAGGTCAGATGATTCCTCTCTTCCACATGCAAGCTGAAGACAAACCACAGCGATGCCAGTGTAGGCAGGAGTTAAGAGAAGGAGAGAAACATGCAGATGAATGCAGGGTTGAGAGAGGGACATATGCTGAAGCATTCACCAGATACCCGGCTTTGTTATTTTATTCCAAACCCTCAGCAGAAAGAGAAAGAGTAGAGAGGAGGGAGAGAAGAGAGAGAGGCAGACAGCACTATCACCTTTGCCTTTTTGGCAACAGGAGCATACACACAAATACATACCAACTCACACATCATGTAAAAACAAACTTACACACTAAGGGATGCACAAATAGAGATGTACAGTAGGGACCAGCACATAAACATACACATACACATACACATACACACATGCCAAACCCAGACCTGGGTTGAAATACTATTTTAAATATCTCAATTACTTTGACATACATTCAAAGTAACTATTTAGATATATTTATTTTGAAAAGACAAGTAGTTTAATATTTTCATGTATTTGGAAATACACTTAGAAAGTATTTGAACAATTCTAATACACTGACTCAAATACACTCCCAGGCATTTAACCCAGGTACTTGAAAATAGTATTTGAAATAAGTATATGAATATACTGTCAAAGGAAAAGTATTTGAAATACCAAACACACATTTATTTGAACCCGGGTCTGACAGAACCACACACTCATGCACACTAATACTCATGCACACTAATACACATGCACACTAATACTCATGCACACTAATACTCATGCACATACTCAGTGTGTCTGAATCGAACATTCAGGGTTGTAGATTGAGTTTCTTACCTGGGAAAGACGACTCAGTAAATGACAGAGGATATATCAGCAGGACAGAAAGACAGCACGACAGCAAGGAATACTCAGCTCCAGTCACTCGCTCTCTTTCTCTTTCTCTGCCTCTCTCTCTCTCTTCTCTCTCCACTGGCACAGTCCGTCTGGTTGCGGGAGGCAGGGAGCCTTATCACAGTCTTCCTTCCTCACTCCACTCTATCTCTCTCCAAATCTCCCTTTCTTCCACCCTCCTCCCTCATTGTATCCCCTTCTACCCCCCCTCCCTCTCTCTCTAGCTTTCTCTCTCCCTCCCCTTCTTTTCTCCCCTTACCTCTCCTTGTATGGGAAGGCAGTGCACAGCACCCCCCTTCTCCTCTATAGTATCTCTCCCTCTTTCTTCCGCCCTTTTTCTCATTCTCTCTCTGTGTGTACACACACAACTTCTCCCTCCGTCTCCGTGTTGCTGTGAAAACTCAGTAACCCCTAACCTCATATTGCTGACAAGGTCATCAAACACCATGTTGCCCACAGCTTAATAGATCTTACTTGGCAGTCGGTGCATTCCGATTGTACCGTGTTAACGTTTTCCCTGAACTATTTTAATTATTACATTTGGGGCGGAGAAATCCCAAAAGTCTGGTTGTTGAATGTTGACAGATCAGCAGTCTGGCTCTGGAAAAGGGAAGTGCTTCCATCCAATAATGAATAGAACAGGGTTAAGCCTTAGTGGTCAATCCAGCTAATGATTCCACTGGAGAAACTTCCTCTGGTCAGTGAAGTGAAGGAAGGAGGGTGTATTAAAGCACTGTCTGTCTGTCTGTCTGTCTGTGTGTGTCTTGACATAACTATTCCCCCACAGCCACAGCTGGTAAACACATGGGCAACTTAGGAGGGGCTCCATTACCGAGCTGGCTATTGATCCAGGTGTTGGGCAGCAGTGTGAATGAGTGTATGTGTGTTTGGTTTTACTAGGACTTCTGGTCCTCACAAGGATAGTAAAACAACAAAGTGGGGGCATTTCGTTGGTCCCCGCAAGGAACAAGTCTATTTTAGGCTCAGGGGTTAGGTTTACGAGTTAAAATTAGGGTACGCACACACACACACACACATACACACACACACACAAAAAAGCACACACACTCAAAAGCATCTCTGAACAATCATGTAATCTCTAAATATTTAAGCCTTGAGCTATCCTCCTCTCAAAGCAGACCGTGGAGTCCATTTAAGATCCTCCATCCTCCAGACCATAGGTGTGGGCTACCACAAAGGTCAGGGTCTCAGACCAGGCTTATCCCAACGCTAAGGACGTTCCTTCCCTTAAGCTGTTCTGTGAAGGGATGACAAGAAGAATGAGGTAGCATGCAGAAGCAGCCTGGGTTACCTGGCCACTATGGCCTCACCGTGAACCCTCTACAAACCTTTCAGGCAATTCAGATTGTTGGTAGAGGACCTCTTTCACGGAGGAATGCACTTGTTTTTTCAGATGTATTTTTTGGGGGTGTGCTCCTGCCTTGACTGTAGTATCTGTTGTAGCATTTTATTGTGTCATTTGCTGCTGGTCTTGTCATGCAGAGCTCCCTTGGAAAAGTGACCTTGGTCTCAATGGGACTCCCTGCCTAAATAAAGGTTAGCATAAATAAATAACATAAATGAATAACTAACTGGAAGGGAAGAAAGGTTGAAGAAAGAAGAAGAAATATGAGTGACTTCGTTCCAACAGCTTCTTGCCCCTTATCTTCCTTACCTCCTTGTTTCTCTGCCTCTGTATTTCAATTTCTGCTCCCCTTCCCTCCCTCCTTCCCTCTGTCTCACTTTATCCTCTCTTTCCACCATTCACTTATCTAGCCCTCTCTCACCCGGTCTCGGTCTAGTAGCGTTTCCATGAAATGTGTCTAGAACATTAATATCTTATATTCTGAGAACATGGCAACCATGTTCTGTGGATGTTTGGTGTGACGTTGATGGAATATTATCGTAAACCGTACACAGGAGTGTTCTTGCAATGTTCCCATGAAACGTGTCTATCACATTAATATTAGAATGTATGGAATGTTCTCCTAACTGAACGCCAGAACATGCTAAATAGTAACAGAGTAAAGAGGTTTTTGCTAACATACAAGGAATAATATTCTAACTAATGGGAAACTGGACTCTTAAACATCCCGGAAACATTATGGGTAACATTACAAAAACGCTCTCTCTCCCTAGAATTGTTTGCTGTGTTTGGTTTGACAAGACATGTTCTCTTGGAATCTGTTCTTGCACATCACTGGAACATTCACATGGAAACAAAAAGGTAATGACCCAATGAGACTCTTAACCCCTAGAGCAGTGGTATTCAAAGTCGGGGTTGCACTGCAGTGTGGTCACAAAAAAATATATATATATGTATATATATTTTTAAATATATAATGAACAAAAATATAAACGCAGCACAACAATTTTACTGAGTTACAGTTCATGTAAGGAAATCAGTCAATTGAAAGAAATTCATTAGGCCCTAATCTATGGATTTCACATGACTGGGCAGGGGCACAGCCACAGATGGGCCTGGGAGGGCATAGGCCCACCCACTGGGGAGCCAGGCCCAGCCAATCAGAATAAGTTTTTCCGCACAAAAGGCCTTTATTACAGACATACATACTCCTCAGTTCCATCAGCTGTCCAGGTGGCTGGTCTCAGATGATCCCTCAGATGAAGAAGCCGCAAGTGGAGGTCCTGGGCTGGCGTGGTTACACATGGACTGCGGATGTGAGACCGGTTGGAGGTACTGCCAAATTCTCTAAAAATGACGTTGGAGGCTTATGGTAGAGAAATTAACATTCAATTATCTGGCAACAGCTCTGGTGGACATTCCTGCAGTCAGCATGCCAATTGCACATGCCCTCAAAACTTAAGACATCTGTGGCATTGTGTTGTGTGACAAAACTGCACATTTTAGAGTGATCCCCAGGACAAAGTGCACCTGTGTAATGACCATGCTGTTTAATCAGCTTCTTGATGTCACACCTGTCAAGTGGATGGATTATCTTGGCAAAGGAGAAATGCCTACTAACAGCGATCCAAACAAATGTGTGCAAAACATTTGAGAGACATATGATTTTTGTGCATGTGGAACATTTCTGGGATCTTTTACTTCAGCTCATGAAACACGGCAACAACACTTTACATGTTGCGTTTATATTTTTGTTCTGTATATTTTTTAGGAACAAAAAATTAAGAGTACAGATTTTTGTATAGTACAATATACAAACGTTTAAAATATATATCGATTTTTGTATTATTTATTGGTTCCTTTAATTTTGATAAGAGATGAAAATGTAGTGAATTGAAGGTTATTTGATGATGTAAAATATTTTATGTACCGATTTGAACTTTGTGTCATTAGATTTTGTGTGGGATGGGGTAGCGAGAAGTTCTCATAAAAAAATGGGGTCCCCAGAAATTGTGGCGGAAAAATGGGGTTCCCGCCGAAAAAGTTTGAATACGGGGGGGGTCTGGGTTTCTACTAAGCTAACATATGGCATTGTTTGAAGATGGTCACAGCAAGGATCATTTGGCTATTTGATTTGGAATTGTATGACTCCTGTAGGTATAAAAAAATAAATCTATATATATAGCCTTACTGCTATTAGCCCAAAGAAACACATTGAATAAAAGATTCATACATGAAAATACATCAAAAGGAAGTATGCTTTGAAGTGTCTGTTCTATATCTGAGAGATTTAAGAAAGTTCAGGATTTTTAAAATGTTTTTAATTACAGTGGAATGACCCGTATACCTTTGACATGGACATGCCCCATTCACTTCCATTCATTTTTCGGCCCTGTACCTGATTACCTTCAGACGAGTTCTGTGACACTTGTGGAGGTCGTAGAGCAAAACAGAGAACACCATCGGAGAACACAATGTGTTTGTGAGACTCTCATCTTTCCATATAGGGGTCATATTACTGTGTCGCCCAAACCATTCAGATGCTACAGATGTTTTTGTAATGCGACCGATTTTCGGAATGCCTGCTGGTCTGACAAACACAGCTGTAGCGGTTTATCAAGACGCAACCCATGCAAAAAAACATATCTCTAGTTTAAACTGACGGATGTTGATGGGCATGTGTTATTATGTTAATTCGATTTGGCCGTGAACATCGACTCTAGGGGGGAGGGGCGTTCTCTATAGTTGTGGGAGCTTTTGTTGTTTGCTGGGAGGTTACAGGGAAAACCTAGACTTCCCCTGCCTGCTGATTAATGACAGAAAGCTTTGGGCGTCAACACTGGCTGGCTCGCATTGGCCTAGAGGAAAACGACTCACACACACACACTTAGATTTACACATTGAGACACATACACATAATACTGAGACATACAGACCACGAGCAGAGTGGAACGTCACACTGGCCTGCCCTGAATTTGAGTCACTGCAGAGTGCACACATCTGCAGACCAGATAACTAGAGCGCTAGTCGATAGGAGTCAACCACACATGATCAATGTAGAACCCACACACAGATAAGCATACACAGTCCCCTCGTCAAACACCCGCTCACACTTGCCAAGTAAACAGTGGCAAAAGCCAATAGCGAGAATAATATTGACAAACAATGGCTGGTACCATAACCACGATAGCTGGGTTTGTGCCATTACTAGCCACAGCTGGAGTTTAGGGTTTATAACTCCATTATTGAGACACCCTCATATGGGATACCAGGGATGGAAAAAGTAGGCCCAATAAATACTGTTCTATTTCTATTCAGACACTGTCAACAAAATTTATTGACCATCCACTTGTAATGTGTCAAGTTGATCCATTGATCTAATAGGCTACACACACACGGCACAGAGTGAACAGACAGTACGTACCGTACTCAGGACTATCGGGAATAAACAGGGAACTCTACCAATGTCACCCTTATGATGCAATCTCCAAGCCGTCCATTCATTGTCAAGACTAATATTTAGATGGGAATGAGAGCATGGGTAAATATTTGTTCTCTTGTCTTTGGGTTGCTAACACAATCCTTTGATTGAGCATGAGGGCCTGTGGAGTCTCTTGTCGTGGTTAATTAATTCCACATATACATGCATAGAGATGACGTGAGCTCGTCTTCTGTCGTGTCAACAAGAAACACTTTTAATCCCACTTAAGTACCACACCACACTGAATGTTGATCTGCCGCTTGTCTGGCGATCAATTGGCGCACTGGGTTTCAGGGACCGCCCTCCCTGGTGGATGTCTGACTGCCAACATTCTCAAATGATTCTAAATGTAAAAATCGGTTTGCACTCGGTTGGAAAATTACAGCCGGAACTCTGTTCAGAGGTGCTAAGTACTCTCGGCTGGCAAGCGCTAATGGTGTGTCCGAGCCAAGACCAGCGTTTCCCCAACTCCAGTCCTCGAGTATAACTTCATTGTGCGAATGTTTTATTGTCGCCCTGGACAGGCACACCTGATTCAACTTGCTCTCGATGAGTTGAACCAGGTATGTTTGTCCGACGGGGCTTCAACAGAAATGTGTACCGTTGGGGGGGTACTCCAGGACCGGAGAAACACCGCTTTAGACCATACAACCTTCCCTAGTTACCTCATCCACGGGGCCTGGAGTTTTCCTGACCAGGAAAAACTCCCGTCACCAAACTACACCCGCGAATCCCGAAAAGTCTATTACGCTGACCTACCTAAGGGTTTTGCAAGTAACTAAGCTTGCAAGCTTTTTACAAGTAAAGCTTAGTCAACAAAACAGACGTTTGTAGCCAGCAGGATCTAGTCCGGTCTTCAGCGATGACCCCAAAACAAAATACCCCATTTCCCATCGTATGACCTCAACCCACCATGGCAGTAACCAACAAGCTTCCCTCTAAACTCAATTTTTTCAGGTCCACCTGTGCATTCCCAGGTTGTATTGATGCCCATTCCCCGTCTAACACAAACGAGGGACAGATAAATATCTCCGTCCAGGGCCAGTGTGGGGTCTGACAGGGGAATGCAGCACAGCAGCCCAGCCTGTTGCACAACAACCAGCCCAGACTAGGAAACAGTGAAACACCGAGACCAGTGAATCAGCCTGGTTTCTGCTGAGGAAAGTATTTTCCCTTATAGAATCTGCAATATGCTGTATATTTAAATAGGCTGTACATGTGCCTAACGGTAACTGACTTGAGTTGACTAAATTGTTTTTGTTTACCGGTCTATGGAAAATGCAGTTCCTCGTGAGGAAGGAAAACAATACCACTGTATGAAAACAAACTCTCTACTCTTAAGTGTTGGTCCAAGGTCAAAGGACTCAGAGGGACATTTCTTCAAAAGGGAGTAGGGAGTGAAAATTCAATTAAAAACAGCATGAAGTGCATCATGTTAATCTAAGGTGGCATTGCAACCTATAATGTAGCCTCTATGCAAGTGTGCACCCACGATAGCGTAGTCTTAAGGGTGCCTTAGCTCAGCTTAGATGGGCAGAGTACCTCCATGGGGAGGGACCAAATGGTTTAAACTGCTTTTTAATGAAGAATAGTCTCGTCAGGGGCTAGGGATGGTACATGTGGTGGCAATTTGGGGGTTGGCATTCCCCCCTCCCGATCACTGTGGTGCTATGACTGTACCCATCTCACCTGCCTGCCTATAAAGCTGCTGGATTGCTTGGCACTACATCACCCCTGTGCCCGTATAAACAGACAAGCAGGGATTGTAAACAGAGTTGGTTAGGGAGCCAGAAGTTTGTAAAACTTGCTCCTATATCCTAAGGGCTGGACTTTATAAACAGGAGAAGAAGGCGGCAGGCAGCACACCTGGATCAACACTGCTATATAGCAAACCTTGCACTATGCACACATGAAAATTGCACAAACACACACACACACACACACACACACACACACACACGAGAGCAACGGTCAGTCAAATGAGTTAAAGGTTTGACATAGACATATGTTTCACACAGAGCGAGAACACAGAAGAAAGCAGGGCGAGAAAGCAAAGGGTACATTTTTTGGATTTTATTAAAATACGGTGTGGAGTTTACCATCGGAAATTACCATCACAAACATGATTGTTTCTAATACAAAAAGTAAACAAAAACAAAGCTTAAGAGCCTAGTTACAGGAGACGTTACAGGAGTCTGGTGAAAGTAAATCAATGAATTCACGACAAAGGATGAGTGAAAGACACCACCCCCCCAAAAAAAAAACTCATGTTCACATGTTGTAAAAATACATTTCCCAAATTTCAACATTACACACAGCTCATTTAAAACATTTATTCATTCATTGCTAGATGAAGGTTAGATGTCAGTGCCAAAGAACAGAAGGTAAAACCAAACAAGAACTCACGGTGTACAAATGAAGGGAGAGAATGGTGAGGGCCTTCTGGAAGTCAGGAGACTGCTCAACATTCTGAGGAGCGCGGAACACAGAACAGACAGGGAGAGGAAGAGGCTGCGGGAGGATGTGTGTGCATTTCAACCCTGAGAGAGAAAAGTGACCAATTGTATCCATCCTTTTCAGCTGGTCTGACAGACCACATCAGTGTCCGCTGTAGCCCCCGGGGCTGGGGGGCTCGGGGCTGGCCATGAAAGACTTTCAGAGCGCCGGAGCAGGGGAAACATTCTCACACCCCAGAGTGAAATATCAGATGGACTTTCCTTCAGTCTGTAGCACTGACAGTGACCTACTCAACTACATGTATGGGGAAATTCAATCAAAATGGCTCACCCGGTTAACGCAGAAATGTTCTTTCTGGACTGAGAGAATGCATATTTTGATTGATGTACTCAACAAAACATTTGCAGTGTGAAACTTAGACACTCAACTGCATGTCAAATCAAATACCCTTTTTAGCTCTGTGGAGAGCATGTTATTGTTGACTTATCCGGGAAACCTTGTCACCAGTGTTTGATTGAATAACGTCCTTACGGTGTGAGTTGTTAGCGGGGTTTCGTCTGACTGTGTGTCTCTCCTACCCCACCTACTGTGGTCAACTGTGTTTAAGGCAGTGAGTGTTTCCATGGCAACTCTACAGCTACTATACAGGGAGAGGCTAAATACAGCAGGGCGGCTAAGACAACAACAACAACACAAAAAAACTCAAACATTTGTTCCTGAAATGTGTCAGTACAACATGTAGAACACAAAGTGAGCGCGATTACAACTGAAGAGTCAAAAAAAAAAAAAAAAAAAAAAATGGATTTGAACACATTGATGAACTGAAAACAACCAAAAAAATGTCATCAATATCATCAATGGCAATTTAAGGTCACTATTTAAGCTCATAATTCAAACTATGGGGGATATTTAAAAAAATATATACTCATCACATGACACAGGAGCCTATAATGTCCTCATGTCCATGTCCTCATAGACTCTGGTAGGAAGGGGGGAAAAAACTGTACATCACTGGTTACTGACCACCACAAAATGGCAACTTGGGTTAAGGGTTAAGCACTGGGGAGCAAAGGGCAGACAACAAGATGACAATCTTTAGGCCAATAGCGTTTGCCCTCCAAAAATACCTCACATGCACAATAGCTAGAGCAGCATGACATTAGGGAGAGTAGAAAGGCATACAGTTCTACATTCTAGAAAATAAAAACGGATCATGCTGACACTTTGAATTTGAATCCAAGTTTCATTGTGCTGTAGAACGGGAGGTTGAAGAAGCTTGTCAGATCAACTGGAATCTGATGTCGAAATGGAGAATCACGGGAAAGCATTGTGCTCATTGTGCTCACAGAGAAACAAATGAAGTATAACATTTAAGGTGAAGATGAGAGATAAGTAACTGGTCTCGGTGCCTGAGATTTTTGACAGTGGGGGGGGGGAGAAACTGCAGACAAATCCTAAAAAGTTGTTTGGTCAATTCGGTTATTGAGTGGGGTTCTTATTTATCATCGTCATTGTTACAATTTTCACAACCCTTCTGGTCAGGAATAGCAAAGTGGTCTCTACAAAAGCTGTACAAAAAAGAAAAGGGTTTGAACGTACATTCAATATCTGTTACTGAGGTACTATAAAAAGGTATTCCCTTGAAACAACGAGAGACGACGGCGTTAAGAACTACTCTTTCAGAAAGACAACGACTTGTCAATACAACCAATGGGGTGGGAGGGGTCCACATGCAGACAACACGGTCGCCTTTGAAAAGCCACTATGATCATGTAAGAATAAAGACTCCACACACACTCCCTTTGGCCTTAACGGGAACGGTGAATCTCCGTCTTCTTAAAGGGATGGTTGAATCAACTCGCTGGCTACACTGCCCATTCTTAAAGGGATGGGTCGATCCACACTTGCTGATAAAGCACTAGTGGAGAGCAGAGTTCTTCAAGGGCTGGATGGGGTGTGAGAGAGAGAGAGGTTGGGTGGATGGACTGCGATAAAAGATCGGAGAGGTCTGGGAGAGAGAGAGAGAGAGAGAGAAAGACAGTGAGTCCTTGCCTTGTCACCCGTCCTGGTTGTCTTTGGAAGTCAGCAGGTAATTAATGACATCACGGCAAAAGAGTTGTACTTCACTTTCCCTGCGGCTGACTGCTTCGTGTGGACGCGTTACGAAAACCCAGGGGTAGCTGTCAGGCTGGTTACACGCAGCTCAGCGCTGCAGCCAAATCACTGCCCCTCTCTCGGAGCACAGCCTGCAGACTGAGCATTCAGATGGCAGTGGTACCCCCTGCTGGCCAAACCTCAGTCCTACACAGCTGACCTGTGCTGCTAACAATGTTGCAAGCTCGCTGTGTGTGTCCGTGTGTACTTGGTGCTAAGTGCCTCTGAGAAACAAAAAGGCCCTTGAACAATAGTTTGACTTTTTTTTTGGGGGGGCCACAATCCTACTGATATGAAACTGTTCTCACGTGATCTTGAAGCTACACACCGGTTCAGGGGACAGCCTTTACAGAATAAACATTTCCCATAACTGTTGCTGAGTTTAAGACCACGTCGTGGGCAAGGGCCTGTTGAGTGACGACACAGAGCACAACATAGGACGACATCCACCTGACCTTTCAACAGGAAGTGACTGGCGCTGGAACAAAAGGAGCTCGGCTGTTAAGACCACCAAAAGGGGATATAAAAGCAGGAAAGAGAATTGTCGCCTGCCAAAGGAGAGGGTTCACCATCTTGAGGAGAAGAGACAGGACTCACAGGGTTTAACACAGCCCTGTAGCGACAGAGGAGACGTAACACGCTTTGCTAAGGTTTCAGCTCTTCACTGACATTATTCATCCCTACACTAGCCAACAGACAGGGAATCAGGTAGCCTGGACCCATATCTGTATGTGCTTTAGCTGACTTGGCTAAAGCTAGCTAGATAGAGATCTAGGATCAGGCTAGGAATAATCGGGACAATAGAAGCCCGATGTGTTATGTGTCTTACTTTTGTACACATTTTCTAAAATATGAGAGAGCGAGAGAGAGAGAGAGAGCGAGAGAGAGAGAGAGAGGGAGGCGTAAGAGAAAGGATTGCAGTAACATCAGAAAGCCACTAATGTACGCCGGGCCAACCCTTCACGCCTCTCTCACGGATCATAACAGCCAGACTCTCGGTCCAGCTTTGCTGGAGAAATGCTACTCAAAACAATAACTAAATGTTTTGTTTTTCCTCAAAAGAATTTAAAAAAAGATGAAAATACCAATCCAATTGAATACTTGAGAAGAGAGTTATTGCTGAAGGTTTGTTGTTGTGGGGGGAATATGGATAGAGGGGAGATAGGGGTCCATGGGGGGTTGAGTGGGTCCGAGGAAGGGTTACGGAGGAGGGGGATTTTGTGGACGGCAGGTCACTCCTGGGCTGGTACTGTGTTCTGAAGGACTGGCGCTTGAACAGATCCAGATCGAACCGGTTCAAACCGGAACCCCAGTGTCAATCTGCCTGAGGTCGGAGAGGAGGGTTGGTGGTGATGATGATGGTGGGAGGAGAGGGTGGGGTTGTTGGTTTCCAGGGGTGACGGAGGAATGTTGGGGTGCTATTGGTCAGAGGGGATGTCTCTGTCTGCCTCTGCCTTGCTGGGTTGCCCTGGCGATGAGGTGTGGGGGGGGTGGGACACAGGGGCGATGGCGTGAGCCAGGGCCTCTACCCCTGCTCCCGCCCCCGTCAGACCCCCTGCTGCTACGCTGATCAGACCCACAGGAAACCTGACGCGGAGAGAGAGCGAGAGAACGTATCAGAGCCTTGTTCAGGAGGGAACAACATTGCAGCACATTCATCAACAACCAAATCTACTGTGAAGAACAGATATCGTATTTTGCATAAAATGAAGTATAATTATAATAATCACGATACACTTCCTGACTTGGTTGTCCTCCTGTGCTCACCTTAACCGCTGAGGGTCTCACCTGTATGCACCGCCTCCGTTGAGTTCAGGGTGGACTGTTGCAGCCTCCATACTGGGCCACTGGGACGCTGCCATCAGATATTCCTTATTCACACAGTTCTTCAGACTGTCTGGGATACGCCCTAACAGAGGACAGACAGGGGACAAGGGCTTAGCGTGTAAATCCCCCAATCCCCGTTTTAATAACCAGGATACCATTTTCGGGACAGGTGCCGTACAAGCCACTCAGGGTGTCTCCTGCACATGCAGATATTTGTATTTTTTTTTTTTTTTACATTTTAAACTCTCACAATATTGATTAGCATTTTTCTTGTGTGCAAAAAAAATAAGAGTGTCAGTAAGATATAACACCAGCCCACTCTAGAACCTCAAAAGCTGCAGCCATACTCAAGCTACATAGAGCCACTGAAATAATCCATTCATCACTACGTAATAACTAATAATACAAAGTTAGGTTGGCGATGGAAGCCCAGGCTGTGTTAACTAGCTGAAGCGGAGTGTTAGGGGTCTTACCAGTGATGGCACGGCGCACCTCCCTGGCAGCCTCCTCTCTGGCCTCGATGGAGGCCTGCTCACTGTACCAGGACGTGTGGGGGGTACAGATGAGGTTGGGAGCATCCTTCAGGGGGCCCTGGGAGAAACTACAACAACAGAGAGAGGGTTAGAGGGGGAAAGAGAGGGGGGCTTGCACGGTCAAACAGACTTGTGGGGGTTCGAAATCAGGCTAGGATCCTTCAGTGGGCGGTGTGTGTCAGAAGGGCTCGGTCTCGTGAACGACTGAACGTCCAGTGTGTGTGTGTGTGTGTGTGTGTGTGTACCTGAAGGGCTCGGTCTCGTGAACGACTGAACGTCCAGTGTGTGTGTGTGTACCTGAAGGGCTCTGTCTCGTGAACGACTGAACGTCCAGTGTGTCTGTGTGTGTGTACCTGAAGGGCTCTGTCTCGTGAACGACAAAACGTCCAGTGTGTGTGTGTGTGTGTACCTGAAGGGCTCTGTGTCGTAAACGACTGAACGTCCAGTGAGTGTGTGTGTGTGTACCTGAAGGGCTCTGTGTCGTGAACGACTCAACGTCCAGTGTGTGTGTGTGTACCTGAAGGGCTCGGTCTCGTGAACGTCTAGTGCAGCTCCTCGTATCCGTCCTTCCTTCAGGGCCTGAGCCAGAGCCTTCTCATCCACCAGCCCTCCCCGCGCAGAGTTCACCAGGAATGCTCCCTGGCGCATCTACACACAAAACACAGGGTTAACTTTATAGAGACACGCACTCCCATAATTAACTCAGGAACCACACCTATGTGGAAGCACCTGCTTTTAATATACTTTATATCCCTCATTTAGTCAATTGTTTCCATTGTTCTGGAAGTTACCTGTACATGCATGTAAGAATATGAATTTACAAACATACTAGGGCTGTTAACGAGTTAATAAGGTGTTAGATTTTTAAAAAGGCATTCATTTTTCACCGCACGGACCCCTTTCAAGCGCACGTGTTTCCACACAGACCCTATTCCGCACGGACCCTGCACTGTTGCAGCTGCTGTTATGTGGCGCCGTCTGTCTCTTAGGGTGTTTTCACACTTGGTCCCCTTCAGACAATTTTTGTGAATTCAGTGCGGTTCCCCTCATTTTTTTGTGGCGTGCGAAGACTCCAAAAGGAACACAGTGGAGTGCGAAGACTCCAAAAGGAACACAGTGGCGTGCGAAGACTCCAAAAGGAACACAGTGGAGTGCGAAGACTCCAAAAGGAACACAGTGGCGTGCGAAGACTCCAAAAGGAACACAGTGGAGTGCGAAGACTCCAAAAGGAACACAGTGGCGTGCGAAGACTCCAAAAGGAACACAGTGGAGTGCGAAGACTCCAAAAGGAACACAGTGGAGTGTGAAGACACTCCATAGGAACTTAGAGCCCTCAGAAGAGCGCCCTATGGTTCGCTTGAATTCGGAAGTCCGGTTCCCCCTCATTTTTTTTTAGGACAAGGTAAACACAAAGCTCCCCGGGTTTGCTTGTCATTTTTACCGCACCACACACTGGACTACTGGAACACTGTTTCCTCTGCAATAACCCCTTCACATTGGAGAGAGAAGAGGATGTGCCGGTTCACATAAATAAATGTGTGCTGATTGGCGATTGTCAAGGACGCAGAGAAATTCTAAAATGTGTGTGTGGAGTTTTGTACTGACGCGATGTTCAGATTCTCTGTTTACAATATGTTGACCTACAGGCTAAGAGAGGTTCATAAACTGTTTATTCGAATGTGGGGTTTGAATAGTGTGAAAAGGCAACATATTTGGTGAGAATCACAACATGGGTACAAAACCCATTCTAGCTGTTGAAGGGTCAGAAGCCTACAGCATTATTTAATCGGCAATTAATTTACTGGTAGTTAATCTGTTTACCAATAATATTTACATGTTAATATTATCTTCTGATGGCAATTATTATGTCTCATCCTTTTACCAAAATGCAATCTGTTAACTTCCAAAATTTAAGTAGGTATATCTATCTATCTTTGGTTCCTTTCTAACAAAAAATTGAAATGCGAATGTAAAGAGGACTCGGACCTCAAAAAAGGCAAAGTGAACTGGCAAAAGAGTCCTCATTCAAAGGCAGTGTGAATACAAAGAGAACAGACTTCTTTAGATTTCTTTTGTTCACTTTAAACAGGACTGACACCACTTATTTTAAAAGAGGACTAATATGTGAAAACACCCTTAAAACATCCACTTTGCGCACAGCTTTGAGCCACAATTTTGAAGGAAAAAAAGCTCAACCATACACACATTCTCAGGTGTTTCTTTAGATAACAGCAAAAACATATTTTGGACCAAAATAGCTAGCAAGTTATACTAAAGTTCGCTAGCTTACCAAAATAATGTTTACAATGTCATGGTTGAATGCCTCTTGACATAACTAACTACCCACAATGGTTTTAAACCAGAACAGGACATCCATTCCATTTAGGTACTGTTTTTCTTGCATTTCTCAGGTCAAAAGATTTAAGCAAATAATCTCAATTTTTGTAGAACCAGCTTGTGACTAGCTCATGTTGAAGTAGCCTAGGCTACATCTAATAGCTGTTATTACATGAACTCAGATCTGGCTGAGCTATTGCCTTCTGTGGAATTCATATCATTGTTGAACAGGTGTAAAATGCTCCTTGTGTCCATAGAGTCAGTTCTGTTTTCCGGTACTTAACCCTCCAAATCAGAAATTGGGAGAACACTAATTGAGAATGCCTGAAGCTTTAACTGTTTGTTTGTTTGTGTGTGTGTGTGTGTGTTCGCAAGTGTTAAAACGTCAAGAACATTAATAAGAGGGAGTAAGTATATTTAAAAGAGCTACATGTAGTATTTTTGGGCTGAACGATTTGTATAAAGTATCGCTCACTAACGGATTCGGTTAGCATGCGGCTCAGGCAATTTAACAACAAGAGCCAGTCCGTCTTCTGTTGACCAATAAGAAGGCTGCACCAATAGAATGCAATTTTGTGTGGGCCCAATCACTTTTTTGGAGGAAAAGAATATTGTTAAACACTATCATTCCACTATTACTTCAGATATATTAATGACATTTTCTGAAATTACAATGCAAAAATATTACATGTAGCTAATTTAAACATTGTGAGTATTTTATTTCTTATACAGATTGTGTTTCCGTCCCTTACAATAAAAGCATAGTACGCCTGTAACTCAAACAAAACTGCTTTTTAATAGGGTTATTTTTTCTTAAGGGACAAATTTGAGCAAATTAAAACATTTAGATGAATTGTGATTATTTAAATCGTTTGACAGCCCTAAAACATACATAAAATGTGTGTGTACGATGTGTGTTTATGACATCGTGTACCTGTTTGATGGTGAAGTCGTTGATGAGGTGGTGGTTGTGTTCATTGAGGCTGCAGTGTAGAGAGACACAGTCAGAGTGGATGAGCAGGTCTTGGAGCGTAGTCATCCTCTGCAGACCCAGGGAGCGCTCCACTCCGTCAGGCAGGTAGGGGTCGTAGAAGATCACCCCGAAACCAAACGCCTTGGCCCGCAGAGCCACCGCCTGGCCCACACGACCTGCACAGAACGCACAGGGGTAACTAGTATTTGTATATCCATTGTGGGGCACATAGGCACCCATAGCAATTCCAGGGCCTCTCGTAGCCCCAATTGTCAATTGAAAACAGGCCAGACTAGTGACCACTAGTCAGGGTAGCCTAGTGACCACTAGTCAGGGTAGCCTAGTGACCACTAGTCAGGGTAGCCTAGTGACCACTAGTCAGGGTAGCCTAGTGACCACTAGTCAGGGTAGCCTAGTGACCACTAGTCAGGGTAGCCTAGTGACCACTAGTCAGGGTAGCCTAGTGGTTAGAGAGTTGGACTAGTAACCGAAAGGTTGCAAGTTCAAATCCACAAACAAGGTACAAATCTGTCTTTCTGCCCCTGAACAAGGCAATTAACTCACTGTTCCTAGGCCGTCATTGAAAATAAGAATTTGTTCTTAACCTCTTGGTGTTAGGGGGCAGTATTTTCATTTTAGGAAAAAAAAACGTTCCAGTTTTAAACAAGATATTTTGTCAGGAAAAGATGCTAGAATATGCATATAATTGACAGCTTTGGATAGAAAACACTAACGTTTCCAAAACTGTAAAGATATTGTCTGTGAGTATAACAGAACTGATGTTGCAGGCGAAAGCCTGAGAAAAATCCAATCCGGAAGTGCCCCAGGTTTTGAAAGCGCTGCGTTCCAATGACTCCCTATATGGCTGTGAATGTATCATCAACGAGCTTACGCTTTATACGTAATCCCCAAGGTGTCTACAGCATTGTGACGTAGTTTTACGCATTTCTGTTGAAGAATAGCCGTATGGGGGCACATTGCGTAAGTGGTCACATGGTGGCTCCGAGAGAGATTCTCGCGTAAAGTGCAGAGGTAGCCATTACTCCAATCGGTCCTAGAGAAAAAGGAATTGTTCCGACGGATATGTTATCGAATAGATATTAGAAAAACACCTTGAGGATGGATTCTAAACAACGTTTGCCATGTTTCTGTCGATATTATGGAGCTAATTTGGAATATTTTTCGGGGTTGTGGTGACCGCAATTTCCGGGCGATTTCTCAGCCAAACGTGAAGAACAAATGGAGCTATTTCGCCTACAAAAATAATATTTTGGGAAAAAATGAACTTTGGCTATCTACCTGGGAGTCTCGTGAGTGAAAACATCCGAAGTTCATCAAAGGTAAAGAATTGAATTTGATTGCTTTTCTGATTTCCGTGACAAGTTTGCCTGCTGCTAGCAAGGCATAATGCTATGCTAGGCTATGATAAACTTACACAAATGCTTGTCTAGCATTGGCTGTAAAGCATATTTTGAAAATCTGACATGACAGGGTGATTAACAAAAGGCTAAGCTGTGTTCCAATATATTTCACTTGTGATTTTCATGAATAGGAATATTTTCTAGGAAGATTTATGTCCGTTGCGTTATGCTAATTAGTGTCAGATGATGATAACGGTCCCGTTCACGGGCTGGGCGTCACTGCAGGTTAACTGACTTGCCTAGTTTAATAAAGGTAAATAAAATATTTTAAAAATCAGCTGCTCTAAATCAGCCCCCTTCTCCCACTACCCAGTAACTCCATGAACCTCCCTACCCTAGCCCAGATGACCCCCACTCACCCAGGCCGATGATGCCCAGCGTCTCCCCCCGGATGCGGGCAGCTCCCCCGGCCACCTCCCTGATCTGCTCCACGCTGGAGGCCCTGGTGCCCTCCCTCAGGGCCTGATGCATCCAGGTGACGCGGCGGTACAGGTTCAGGATCAGACACATGGACGTGTCGGCCGTCTCCTCCACCGAGCACGCTGGCACGTTACACACTGCGATGCCTGGGGGAGAGAGATGGGGAGGTGGGGAGAGAGGGAGATTGTGAGATGAAGGAAAGAGAGGTGTGTGTGTGTGTGTGTGTGTGTACCTGTTCATCGGCATACTGCGTGTGTGTATTCGGGCATGACTCACCCAGCTCAGCTGCAGCTTTGATGTCGACATTGTCGAAGCCACTGCCGATCCTGACAATGACTCGGAGGCCTTTGAACTTATCCAGGTCGTCTCTGGAGAGGGTGATGGTGTGGTAGAGCAGAGCCCCCACTGCCTCGTTCAGCACCTACGGGGTTAATACACAGACACCGTTATACAGTTGGCAATACAGGGTTAACACACACCGTCAGACAAGGCCATCACACAAATGAATACAGCCTCGTTCAGCACCTACAGGGTTAACACACATACTGCTGGTTAGACAGTATCATAAATACTCAAATAAACACATGGCTGGCAGTCAGGAGGTAGTCCTGAATAACTTTTAAAATATTTTAAAAATCAGGAAGTGCCACTTATAGCCAAATTAACAGGAAGCTTACAACCAGACAGCGTATGTTGCCTTATAAACACTGAGTGTACAAATTATTAGGAGCATCTCCCTAATATTGAGTTGCACCCTCTTTTGCCCTCAGAAAAGACTCAATTTGTTGGGGCATGGACTCTACAAGGTGTCGAAGGTGTTCCACAGGGATGTTGGCCCATGTTAACTCCAATGCTTCCCACAGTTGTGTCAAGTTAGCTGGATGTCTTTTGGGTGGTGGACCATTCTCGATATACACAGGAAACTGTTGAGTGTGAAAAACCCAGCACCGTTACAGTTCTTGACAGACTAAAACCAGTGCACCTGACACCTACCACCATATCCCGTTCAAAGGCAGTCTTTTTAAAACATATTTTGTCTTGCCCATACACTCTCTGAATGGCACACACAATCCATGTCTCAAGGCTTTAAAATCCTTCTTTAACATGTCCCCTCCCCTTCATCTACACTGACTGAAGTGTCTTTAACAGGTTACATCAATAAGGGATCATAGCTTTCACCTGGATTCACCTGGTCAGTCTGTCATGGAAGGAGCAGGTGTTCCTAAAGTGTGTGTGTCTCACTCTACCTTCTCGTGTATCTCCTGGGTGGACTGGGCATCACAGAAGGCCACAGTGGCCACATCCTTGAGGATGGGCATCTCTATGGTGCAGTCACGCCCGTCCAACAGGGCCACCAGGGGCCGAGGGTGCATGGGCCCGTTCAGGATGGGGGGGCGGATGCCTGCACACAGGGGAGAGGGGGACAGTTAAGACATGATATGGCATTATGAGAGGTCACTAAATTAGTTGCATTCTAAAATCGTATGTGCTGCTTTGGTTCCAATGGCTGGCTAGGTTGGAGCATGGTGCTTGACACACTAATGGTTGTGGATTATTTTTGATTTATTTAATGTCCATATCATAACCATCAAACTATAAGTGTTCATCTGACGTTTACAGTCCATTTTGAGTTGATCGTTCGCCCAGACAAAATGTCTTCCTTTGGGGGATGTGTGATAAAGTCAAAAACACTGCATACAGCGCACCATGTTTTCCCAGATGGGACTGTTCACTGAGGTTAGTGAATCAACAATGTTTCTGGAGTCTCTGGACCAGGGCAAAATGAATCACTGCCCTAAACCTTCTACACGCACCATTGCCTTGACCATTACAACACACACGTGCACACCATTAAAGTCCCTCTGAACTTGACCAGGCATGACAATAGCCACTGGCATCATCAGTGCTGGGGCCAGAGCAGGCTCAACCCAAATAGTGAGTCTGACCAGTGACCACTAACATGATTACTACTACCAAAGAGAGTCCCATGATGCTCTCTTCTCCATCCCCACAAACAGCCAGGGCCTTGTCAACACTGGCACCGTGAGGGATCAGTGGCTGCGTGTGATGGTTACGCAATGGTAATATGTAACTGGATCTGCTGCTGCAGAGAGCACATCTGAGATGACAAAGAGACAGGGGGGGTCCAACACCATCACGAACCTACAACGTCAATACATGCAACCCCACGGAAATCAGACGCACATGCTATGACGACACATGTAAGACACACTGAATGACACACCACCCACATCGCTGACTCCAGCCAGAGTGGAGGATGAAAATGCTTGTGGAGCTACACTGTAGCTGGCTGCAGTGCCAGGGGAGGTCGAGTGTGACGGTTGGGGGAGGGGCAGTAGAGGGGTTGAGATGCGGGGTGCAGGGAAGAAGGGGGGAGGGGGTAGAGAGAGAGTCTGAGTCATGACCTAAATTCCCTCCTCTGGAGCCCCCCCCAAACACACACACACGTTCTGTACACACATCCGTAAACACACGCCACTGATACATGGCTACACTTGTCCACCGTGGTCCTGCGTCTGCATCGAAATCCTCAATCATCACTGAGCACCAAGTGGCAGAATGCGAGACAAAGCACAAGGCTAACATCTGTGCCAAAGGTCACTAGAGAAATGTGGCCAACTGGAACAAAAGCTAACATCACCACTGATACCATCATCATAAGACATATTCGTGTGTGTGTGTGTCTTAGCGCTCTGCCTCTCCTTCACACTGAACTAATCATGAACTGGCCTTCTGAATCGGAACGCACTGCCCTTCTCACACACACACACACACACACACGTAACACACACCAGACCACACCACTGGCCCCTAGACCAGAAGCACACACACAATCTCTGCGTGACAGGTGTATGGTCTGGGGTGGGGGAGAGGGACAAGAAGGGGGGGGTGCATGTGTCTCGCTGGAACATTCACATGGACAGAGGGCAGGACGCATGCAGGGACAGACACACAGACAGACATCCACAAACACTATGTCCTGTGTCATAGTGGGAGTGTGGGGGAGGGAGAAAGAGAGGGGGGAGTAGGATAGGAACTGGTGGCAGGCAGGCGGTGGAAGACAAATATTTGTGGACGCTTCCTGTGACGTCAAAGCATTTCCCAAATGGGCCTAGCCGAGAAGGCTTAAGAAAGTGAATCTGCATCTCATTTAAAAAAATAACAAAGCATTTTCCTTTATCTTACTCTCCACATGCCAGAGATCACAATGGATTCACAATTACTGGTTAACAAAAGGCAGCCTCAGAAGCGCAAACACACAAATATTTAGAGTAAAGGACGCTTGCGTACAAGGCTTATGGAGCACAAGCATGGCCGCGCACACAATGCAATTCATTCAGCGCTTCATTCATTCTCCCTCCCTCCTTTCCTTTCCCTTCCTCCTCCTCCTTTCTCTTTCCCTTGGTTTAAGGAGTGTGAGAGAGAGAGAGCAGGGAGAGGGGGAGGGGCAGGGTAGGATGATAATGCAGCACTACTCCACCCAACATCCAGCCAGACACACAATAACACACATACACGCAGGCGCCGTACACACACACACACACACACACACACACACAGTTGCTCAATTCGCTACAAGGACACGCTGAGCAAAAAGGAAACGACACACACACTCGTCGGCAACACCACACCCAAGCCCATATCACCCCCTTCCATCTTCAAGCTCTCCTTCACAAACACATTTAACGACACACACCAGCGCCTAACCTTGCATTATGAAGTTTGCCAGCCTGTCTTCCTCTCTCTCGCCTCGCTCTCTCCCTCTATCGTTCTTTCTTTTCTCTCTCTAGTTCTGTCAGACTGTTCTCGGCTGGCTAGGTCCCTGCTGTCATCCACACCCAGCCCCTCCCCCACGGTCCGGCTCCAATCACGGACGGCTCCATTGAGGGCCAGCCAACCAGCACTAACCTCATTAGCATAGCCAGGCAGTGGCTAGGTCTGGTTTGGCTGTTGTTGTTTTTTAAAGAGACAGCTGGCCCGTTTCCCTGTAGCCACGGCCGCGACCCCTCACCCTGCTCCTCTCACTCATCTCAGGGGACCTGACTCTCCCAGACAACTCCCTCCATTTTATCTCAACATCACCCAAGGGCTGCATTTCACACCAATTTATTTAGTTTGGACTGGGGTAGTACAGACCAGAATTTTGTCTTATATGTCCAGAATTTAATAAGATATTTTATATGATTTCATTACCTTTTGATGACATTTGCATACACTACAAATTGAGGCTTAGCATGACTTGCAATACCAATTTATTTGTTTTACATCTAGGCCAAAGTGATACCATTCTACCTTTTCAGTTAATTTCAGTCTTTGTAAAAAAAACACACAAAAAAACACTGATCATGTTGTAATCTAACTGGTCTATTATCCTAGCCTGTCATGTACTCAGTCATCCTCATCATTTGTACCTTGCCTTGACATTCTTTCTCACGGCTCATAGCTCAGGCACACCAGCTTGGCCACCCACTAACCCCTCTTGAAATCCCCACAGACAGAAACAGGAAGTGAGATAAGGGCATTTTGCGCTCTCTCTGACTATCCCCAAGCCATCACTACACTATTCTACTAGTGATGGGGGGAGGATCAATACAGTTACATATCAGGATATTATTTTTGGACTATATTTTCACAATATTGCAATATTATTTTTGAGCTAGTTGGCTTTACCGGCACCAAAACTCCAGTATTTTTTCCTTAATAGCTTGTTTTGCATCTTCTTTTGAAATAGGGAGACAAATTTATTTTCAGCACTTTTATTTCCATGACTGATGAAAACTAATTCTCATGCTCTCTCCTCTCTCTGCAGCAGACATATGGTGAGCAATATGTTTGGAACACTGAATCACAAAACATATATAACAGTGAGTGTCGCAATACATATCGTCACCAAAGCAATGTAATAATTCCCAGCCCTATATCCCATCTGCCACTCCACAAACTAATATGCTGATCATTAATAAAATATATTCCTTATCAACAGCTGATGTACAGTGCATTCAGAAAGTATTCAGACCCCTTCACTTTTTACACATTTTGTTACGTTAGAGCCTTATTCTAAAATGGATTGAATCGTTTTTTCCCCTCGTCAATCTACACACAGTACCACATAATGACAAAGCAAAGCAAAAAAAAAAAATATATATATATATACTTACAAAAGTATTCAGACCCTTTACTCTGTACTTTGTTGAAGCACCTTTGGCAGCGATTACAGCCATGAGTCTTCTTGGGTATGACGCTACAAGCACATGTATTTGGGGAGTTTACTCCCATTCTACTCTGCAGATCCTCTCAAGCTGTCAGGTTGGATGGGGAGCATCGCAGCACAGCTATTTTCAGGTCTCTCCAGATATGTTCGACCGGGTTCAAGTCAGGCTCTGGCTGGGCCACTCAAGGACATTTATTCAGAGACTTGTCCCGAAGCCATTCCTGCGTTGTCTTGACTGTGTGCTTAGGGTCGTTGTCCTGTTGGAAGGTGAACCTTCGCCCAAGTCTGAGGTCCTGAGTGCTCTGGAGAAGGTTTTCATCAAGGATCTCTCTGTACTTTGCTCCGTTCATCTTTGTGACGTTTGGCATTCAGGCCAAATAGTTCAATCTTGATTTCAGACCATAGAATCTTGTTTCTCATGGTGTGAGAGTCCTTTAGGTGCCTTTTGACAAACTCCAAGTGGGCTGCCATGTGCCTTTTTACCCCCTTAAAAAATGCCTGATTGGTGGAGTGATGCAGAGATGATTGTCCTTCTGGAAGGTTCTCACGTCTCCACAGAGGAACTCTGGAGCTCTGTTAAAGTGACCATAGGGCCCTTCTCCTCCGACTGCGCAGCTTGGCCGGGCGGCCAGCTACAGGAAGCGCCTTGGTGGTTCCAAACTTGTTCCATTTAAGGATGATCGAGGCAACTGTTCCTGGGGACATTCAATGCTGCAGAATTTGTTTGGTACCCTTCCACAGATCTGAGCCTCGACACAATCGTTCAATCTCATGGTGTGGTTTTTGCTCTGACATGCATTGTCAACTGTGGGACCTTATATAGACAGGTCTTTCCAAATAATGTTCAATCAATTTAATTAACCACAGGTGGACTCCAATCAAGTTATAGAAACATCTCAAGGATAATCAATTGAAACAGGGTGCACCTGAGCTCAATTTCAAGTCTCATAGCAAAGGGTCTGAATACTTAAGTAAATAAGGTTTCTGTTTTTCATTTTTAATACATTTGCACAATTTTCAAAAAACCTGTTTTCACGTTGTCATTATGGGGTATTGTGTGTAGATTGATGAGGGGAATTTTCCCCCCATAAATTTTAGAATAAGGGTGTAACGTAACAAATGTGAAAAGACAAGTGGTACATTCCGAATGCACTGGAAGTGCAAAATATTATAGACATAGGCATGTGATAATCACACATTCAATCAATTTGAAGAAAACTGCACATCCTCTCTGGACGATGTTCTGATACACCAAATCAGACCTGTAGAAACCATTTTGTATTATGAATTTGTGATGGAGGTGTGAGAATATCATGTGAGAATACTCATTACCATATGACTATAACCTGATAAAAATGAATTGTGAAATCTTAATATTCAAATGCCTATTATAGAAAAATACAAGATGTAAGATGCGCAGTCTGTGTATGGTCAGTGTGTGAGTGCGTGCATTATCTGTAGGTCAGTGTCTGTGTGCACGTGTTTGAGTGTGTCGCAAAACATGGCTCCTTACCCTCACAAATGCGGTCAAGTCTTTGTCGCTTTACTTTGTGTTTGTCCATTAGAGCCATAGGCTGGCAGTCCTAACCCAGGACACAGCAAGACAACAGCACAGAGCGCTAAGGAGCCCCTTCAACAGAACACCAGCACTAGAAACCACTACTGCCCACTGAGCAACACCTGCACAGAGAGAGAGATATAGCAATTGACAGGGGGAGAGAGCGCAAGAGAGACAGAGTTGTGACCGGGTAGAACGTGAAAGGTTTTATTAGTCATTTCTGTTGTACTGCTTCTGCAATATGGATTGCTTATTTCGTACAAATAAAGTTTGACAATTTGAGAGAGGGAAAAACCACACTATCACAGTTAGTGTAGGGTGCCGTTATTGCTGCAGGATCTTCAGAGGTTAGTTGATGCAAATGTGGTTTCAAGTTTAGCAGCCTTAAGATGTTACAATAACAAAGGGCACTAAGGTTTAGGCATCTACTAAACAAATTATAATCCTATGTTCTTACACAAAAAAAAAAGTGCGTCTTCTTTCTCCCTCCCAAATTCTCTCAAACTTTATTGGTACAAAATAAGCAACCCAAGTTGTTACACTTGCATTGTACAATATTGCATCAAACTAAATCGGAACTTACACCCAAATAAACACTTACCCATGTAGTGTGGTATTGGTGAGTGTGTATTCTGACTTCTGCTTTCTCTGTGGTAAATTTAAACCTAGGGCCTGTTTCAGTACTTTGACAATGCATCCATTCTTCTCTCCCTAAAGATTATACGTACTCTGACTTGACTGGATTGGTGAAAGCCATGTAGTTGATAACCCTTGCTTTCACCTATCCAATGGTGTGAGATAAATGACCTAAACCAGAGGGACAGAGATGGTGCACTTTCCATTTTTCTAACTGGAAAGACTAGTAACCATATGGAGGAGTGGCTGACTTACCAGCAGGAGAATCCTTTCAGTGTCTGTCTGCTTAGATCTCACTGTCAAGCAAAAAAAATAGTCTTATTATCCGAGTGTCTTCTTCACTCACTCACACAAACACATGCATATTGATTAGATAACTGACAGGGGTTCTTCAACTTTTTCATCTCAAGACGCAAATTAGAAGTTGACTGTGACCCAAATCATCCTCCAAACGACCCAATATAAAGAAGAAATAGTGTGTGATTCTATACGATGTATTCTCATAACTACCGACCCACCTCTCACATGCCCAGGGCCCACTCATAACAATAACGTCAGTCACTTCTAGGCCAAACCCATATAAAAAGGTGAGTGCTAAACATGGAGTACTTTGGCAGAATGACGAAAGGCCTTATAACAAAAAGTGCTTGTGGAACAGTAGTTAGGCCTTGATCACTGTTAGATGAAGACTAGTGTCTAACATTTTGGACAGGGGTGTCTGCCATATTATAATGTGTACAAGTTATGCTTTCCAACTTAAGAGAGAACAGTTAACACTAGTTGGCTACCATTTGATGACGTACACTGGCATAATGTGAGGAAGAATTAGCCAGCCTAACTTTCCCTAATTAAAAATAATCATTCAAACCTCTATGACACTTAGATAGAATCACATAATTTGAGAGGTTGGGATAACGTTCCAAAACGTATAAATGCTAAAAGTAGCGATGATTAACGTAATGCATTCCAAATTTGAAACCCATCACAATGTAAATCAACAGTGACTGGGTTATGGAAACAATGGCAGTTAATAATTTAACAAGAGCAAGGTTGATACAAAATATCCAATACAGTTGTTTGCGAGCTCAACCCATTACAACATATGGCTGATAAAGTACATTTCACTATCGAACAGCTAGCTGCAAGTTTCAAAACTCTGCAAAGCCGCCATGATAGCTAGCTAGTTAACATTAGCAAATAAATTAACTGCATGGCTACTAATAACGACCGTTTATCGCATCTGGCTAGCTAGATAGCCAGTAAGCTAACATTAGCTAAGGTTAGTTGGTCAGTTAACCGTGCCAGATAAAACACATCGTTACTTATTATCGGAACCATATTTGGATTAAACAAAACGCATGTTAAGCATCCCAAAAATACACGAAAAGTTCGACCTGACGGTGGCTAGTTTAACGTTATATTTTAACAAACATATCAAACTACCGTTGGATAGTTAGCATCGCAAGTTAGCTTGCTTGCTAGCCTAACGTTACGATGTGTGGGAGACGCGTACTGTTGGAGCCCATTTCATCCGATTCGTTATTAGCGAATTGCGCTACAATGTGAATATCTGAAATTCAGAAACGAAAGATCACGGAGGAAACGTGGATATCCCCAACGTGCACGTTAGTCGTGCATCATTCGCTACCCCGGTAACTGAGTAATGCACGAGCGGCGAATTATTTACCTAAATAATTGTATTTCGGTTGGATTGAGACAGTGTGCGTGCTTCGGTGGTCTTCCCTCTCTCCCGATCGCCATGAAATCTGAAAAAGAGGAAGTCGCCGGTTCGTGGGGGGTCAGGCCTCCCGCCGTACCAGTGTACACAACGTGTGACGGACAGGCAGAGTGCGAGGCATTGGTAGGAGGGGAAGGCAGAGCGCCCTCAACTTCCACGGCGGTGGTCAAACAGTGCACCCAAATCAGGGTTGCCAGGTCCAGCTAAAATGTATATCCAATGACCTTTGAAAACCTGACACAAGGCCTGAAAACTATGGACGAATTATTTTTTTTGCAGCAAGAGGAGTTGACACATTTGGCCCTGCTTCGAGGGCATTATCACTTTTATACATTGGGTTACCAACATATTCAAATAAATGATTTATATATATATTTTTTTTATTCATACTATTTCATCCTTCCACAAGATCTTGACCCGACACAAATCTAAGGTTGCTACCCAAGCCCTCTGGTCGGTCGTTCGGTTGCCAGAGACACGACCCAGTCGATCAGTTGTTCTGTGGTCGCGACCCAGTCGTTTGTTCTAAATAATCTATTGCCATACTGGCTGGCAACGTTCTTATCCCTTGCTTGCTAGCTAGCCAACTACGGCTAATTTACAGTCAGGTCAAAAAGTGCAGCAAGAATAACAGCAAAGTAGCTGCATTTGTATTTGTTTAAGCTGTTTTCTAGAGACATTTGGATATCCATAATTATGAGCGAATGAGGCGCAATTTCGCCTGGTCAGAGGAGCTAGCCAACAACACAGCTAACACGGTTCAGATTTTGTCCGGTCTGGACCAACCTTGATTTGGCCCAAACATGGGTGTCTATAAATTACTTATTTTCAACTTTCATTCGGAACCAAAAATCTGCCTGATTTCAACGTCCGGAAAATACATATTTCCAACCTCTGTAAAATACAGTTGAAGTCGGAAGTTTACATACGCTTGGGTTGGAGTCATTAAAACTTGTTTTTCAACCACTCCACAAATTTCTTATTAACAAACTATAGTTTGGCAAGTCGAATATCTAGTTTGCGCATGACACAAGTAATTTTATATATAACTCACTGTATCCCAATTCCAGTGGGTCAGAAGTTTCCATACACTAAGTTGACTGTGCCTTTAAACAGCTTGGAAAATTCCAGAAAATTATGTAATGACTTTAAAAGCCTCTGTTAGGCTAATTGACATTATCTGAGTCAATTGGAGGTGTACCTGTGGATGTATTTCAAGGCCTACCTTCAGACTCAGTGCCTTTTTGCTAGACATCATGGGAAAATCAAAAGAAATCAGTCAAGACCTATGAAAAAAAAATTGTAGGTACCACGTTCATCTGTACAAACAATAATACGCAAGGATAAACACCATGGGACCACGCAGCCGTCATATCGCTCAGGAAGGAGACACGTTCTGTCTCCTAGAGATGAATGTACTTTGTGTTGAAATGTGCAAATTAATCCCAGAACAACAGCAAAGGACCTTGTGAAGATGCTGGAGGGAACAGGTGCAAAAGTATCAATATCCACAGTAAAACAAGTCCTATATTGACATAACCTGAAAGGCCGCTCAGCAAGGAAGAAGCCACTGCTCCAAAACTCCCATAAAAAAGCTAGACTACGGTTTGCAACTGCACATGTGGAGAAAGATTGTACTTTTTGGAGAAATGTCCTCTGGTCTGATGAAACAATAATAGAACTGTTTGGCCATAATGACCATTGTTATGTTTGGAGGGAAAATGGGGAGGTTAGCAAGCCGAAGAACACCATCCCAACTGTGAAGCACGGGGGTGGCAGCATCATGTTGTGGAGGTGCTTTGCTGCAGGAGGGACTGGTGCACTTCACAAAATAGATGGCATCATGAGGTAGGAAAATGATGTGGATATATTGAAGCAACATCTCAAGACATCAGTCAAGAAGTTAAAGCTTGGTCACAAATGGGTCTTCCAAATAGAAAATGACCCCAAGCATACTTGCAAAATGGCTTAAGGACAACAAAGTTAAAAGTATTGGATTGGCTATCCCAAAGCCCTGACCTCAATCCTATAGAAAATATGTGGGCAGAACTGAAAAAGCATGTGTGAGCAAGGAGGCCTACAAACCTGACTCAGTTACACCAGCTAATTTATTTTTGATTTAACCTTCATTTAACTAGGCAAGTCAGTTAAGAACAGATTCTTATTTACAATGACGGCCTACACCGGCCAAACCCTAACCTGGACAACTTGTACACCACCCTATGGGACTCCAAATCACAGCCAGTTGTGATACAGCCTGGAACCGAACCAGGGTCTATAGTGATGCCTCTAGCACTGAGATGCAGTGGCTTTGACCACTGCGCCATTCGGGAGCCCAAAATGAACCTGATTTTAACATCTGCAAAATACTTATTTTTCAAGGTCCGGAAAATATGCCTTTTCAATGTTTTCGAAATGTTCAATGTTCTCGAAAATATGTATTTTAAACATACGGAAAATACCTTTACACCTTCCATTCAGAACCTAACGTCAACTTCTGGAAAATACGTATTTTATACGTCTTTTCAATGTCATTTTGCTTACTGGGACTATTCTAGTTTTGTGAGGGGCAACATTTTTTGGTCTTGCGTATGGCGGCGGAATGGCACACACACCCCTTCACCCCTCAACCCTCTCTACCTTTCACTCACTCAGTAACAGCCTGCACACTGCCTTATAGTCAGCCGCAGCAGTTCACAGTGAAATATATTAGAAGTAGCCCAAAAAACAGACACCCGCGACCAATCCGCGACATCGTTTTCAAAGTAGCCTAATTGTTGGAAAACTGCGGACATAGCAACACTGCACCCAATGACGTTCTCCATATTATGTGTTCAAGTTGATGATATATTGAAGAAACTATTACGATTTATCATGCAATGTTCTTTGCAGCTAATTCTATATTTTTTACTGGGTCACTGATCTCTGTAAAGTTATAGAATATAGAGCAATGCATTGTTATATTGTCTGTGTTTTACCTTCCTACATATCTTACAGGAATTAAATAACTTTATATCTCAATGATTTGTCCAACCTTTAGAAAGTTTAGATAGCTCAGTGTTGACCGCCAGGTGACAGTATATAGCCAATAATGTCCCCTATCCTCTCAGGACTAAGGCAACATTTTCTCGAGTGGATGTTTTCATGTTGACATAATCTTGCAATCAAACATGTTGCATAAAGAAATCTTATAACATATACACCAATCTTTTTTTGGTCATCCCATTTGACTCCTATCAATATGCAAACCCAACACATCGTAAAGGGATAGTTCACCCAAATTATACTGTACAAAAGTATAAATGCAACATGCAACAATTTTAACGATTTTACTGAGTTACAGTTCATATAAGGAAATCATTCAATTTAAATAATTTCATTTCACATGACTGGGCAGGGGTGCAGCCATGGTTGGGTCTGGGAGGGCATAGGCTCACCCACTGGGGAGCCAGGCCCACCCACTGGGGAGCCAGGCCCAGCCAGTAAGAACAAGTTTTTCCCCACAAAAGGGCTTTATTACAGACAGAAATACTCCTCATTTTCATCAGCTGTCTAGGTGGCTGGTCTCAGATGACCCCGCAGGTGAAGAAGCCACATGCGGAGGTCCTGGGGACCAGCGTGGTTACACATGGTCTGGGTTGGACACACTGCCAAATTCTTTAAAACTACGACATTGGAGGCATATTATGGTAGACAAATTAACATTAAATGATCTAGCAACAGCTTTGGTGGATATTCCTGCAGTCAGAATGCCAATTGCACGCTCCCTCAAAACTTGAGACATCTGTGGCAATGTTAGGTGAAACATGGGATCAACACTTTATATGTTGCGTTTATATTTTTGTCCAGTGTACAAATTGGTTTCCTTACCCTGTAAGCATTACGGACAAGGTGTGACAGCAATCCACGTTTTGGTTAGCAATGGGGAGTGTGCATTCTTCTCTTGATTCCGCTCTGTTCAAGTTTATTTGCCACAGGTCTGTGAATCTGTGCGTGACAGTAGGCTGTTCGAGATTGCGCAGATTGAATATGCACTGTTCCAAAAAGTCACATTTGGGTTTGTATGGTCATGAAAAGTCATATGAATTTGTTTCAAACCTGTTTTTAATGTAATTCATGAAATCCCACTTTTAAATATGATCAACCAATAAAAACAACTACATATCAGCCATTATCGTTTTGACCCTTCAGTGTATGTCTGTGAAGCTGCCTTTTGTGCACCAGTGCGAGTGGCCCGTTGCCCGAGCAGCAGGTATACAATAATGACAGACTAACTAGATCGTCAATTCAAAACATAACTTGTAGCAGTTATCTCGCTAGTTAACTATAGCTAACTAAGCATGTGCATAGATCTCCCCTGAAAAATCCATATTTGAGCCTTATATATTAACACGTCTAGTTAGATACTGTGCATTGAAGTAGCCTACCTTATCCATTTCACCCATGATTTATTGAATGAGGGAATAACTTTATTAAGACCATAGTATTAACCACATTGTAGCCTAAAAATCAGCTCCTCAACAGGACCTTGATAAGCAGACTTGGGTGTTTCCTGGCTGGATCAAAAGCCAAGCATGCACACCCAGAAGCTCTCCAGATGGAAGGTTGACCACATGTTGACAACATGTAACAAACAGTGCAGTTCTATGTAGGGGGCTAAGTGCCTTGATCAAGGTCACAATGGCATGGGATCAGACACAGCAGCTTTCCAGTGCCGATAATGCTTACTTGTTCATTCATGTAGGCTATAAGTCATGAAAAGTTGGTTAAAAGTAATGGAAAATGTGTCTAAACCATTAGCAGTGAATAATCAGAGGTCTCTATAGCTATAGCATAATGTCATTTGTGAATTTTGGTGAATGTAGTCTAATGGACCGACTTGGAAAGACAGCTCCTGCACTTATTCCATGCCAAGTCAAGCACGGCTTATGTTCAAATCATCTATAGGTTGCTTTTTTTGAGCTTCAAAATACATTTTTAGATACTTTCAGATGATTTGGACATAATGCGTGAAATATGCTAATATCGTTCCTATGACTAGAATGGGACTTGTGCCAGAAATTCTAAAATAATATCATTTGGAAGCTAAACCAAATATGGTGGATAAATAAGATATTGTAGTTTATGTGGGGGTGGGGGCAATAAGTAGACCATTTCTATTTCAAATCTTCAATCGTTGATTAAGACAGGTGGGTTCACTCCCAAGTGTCGCATGTCATGAAGACACTCACCTGTCTTGATCAATGAGATAAGATTTGAAACAGACAATATGTAGGCAGACACACTGTTTGATTTCTACATGGAGAAACAATAAATCATTTTAATAAATTCAAACAAACCCCCTGCAACTGGACACAGACATTTTAGAAGGTACATGTATGGCCAAATCGAGAATGAAGATGGTGATACTAAATCAAGGCTGGTCGAAAATTCTTTCTGCTGCTATGACTAACAGTACCTATCCAGTAATGGCTAATGGAGCATCACATTAGCCCGTTATCATTTGCTAATCCAAAGCATGGATTCCCGTCATACCTTGTCCATAGACTGCTTAGAGGGTAATGAAACCAATATGCAATTTTATCATTTGGGTGAACTATTCATTAAAAAAAATCTCCCATTGAAAGAAACACAGGACAAGGGGGGGTTTCTTGCAAAATTATTCTCTAATAAACTTTATTTGTACACAAATTGTGTAAGAGGACAACTTCCATCTGAAAACATACAATACAAATTTTCTCCGAAAGGCCACCAATCCTTTGCATCTCACTACTGGTTTCTTCTCACACAAAATGGTTTCCACCTGACCACTGTACAGTACATTATTACATTGTGCCCTATAGGATCCAACTGCAGCAGAGTCAATTATTCAAATCCTATTACAGTGCAAGTGTGATCTGTTCATTAGTGGGAAACAGAATGGAGACGAAAGAAATAGAATCTATGTTCCATTTCTATGGGCGACCAAGGCGAAAACATCTGGATGTTATGAACAAAAAACGGCAACAGCTTATTTTTATAGTGAGCTTAAGGCATGATGAATGTACAATGTTGATTTCATCCAATGATGGATAAGTGGTTTGGAGAACGAATGAATGCATTATTGTCCAAGAAGTATGGGGAAAGGAAGCAGTAAAGATCCAGTCGCCAGCTGAGGAAAGCCCTCTTTGTATCCCTTTACTGGTGTGGGTATTCCACAGGGCCAAATCAAAAGCACCAGAAAGTAGTAGTAATAAACCCATGAAAACAGATGTGTGTGCAGGCTTCTGCTTGTGTAACAGTTTCAGAGGCCTTCGATCAGCAACGCAACTGACCATACTTTCAGAAATGTACAACGGCGACAGGAGTGTCCACAGAAATCTAACTGCATCATTTTTATAATGGTATTTATCAGTCGTACACCAACTATCCAGATGATTGAAAAGTGCCTATTTTGTACCTTCAGAATTCATAATTTCTTAGCCTTTATCTCCATTGGGTTTCTGGGTATACACATTTACCCATAGAGTATGGTCACGCAGAATTACATTGTCCCAAAATGCTGAATAACACAACGTTGTCAAAGTTACTCTAGCATTACAATAATGGTAATATTGATTCTTATTAGTCTACAGTCAGCCAGTGATATGAAGGGTCCCTTGTGTGGCCCCTAGGAAGGCAGCAGGTTCCTGAGGGCTCAGCCAGGGGTGTGCATTTATTTATTTTACCTTCATTGAAAACATTTATATAAAGTGTGTGTTGTGGATATGATTATGAATATCAATCACACAGAGAGCACCAGGGACCTCTTTCAGTTCTCCTCAATGAGGTTCAAGTCCAGTTCTGTGCAGTCTCTCTCAAACACACTCTGCTGTCCAGCCTCTAGCACACCCATATGTATTTTCTCTTCCTCCTCCTCACTTTCACTCAGCGGTCCAATGCTGGTTCTTCCCAGGAGGTCTGCAGGTGAAAAGGTTCCTCTGAAGTCCCCTAAAACAGGTTCCAGACCAATGCAAACGGCCGCTCCACACACCAGGGGCTCCCCACTGCGAATCTAAAACACAGGACATGGAAGAAAACAATAAATACAGCATCTTCATAGTTCAATTTTATTTATTTTTTAATATATATATTTTTAAATCAGCTTTATATGAAACTAATAGGCATGCAACTGCAACAGCGTTTAGTATTTTCCATGGTTATTCAAAATACCATGTGTGAGAACCTCAATGTCCACCTAAGGACGGTCTATGAAAATCATATGCAAATGTATCAGACTGTCTGGACAAATGTTCTGGCTATTTCCTCATCCTGCACAGAGACCCCAGCCAGAGCTAACTTTGTGCAGTCCCTTTATCTTTTTACACCAGCAAGGCAGCCATTTCATAAACCACCACCCACCATCTTAAAACATGACAAGGACACACAGCCAGCTGCAAAACCCAGCAGCAGCTTCAATCACACCCCCAGGTCCAATGCCCAGAAGGCCATAAAAATGAACTGGGGGTGAAAGAAAAATCGCAAAAGAGAAAGGAGAAGTGATGACATCACTCCTCAGAACAGGAAGTCAGTAGTGTTGCTCAAATCCAGTGGTTAAATATAGATGGCTGGGTGGTGGTGGATGTCCATAGGGGCAAGCAATTGGTCATGGGCATGCATCAACGAACGGACACAGGAATGCAAGGGTCAGCCCAAAAACACACATACACGCCGGGTCAGGGCAGTGAGGCTACATAGCCAGGCAGCACAGTCCCAACACCACACCCTGAACCCAAATCCAGACTGGTCTGGCGGGGACAGGAATGTGAGAGCAGTAGTTCTGTCTCATGAGGGGAGAGCGATTCAGAGAACCAGAGCCAGAGGCCCATTTCTCCTCGCTAATGATCCCAACATAAACACTCTGGTCTATGGGGAGAGGCAGGAGAGCTGGGAGGGCCGCTTTAGGCCTCCAGCCACTCACAGGCAAATTAAGTTTGCTCTGACTAAAGGAGAACTATGAGCAGTTTCTACTAAAATGGTGCATGCTATGCATTTTTGGCTCTATATATTGCATTTATCTTATTTAATAGGCCTTAAAACTGATGTACATCCCATCCAGCGCACCTGAGTCATCTTGCTGAAGTCAAGGCCGGGCCTGGTGTAGTTGGGGAGTGTGTCTGGGTCATGGCGTCGCTTCAGGCCGGGCTTACGTAGATCACAGGGCTGAGAGTGGCAGCGTGGGAGACGGAGGGGCAGGACACGCCTTGAGGACGATGGGGTACTACAGGCCGAGGAGGGAGTGGGGGAGGGGGCCGGGGCCTCCATCCCAATGTAGCGACTAGCTAGAGCTGGAGAGGGCTGGGGGGGCAGGATGTGCACAGGGGACAGGGAGAAGCGGCGCTGCTGCAGGGGCCGACAGGAACTCAGCGTGGCCGGGGAGGAGGAGCAGGAAGAGGGGAATAAGCCTGTGCAGCTCTCCCTGGGCGGGTCATAGTGGTCCCAGGAAACACTCCAAGGGATAGGGGAGTCCGGGGACAGGGCCAGGCTGAAGAAGGTGGGACTGGAGGAGGAGTGCAGGGAGGAGGTGAGGGAGGAGCTGGGGCCTCGGAGGGGTACGGAGCCCAGCAAGGAGCCAACTCCCATGCCGGCCACCCCCCCACCACTGTGGCAGCGGCGCTTGACGGGGGTCCAGATCTTGGAGGCGCTGGGGCGCCAGGGGGTGCGGTAGCGGGACAGGTCCTCAGGGACGGACAGGGAGCGACAGTGGCGTTTGGGGGGAGGAGGGGGCAGCGGCGGGGAGTTCTGTAGGGACATGTTTGTCACAGAGGTGCTGGGGAGAGGGGTTCCTAGGGGGTCCAGGGAGGACAGGACAGAGGTGGCATCCTGCAGATGGGTCTTGGAGGATGGGAACATAGACCAACTGCTCTCTGTGGAAGTGAAACAAACCAAAAACATGACTCAATGTTGGCCCTTCCAAGTTAATGATTTAGCGGGAGCTTTGAATGAGACAACTTTATTAAAGTTTCAGGAATTAATGGATCCTTACCTGGAGTCAACCCATACCCGCGCCAACACACCGTGGGGCTAGAACCCACTTCAGGCAACGACTGAAACAAAGCAACGAAGATAAGGGATTTATAGCAATGGTAATTCCTCATAGAAGAAGAGCTACAAAACAGCCAGTCTGTATCACATGGCATGCTCACCACATTAAGAGAGAAAGCCCTGCGATAAGGGGGCTCCTCCAGATTCTGTCTGCGGAGCTGCTCTGTGATGAGCGTCACCATGGTGACACACTGATGCCAATGAGGAAGGGGTGGCGCTTGTCAGTCAGACTGCTGGGGAGGTTAGTGGTGTCCCCTCCCCACCTCAACTGGTCAGACTGACCCTTCCAACCTCACTGAGATAATGTCATCAACAGCTTCATCATCTCATCTGAACAGGGAAAGAGTAAGCAGAGCATCCACATTTTAATGCCGAGTAGTAGACCATACTCAAGAGTTATTTTACCAGGGATTGGAATAACACATCAATATGAGCATCATGGATAGAGAATGATTGGGTGTGCAAGTCAATTTCCTGTTAATCCCACAGCTTTGCGTTGGGTAATACCAGGAATGTGCGTGTGTGTGCACGAATCATAAAGTGGCAGGATACTTACTGTACTTGGAATCTGTTCTCCCGCTTACAAGCATGCAACACTCGCGTGCAGATATTTTGACATCGTTTTGTGAGAAGACCAAAAGGAGGAAGAGTGACCACCGCCCTAATGAGTGTTCTATAACTCTTATCTGGTAAGGCAGGAGACAGACTAGGACATAGGCTAGCTCCTGCCTCAGATGAAAGGTACGCAAAGTAACAGCAGAAGTGCAACCTCAAAAAGCGATGTTAAGAACAGTAATCCGATACATTCCAGAAAACATTAATTTTCTTTGTGAGAATACAAACAAAATAATTTATTAGCTGCACAGATGTAGAGTTCAGGGCAATACCAAGGCACATTATAGGCAAGTGGGTCCAATTCAAAGTGAGTGCTAATAGTGTGGCCCTTGTAGAGGGCTGTGAGGAGAATGGAGGGGGAGGGAGAGCGAGAGCGAGAGCGAGAGGAGGAAAAGAGGGGGAGGATGGGGGAAGTGTGTGAAACAGAGGGGGATTGGGGCCATAGGCATGCCATGCCCACTCTGAGACAGACAAAAGGGGGAAGAGAAAGTGGAAAATGGGACTAGGACCTTAAAATGACCAAGGCACAGAGAAAACAAAATATGCATTAAAGGACCCGAGCACAACTAAGCACCATGCAGTGACAAGCAAAACAAGGTGCCAGTTAGTGTTGTTCGCCGACACATTCCACACCATGCATCCCCCCCATGCAAATGCCAGAGTCAGTCAGCTTTAAAACAAACGTAACAGTTATTGAAACTAGACACACCCTATGGGAACACACTGATTCTCTGCTATACAAAGTCCCACACCAAATAAGACCGGCCCAGATACAACACTTGACTAGTCATTGCAACCTTTGCACTGTTCTGTATAAATATTGTGCACAACGAAACCAAAAGTTATAAAACCAACAATTGATAAACCACTTCCAACTGCCTATGCAGTCATCCCAATGTGGGTGACAAGAGGTCTCTCTCATTTTGTGAACTATGGGGAGTTTCCACCACCTACTAGCCACTGTTGCTTTAAGTGCTTAGGCTTAGGGGGCTGTGTGGCCTACAGGGACTTGGTTTCCATGTGGCAAGTTAATTCTACAGCACATGAAAAACGCAACACTAAATACAACTCAAAAGCTGGTGGCATGGACGAGCCATTTGACAGATAAGCTAACTTAATAAGTTCCATGACTGGACTTAGTTTGTGGGAGAATCATCACTAACACACGTTACATGTCAAACCTATCAAACAGTTACAAATGCTAGTGACTAAAACGTGAATGGTAATGTTAATCATAAGAAGTTTGGTTTTAAATGGCACACGTGTTCCACTCACTGACAAACCCATACAGTTAATTTAACAGAACCTCAACATGTTTCGAAAGACGTTAAAGCTTGCAAGTTGGCAGGCAACTCATTTTGGAAGTTAACAAAGCAAAGTCTCAAATCAATAATAGGAGTGCTTGGTAAACCGAGATACATGTGGTCAGCTCTGAGGTCTCCATCTTCTGATCTAGCTAGTTAGTTACCAGCTAGTAACTACTTACCTAGTAGTAGGCAAGCTAGCCTACTAACGCTACAACAGATTATGTGATCTTGACCAATTGGATTGTTGCATGCTAATATGAATAGGCTAACTAGTAGCAATATGGCATGGTGCCCGTTAGCAAGCAACTTACAAATGTATGACATTAAATTTGGTCATCATCCCAAATACGAGGCTTAGAGGCTAATGATAGCTACGAAAGCAATTAGCTAGTTACCGTTAGCCAGCAGCAATACGGTCTGTGCCGTGGGCCAACCAGGCATCTGGCTAGTAATTAAACGTAACAGTTTGCAAGTTCTGACAAACTAGCCGGTCAGTCTTGACTAACAAATTGCAGTATCACCACAAGCATATCGAGCTAAGCTAGCGGTTATTCATTTGGCCTACATTAGCTGTCCAGGTCAGATAACGTTAACTTGACAGCCACCTAGTTAGCTAGCAAGCCGACTCAAGTCCAGCTAACTTTAGCTAGCATGAACATTCAGCCAGTGGGAACTGACAGTCTGATTTATCACTCCGCTAGCAATTATTAGCTAGTTTGCTATGTTGTCATGCTTACGCATCTAATTGTCAGCGTATCGGAATTAATTCACATATCGGTATAAGAAATGTAGCTTAAAATGACGTTGATTATTGACAGTAACACAAGACTGCTTCGTAGCTAGCTCGATGATTAATTTACCTGCCCACCTTGTCTCCTTAGCAACCGAAAGCAGCACGGGGTAGTTGATGGCCTTGCACTGAATATATAGCCATCGGAACAAACCATTAAAAAGGGGTGGTTGAAACGTCTAACATGCTTGTATCTTTATTATACAAAATCTATTCATATCACAATCCATCTAGGAATTAACTATATATTGTCTCCGAAATGCAATGTAAATCTTAAACGTGAAAAACGTTTTGCTTTTTAATTCTTGAAAATCACCCCCCTATTGTTCTGAAAGTAGAAAAAAACAGACAAAGTATTCTAAAGAAAAACGCATCGAGTACTGTACAGCATTTTTCTGCGATAATAAGTCAGCAATGTGTCTGTTGGGTTGGTCTTTGCCACTACCACAGTTTTAATTAGTCATTTTGAAAATGAATGTGCCCGGCGAGATTCCAGCTCTCTACAAAAACATGTTTTGAACTCTGGGTAGTGTAGTTTGTCAAATTTTCGTGACGATGAGGTGCTGTGAATTAATTACAACTTTTTGCATGGGAAAGAAACACACAAAAAGACAGACACATTATTCGTTAAAAAAAAAATATATATATATATATAATATTATAATCCAGAATGCGCCAAAGTCATTCAGACAGACGCATGCGCAGTTATGAAAATCCACGTGATTTCTTCTGAAAGTTGTTATGACGGAAAAGACAACTAGAAACTGGAGTTTAATTTAGTAATACAAACTAAGAGAAACGCAGTGAAAATGGCGTTGGAAATGTTCAGGAAAGAAGAGACTCTTGCAATGAGAAAGAAACTGATTGGGTATGTAACTGTGTTTGACTTGAAGAAACTCAAGCTGGCAGCAACAACGCTTGGCCCTCGTATGAAATTATGCACTGACATATAACATGGTTTAAATTATGTCTCTCCTAGGCAGTCTTGCAGACTCTTCTATTCAGACGATCCCGTGAAGATAGTCAGAGCCAGAGGACAGTATTTGTATGACGAAAATGGCAAGCGGTACTTGGACTGTATCAGCAACGTTCAGCACGGTAAGAGACGCATCTATAGAGCTCGCCAACTTGTAGTACAACAAATCGGAAATGATATACCTCAGGATCGTTCAGCCATTCCTATGTGCAAAATTAATGGGAAATGAATAGTTTTGGAATAAAGTTAAACGCCGAAAATAAAGTCTGAGGTTAACACCGCATCATAACCTGGTAATGACCACCTGACTACAATTTATTACCTATACTCTTAGAAAAATAGGTTCCTAAAGGGTTCTTCGGCTGTACTCTTCTTGGTTCTAGGGAGAAGGCTTGTTGGTTCCACGTATAACCCTTTTGGGTTCCATGTAGAACCGTGGAAAGGTTCCTACTTACCTGAAACCAGAAAGGTTATCCTATGGGGACAGCCGAATAACCCTTTTAGGTTCTAGATAGCACCTTTGTTTCTAAGTTTTACTGTAAAAAGTATTGCAGAGGATAAAGTAGGATATTGAAAACATTGTTCATTACATTTCTACTTGTTTCCATAGTCACCAATTAAAGTTAATCTGCAACATATTCAAGCAATGGCAAAAACAAATCTATTATCACAATTTTTTGCACATCTGCATACAGTAATAGTTTCATAATTCACCCACAGACATTAATTACATGCATAGAAAGACTGGGACACGGACTATATAAAGGCCCATTGTTTTATTTGATTAGTGATTCATACGAGTGGTGCGATGGGGTAGGTTGTCATCAAGGACCTCTGAGCACAGAAGGCGATCTGGTAGCGTAGTGGCCCCCTTCAAGAGTCATGCGATGGGTCAGATCTGCAGTGAAGAGAATCAGTGCATCACAACTTTATACATTTGAGATTTTAAAAGACAACTAGAAAATGACATTCTTGATGTAACTGTGGACTCAGCTGGCTAAAAATATTTCCATGGTACTAGTTAAAACGATTTTGTGGCAGTTATAGCTTAGAGATGTGTTCAAAAAAGAGCAACTTGCTCATGCACATACTTTGCGTCCTTCTCCACCACGGCGTTCAGGGACATATTTAAAGCCTTTCCAGAAGGCTGGTGAGTGAGTGCCTATTTAAAGCCTTTTAAAGCCTTTCCATTTTCCAAAAATAAAATAAATTAATGATTGGCATAATGTGGGCATGCAGGACAGTACATAACACACAGAAAAATATATTTAACAGTCTGAATGTACTACAAGTGGTAGCAAAGGCATGTTTGCTCCTCTGTTCCTTCATATTGAAGTGGGACATTACTTCCTTGGTCATCAATCTGAAACATTTTAAGAAAGAGGATATCAAAATTACACAGTAGTTGTGTAATTACAATTTTTAACTCATCTCCAAATGATAAAGTTTTGCTTAATCCTAATACATGTTTAATATTCAAACAACTTTACATAAACACACCGCTCCATAATCCTGAGGACATTGTCCCAGACAAAGGTTCCCCCAATTGAAGACAGCTTGGCAGTCTTAAAAAAAGAATGCCAAATGCAACAATTCAAGTATGTTTAAAGAGACAATCAAATATTATCTTGTTCAAAAGTTATGTCTGTCATATCATTCCTGCAACAAACATTGTTAGAAATGGGTGCAATTGGCAAATCTAGCTACATGTTGAACTTCCATCCTATCAGGCCAGGGGCACAATGTATGAATGGTTGGATCAGAATCGCCATTGTAACATTGTTAGAAATGGGTGTACAGTGCATTCGAAAAGTATTCAGACCCCTTGACTTTTTCCACGTTTTGTTACATTACAGCCTTATTCTAAAATTGATTAAATAAACATTTTTCCTCATCAATCTACACACAAATACCCCAAAATCACAAAGTGAAAACAGGTTTCTAGAATGTTTTGCAAATGTATTGCAAGTAAAAAACAGAAATACCTTATTTACATAAGTATTCAGACCCTTTGCTATGAGACTCAACATTGAGCTCAGATGCATCCTGTTTCCAGTGATCATCCTTGATGTTTCTACAACTTTATTGGGAGTCCACCTGTGGTAAATTCAATTGATTGGACATGATTTGGAAAGGCACACACCTGTTTATATAAAGGTCCCACAGTTGACAGTGTATATGTCAGAGCAAAAACCAAGCCATGGGGTCAAAGGAATTGTATGTAGAACTCAAGATCTGGGGAAGGGTACCAAAAAAATTCTACAGCATTGAAGGTTCCCAAGAACACAGTGGCCTCCATCATTCTTATATGGAAGAAGTTTGGAACCACCAAGACTCTTCCTATAGCTGGCCACCCGGCCAAACAGAGCAATCGGGGGAAAAGGGCCTTGGTCAGGGAGGTGACCAAGAGCCCGATGGTCACTCTGACAGAGCTCCAGAGTTCCTCTGTGGAGATGGGAGAGCCTTCCAGAAGGACAACCATCTCTGCAGCACTCTACCAATCAGGCCTTTATGGGACTGGGAGACTAGTCAGAATCGAGGGAAAGATGAACGGAGCAAAGTACAAAGAGATCCTTGATGATAACCTGCTATGTCGTTCCCATAGCAACGATTAAAACATTCCCTAACCAGAAACTGTGGATTGATGGCAGCATTCGCGTGAAACTGAAAGCGCGAACCACTGCTTTTAATCAGGGCAAGGTGTCTGGTAACATGACCGAATACAAACAGTGCAGCTATTCCCTCCGCAAGGCTATCAAACAAGCTAAGCGTCAGTACAGAGACAAAGTAGAATCTCAATTCAACGGCTCAGACACAAGAGGCATGTGGCAGGGTCTACAGTCAATCACGGACTACAGGAAGAAATCCAGCCCAGTCACGGACCAGGATGTCTTGCTCCCAGGCAGACTAAATAACTTTTTTGCCCGCTTTGAGGACAATACAGTGCCACTGACACGGCCTGCAACGAAAACATGCGGTCTCTCCTTCACTGCAGCCGAGGTGAGTAAGACATTTAAACGTGTTAACTCTCGCAAGGCTGCAGGCCCAGACGGCATCCCCAGCCGCGCCCTCAGAGCATGCGCAGACCAGCTGGCCGGTGTGTTTACGGACATATTCAATCAATCCCTATACCAGTCTGCTGTTCCCACATGCTTCAAGAGGGCCACCATTGTTCCTGTTCCCAAGAAAGCTAAGGTAACTGAGCTAAACGACCACCGCCCCGTAGCACTCAGATGATTGTGGACTTCAGGAAACAGCAGAGGGAACACCCCCCTATTCACATCGATGGAACAGTAGTGGAGAGGGTAGCAAGTTTTAAGTTCCTCGGCATACACATCACAGACAAACTGAATTGGTCCACTCACACAGACAGCATCGTGAAGAAGGCGCAGCAGCGCCTCTTCAACCTCAGGAGGCTGAAGAAATTCGGCTTGTCACCAAAAGCACTCACAAACTTCTACAGATGCACAATCGAGAGCATCCTGGCGGGCTGTATCACCGCCTGGTACGGCAACTGCTCCGCCCTCAACCGTAAGGCTCTCCAGAGGGTAGTGAGGTCTGCACAACGCATCACCGGGGGCAAACTACCTGCCCTCCAGGACACCTACACCACCCAATGTTACAGGAAGGCCATAAAGATCATCAAGGACCCGAGCCACTGCCTGTTCACCCCGCTATCATCCAGAAGGCGAGGTCAGTACAGGTGCATCAAAGCTGGGACCGAGAGACTGAAAAACAGCTTCTATCTCAAGGCCATCAGACTGTTAAACAGCCACCACTAACATTGAGTGGCTGCTGCCAACACACTGACACTGACTCAACTCCAGCCACTTTAATAATGGGAATTGATGGGAAATGATGTAAATATATCACTAGCCACTTTAAACAATGCTACCTTATATAATGTTACTTACCCTACATTATTCATCTCATATGCATACGTATATACTGTAGTCTATATCATCGACTGCATCCTTATGTAATACATGTATCACTAGCCACTTTAACCATGCCACTTTGTTTACATACTCATCTCATATGTATATACTGTACTCGATACCATCTACTGTATCTTGCCTATGCTGCTCTGTACCATCACTCATTCATATATCCTTATGTACATATTCTTTATCCCCTTACACTGTGTATAAGACAGTAGTTTTGGAATTGTTAGTTAGATTACTTGTTGGTTATTACTGCATTGTCGGAACTAGAAGCACAAGCATTTCGCTACACTCGCATTAATATCTGCTAACCATGTGTATGTGACAAATAAAATTTGATTTGATTTGATTTGATATAAAGCACTCAGGACCTCAGACTGGGGCAAAGGTTCAACTTCCAACAGGACAATGACCCTGAGCACACAGCCAAGACAATGCAGAAGTGGCTTCAGAGCAAGTCTCTGAATGTCCTTGAGTTGCCCAACCAGAGCCCGAACTTGAAACCAATAGAACATCTCTGGAGAGACCTGAAAATAGCTGTGCAGCAACGCTCCCCATCCAACCTGACAGAGCATGAGAGGATCTGCAGAGAAAAATGGGAGAAACTCCACAAATACAGGTGTGCCAAGCTTGTAGCATCATACCCAAGAAGACTTGAGGCTGTAATCACTGCCTTTACTGAGTAAAGGGTCTGAATACTTATGTAAATCTGCTATTTCTGTTTTTTTAATTTTAATAAAATGAAAAAAATAATAATAATCTAAAAACCAGTGTTTGCTTTGTCATTATGGAGTATTGTGTGTAGATTGAGGGAGGGAAAAAATGGTTTAATCCATTTTAGAATAAGGCTGTAAGGAAAAAAAAAATGTGGAACAAGTCAAGGTGTCTGAATACTTTCCGAATGCACTGTAATGTTTGAGTGAGCGAGGAGAATGAGAAAGAGAGAAATGTGAGAAACTATACATGACTCAGCAAGGGAGGTGTCTGTTGATCAGGACACAGGTTTTGCAACTGAAAAAAAGGGGGAGTTAAAATTGTATTTTTTTTGCTTTACAAACATATGTTATTAGAAGCAGTGCTATTTCAATTGGGTTTACTTACACTACACTCTTAGGAAAAAAAAGGTTCCAAAAGGGTTCTTCGGCTTTCCAAAGGGTTCTTCTGCTGTCCCCATAGGAGAACTCTGTTTGGTTCCAGGTAGAACCATTTTGCGTTTCAGGTATAACCCGTTTGCGTTCCATGTAGAACCCTCTGAGGAAAGTGTTCTACATGGAATCCAACATAGTTCTATCTGGAACCAAAGGGTTCTACCTGGAACCAAAAAGTTATTCAAAAGGTTTTCCTATAGGGACAGCCGATGAACCGTTTTAGGTTCTAGATACCACCTATTTTTTCAAAAGTGTAAGATTAGGCAATCATGGGAAGCTGAATAGCATGTCTCTTGGGTAATCCAGTCTCAGTGAGACCTAATCCAGAGAAAAAAAGTATCAAACAGAAGACAAAATATATCAAACAGAAGACAAAATAACATCTAGCACACAACTTACTGTCAATGACTTACTTGTAAAGACAAAGACGAATCATGATTAACCATTGCCTAAGCTCTTCACTAAGTTAGACTTAGCCTAGCAAGTACATCGACCATGTTCTTCAGCAATCTGGCAGTGAGGCAGATGGAGAGAGTGATAGACAACAAAACATAGGCTAATTACATTTCTTAGTCAGCAGGCTGGGTAACTTCAGTACTCCTTCCCTTTGTTCACTCCTCCATCCTTCCAAGCTAGAAGATTCCTGCAAAAAAAATAAAGAATTGAAAAGGCAGTTAAGAGGTGTAACATTAGAATGAGTGTAGAGGAGGAGCAGGGATAGGCAAAATGAATTATATTGTCAAATACAAAATACACAAAAATAGAAGGATCTCTGATGAATGGGCTTCCGAGTGACCCTGGTTCAAGCATGAGGCTGTATCATAACCGGCCGTGATCGGGAGTCCATTAGGTTGGTGCACAATTGGCTCAGCGTCATCTGGTTTATGGGAGGGTTTGGCCGGGGTAGGTAAAATAAGAATTTGTTCTTTAACTGACTTGCTTAGTTAAATAAAGGTTAAATAAAAATGAATCAAGAAAATCTTCACAACCATATTGGGGGTACACATTTGAAGAATTAAACTACCTTACTGTCCCACACAATCAATGTTTCCTATATGTGTATTCATGTACCATCTCTCTCTCACACACAGTACCATCTATCTCTCTCACACACACACAGTCACACAGCTAGCATGACAAAATGTTGATATGACAACAATCTTTTCTATACGTGATTGTGATAACAATCATCTCTCCCCCCTCTCTCATACACACACACACACACATTGCTAGCATGACAACTTTGACATGACAATGTTTTCTAAAGTTATTGTGATCATCTTTCTCACTCACACGCGCAGAGAATACACACACACATTTGCTATTATTAACTGAACAGATATTCAAATGTCAATCTGTTTGCAAGCTAGCTACAACAAACACCTACAACAGGTAAAAATGAAGACTTAGCATATCCATGAAGGATTAGTCAGAGAGCTAATGTTAGCTAGTTAAAATTAGCCCTGCTGAGTTAGTTAGTTAGCAAGCTAGCTAATTATTCCTTGATGTGTTTCTCCCCAACAAAATGCCCCTTTACCTACAAAAGTTAAGCAATAATGCAGGAGAACAGGGACTACCACTTAGCAGTAAAATCTTTTAGACGTTTTTTGTGTACATTTTTAGAAACTGTTGTTGACTGATGTGCTCGTGCAAGCAGCCTGCTTGCACGCAGAGATCTATTACTGCTCGCGAGGCACAGATTCCCATACAACTTTTAACTGGAACTGATATGCCTGCCTCCTTATTTAGCTACTGAAATTAAATTACTGCACACATTATGTGAATTGCTTAAAGCCTTTAAGGAAAAATATAATAGCCATATTTTCAGGGTCAAATTCAGGTGCAATAATTTTAGAGTAATTAGTTGTGGAAATAATTGCGATTAAAAGTAGGGTTTTATAAATCCTGGTGGATTGTAGTATGCTTTTGAAATAAAAAGACAGGCCTATGTTTTATTTCTTAAATGAATAGTTAGTCATAATAGAACTTCCAAATAGAATTCAGAGAACAGAAGAAAAATGTGCAGCACAATAAACAGTAAAATTAGCTAACGCAAATAAAAAATTACCATTAGAAGCCAACACACACAGCAAGCTACCAGATATCATAAATTAACCATTATTTCACATTACTGCCATTTTACTGCATTTTAACAGCAGTGCATTTTTGTATGGGTATCCTGTATTATTGTGCATGTTTATCACCTCAACCAAATATTGTGCATATACACTTTTCAAATGGGTGGACTGTAACTATGAAAAACACTGCCATAGCCTGTAAAAACCAAAAGCATGTGTAGATTCCCTAAATTAGAGACCATCTCAAATGTTTGCTTTAATGACCTACCAACTTTCATGACTTGGGTGTGAAATAGATCACATTTCTTAGTTTTTTGTAAAATTGGCATTTCAACACCTGCCAAATAAAAACCTTAAATGGCCCTGCTCCTGAAAAAGTTAAATCGGGCCGGATAAGCTGAATTGGACTCTGCCCGGGTAGCAATATCCGGAGCCCAGAGTAATATTATTCTGCCCGGTCTGAATCATGCAAACCCTGCTGAAAAAGAACATTACTCTAACTGTAATAATTGTAATGCTTCTATATTATATTCAATGGGTGCATTTCCCACAAACACTATGCCCATGTTTATATAGATTCATGTCTTTTCATTGAGTAGCATATAGATACCTGGTCAGTAATTTCAATCAGATTTCAACCAAAAACCAGATCTCAACCAACATAAGACTTCTTTTTTTTTGTTCATATGTCAAAAATACATCTTAATCTGGTTGTGATCTGGTTATAAGACGTTCCGACAAGATTTCAACTAGTAAAAGCCGTCTTTATTTACGTCGTATGCCCTCTGGGTAAATGCTTCAAAATTCACCAAAAGTGACCCGATAAAGATGATCTAATAGAACAAAACGTTTAAGATTTCCTAAGCCTGTATTTACCACAGACCTTATTTTCGGCATTTATCCAACAACTCCATACTTTTTCCCATAGGCTTTGTTCAACAAACCATGGCGGAGTTAGTGCCTACAAAAAGATGCCATTACTGTTGCTCTCTATTGGTGACATTATTTTAATGCATCTGATTTGGTGAGTAATATTTTGTGAGGGCAAAGGTCACAGTCCAAAGCCCTTTGAACATTACAGTAGTACCACAATATAATCAACATGACAGTACCTCCTAGTGGTAATTGTATGTAACGAAATGTTGGGAACTTTGGATTGTTGTTGCACCTACAGTGGGTCACTGTCATCCCAGCATCACACAAGCAGCCACGACGCAGATGGAGCTTCTGAATGCCAATTCACGCTTCCTTCACGACAATATAGTTCAGTATGCCGGCCGCCTCGCTGCCACTCTGCCCGACAAGCTGCGTGTCTTCTATTTTGTCAACTCAGGGTAAGACACCATGTCCTACAACCTATGACTTCCTCCTGAAACACAGCCCCAATGACATCCACGTAAGATATAGGAAGAATAATGTAATATGTATGTCTCCCAACAGCTCAGAAGCCAATGATCTGGCACTACGCTTGGCCCACCAGTACACCCAACATGAAGACGTCATTGTGCTTGACCAGTAAGGTTTCTCACATCACACAAAAACTACTACTAATCTCAGTGGATTTCTTCTCTAAAATGTACTTCTTCCTCTTTTCCCCCTCTTCCTCTATACTAGTGCATATCATGGGCACCTGACTTCGCTCATTGATATCAGTCCATACAAGTTCCAGAAGCTGACAGGACAGAAAGAGTGGGTTCACGTGGTGTGTAAGAGGATATATATAGCATGCCTCTATTTTTTGGCGTTTGCTACAAAAAGCTAAAATTGTAATTTTCCTGTTTAATCCTTACAGGCACCCATACCAGACACCTATAGAGGTATATTCAGAGAGGACCATCCCAACCCAGCCCAGGCATATGCAGATACTGTGAAGGATGTGATAGACAAGGTGCACCAAAAAGGTCGCAAGGTACAGTAAATACAATAGGTTTTGCATGGAGAAGGAAAGTTCGAAAATAGTCTCAATTTGGACACCGGGCGGGGTGTAATGCTGATTAGTGTAGTAACAGTGTAATAACAATGTTCAGTATTGTACTAATTCTATGGATCTAATAACTCAAAACTGACTTGCAACCTACAGGTTTCTGCATTTTTTTCTGAGTCATTGCCCAGTGTTGGAGGCCAAATCCTCTTGCCCAAGGGATACTCAACTAAAGTAGCAGAGTAGGTACTGCCTCTGAGCATAAAATATTAGTGCACTATTATACTGTACCATTTTCTCATCGGTGAAGAAAAGGACGAAGAGCCAAATCCTCATTTGAGTTTGGATTGAGGCCATTATGATACTAAAAGCTATTGCTTTTATCTTTGACATGTGACAGTGAGTGTTGGTATCTCTCTGTCTCGACAGATACGTGCGCTCTGCAGGGGGAGTGTTTGTGGCAGACGAGGTGCAAACAGGTTTTGGGCGTGTGGGCAGCCATTTCTGGGCCTTCCAGCTGCAGGGTGATGATTTTAGCCCTGACATAGTGACTATGGGCAAGCCGATGGGCAACGGACATCCCCTGTCATGTGTAGCAACCACAGCGGAGATCGCTGGGGCCTTCACAGCCAACGGAGTGGAGTACTTTAATACAGTGAGAAACTGGTGGCTGTTACAACCTATATTCTGCCTATTAAATCATGTTAGCCGTGCACAAACGTTCGTTAGGAGTCTCATCCCTAATCATGGTTTGTGGTTCTCCTGTGACTGTGCAGTTTGGCGGTAACCCAGTGTCGTGTGCCATCGGCCTGGCTGTCCTGGACGTGATTGAGAAGGAGGACCTGAGGGGGAACTCCTCAAGAGTAGGAGGACACCTATTGGACCGGCTGAGAGAGCTACAGACCAAACATCCAATCATTGGAGACGTCCGGTAGGGTGCCTACGACGTGGATTATGTGAAGGGAATGTCTCTATAGTAACTACTCACATATGACCTTGCCGTCAACCTCATACTCTCTAGTCTACAGCATGATCCATTCGGAAATACTGGCTGAAGACAGTATACAATAACTGGCTTTGTGTTTACTCTTGGCAGTGGAGTGGGGCTGTTTGTGGGCTTGGAGATGGTCACCGACAAAGAACAGAGGACCCCAGCTACAGACGCAGCAGCGCAAGTTGTCAGAAGGTATGGGGTCAGACTGGTCATTCACTGCTGCGAGGCCTTGTGAAGCAACAACTATACAATCATATCAAAGTGTGTCAGTGTTTGCTGCAGTCACAATTCGGTGAAAAGTTATCACTATTCTTATTTTGGTATAAATCTTTGCATTATTTTTTAGAAGAGAACCTTTAAGCAGAAATATCCTTTGATCTCGTCTCCCTTTCCAGACTGAAAGAGGAGTATATCTGTGTCAGTACAGATGGCCCCTGGGAGAACATTGTCAAGTTTAAACCTCCCATGTGCTTCAGTATGGAGGATGCAGACTTGGTGGCAGACAGGATACACCACATTCTCACAGGTGACTGGAACACTTACCCTATAGCCCTGACTTATTACAATACTTTTACACAGTTCTATAGTATACATTTATTATACTTAAAAGGAAAGGTTCACCCATTTTGAATATTATATTGTTTTTGTGCGTCTGTGAGTGATGTTCTATCGATTCCCTGGGTCATTTCACGTTTATCTGAGTTATGGGCATTCAAGCAGGCAGAAATCCATCCTGTATGACGTAACACCGTGATAAAGTCTCTCACTGGAAGTTCATAGGAATACGACTTTTGGATCGTGAAAACGTCTATCATACATGTCACATTTCAATACTGTCCAATGTCTTCTGTTAAGTGAGCCATTGATTATATTTTTGCCATATTCCTACCTCGAGAAATATGTAATTTAACAGAGCCTAGCAAATGTTCCTATTTGTCTGCCTCTTTAGTCCAGGGTGCATTGCATAGTGCAGTTGCCAGAGATATTATAGAAAGGAGATAGGAATCCAATGAATGAAAGAACGTGTAACACCCAACCCAACAGACTGTCGCCCAATCGCGTTCCCGTTGTCATGCTGCATCACGCGGATACTAAGCTAATCATCACGTAATCCCTTCTCAAAGTCAGTATATATGTCGAGAAACGTGTCTATTTTCCTAGAAAGTACGTACTGTCACGATTCCAAAGCTATACGATATTAGATAGTAAGTTAATTATCTCAAACTCCCATTCACTCCTTGAAGGAAAGCGCCCCTTGTCCCAGAATCACACAGAATGCACCGTGCGACTTATTGACGTAGCATGGGCAACATTTTCTATCTGATCAAAAGTATTTTGCCGTTGCAAATGTTAGACTCCACTCTGTTTTTTTATTTCACCTTTAACTATGCAAGTCAGTTAATAATTCATTATTATTTATAATGACAGCCTACCCCGGCCAAACCCTAACGACGCTGGGCCAATTGTGCGCCGCCCTATGGGACTCCCAATCATGGCTGATTGTGATACAGCCTGGAATCGAACCTGGGTCTGTAGTGACACCTCTATTTTACAGCGAACTAGCTACTTTACATGCTGATATTGTCTTTGGTACTGTGGGTAGCTACGTTTGCTATGTAGCTAGCTAGCCAGCTAGCCCATAGAAAGCATTGCATTGTGGATTTTGTAGTCGACTGGAGCTGCAAAAGATTTCCACAACGATTTTCCATGTTGCTGCCAACCTTATTATAACACCAAAATGAAACATTTGTTCACAAAAAATATTGTTCCCACATAGTGATATTTAACACTGTAAATTAAAAGAATGAGTGATTTTGGGTGGATTTTTCCTTTAAGGAGACAAGAATACCCAGTCTTTTTAACCCAACTTAGACTCTACCACTGCAGTGTTTGCAGAACTGAAGGTTCAGGGAGCCTGCACCGACCCGATTCGTATATCTGCCGACTTCTGAACCAGGCCAATGGCAATTACACAACAGTCTTGAAGAATCCATACTACACACCACCTAAGCAGGTGTGTAGGGACCTGTTGACAATTCTACTTTTTCTTTTCAGACATGGAACGCAGTCATCAAAAACTGGACAGTGGAGATTTAAGGTTTGTACAAACCTGTAGAAAGATTTAATTGCATCAGACAGTAAGAATTGGTCACAATCAGGAGGAGTCAGAGGTAGTGTGATGTACTCCTCCAGGAGATTTCACTAACCGTTAACAGTGCATTTCTCAGACATTGGATTTCATAGGGCAGAGCATTGAGGCCCGTATCTACAAATCTCAGAGTAGAAGTGCTTATCTAGGCGCAATAGTTAAGGGCGCTGTACTGCAGCGCCAGCTGTGCCACCAGAGACTCTGGGTTCGCCGGCTACAACCGGGAGGTCCATGGGGCGACGCACAATTGGCCTAGCGTCGTCCGGTTTAGGGAGGGTTTGGCCGGTAGGGATATCCTTGTCTCATCGCGCACCAGCAACTCCCTGTGGCGGGCCGGGCACAAGGCACGCTAACCAAGGTTGCCAGGTGCACGGTGTTTCCTCCGACACATTGGTGCAGCTGGCTTCCGGGTTGGATGCGCGCTGTGTTAAGAAGCAGTGCGGCTTGGTTGGGTTGTGTATATGAGGACGCATGACTTTCAAGCTTAGTCTCTCCCGAGCCCATACGGGAGTTGTAGCGATGAGACAAGATAGTAGCTACTAACAATTGGATACCACGAAATTGGGGAGAAAAAGGGGCAAAACATTTTTTTTAAAGAACAAAAACAAAAAGGCTACACTGATCCAATATTGACATTCCTACTTTGAGGCATTTTGTGGATACGGTCCTAGAACTTGCATCTTTTGCTTTTCAGACGAACTGGAGTCATCTTGGAGGAAGACAAGGGAAGGAATGCAGAAGTATTCAACACAACTAATCTCACAGATCCATACCACAATTAAGGATACATTTTTTTTTTTTTTAATCATTAAGATTACACTACTAGATCTAACAACACAAGAATGGTTTGTGACAATTCATGAAGTGGAATTAGTGACTGCTTTTGATTCTGCATGAGGGACATAAGAGAAGCAGTGACATATGCAACAGAACGGCAATACATTTGTACTATAACACAATGTACATATGACTTTTGATCCTCCTCGCATTTATACTTCCCTGTGGAAATACAGTGCATTCGGAAAGTATTCAGACCCTTTGACTTTTTCCACATTTTGTTACGTAACAGCCTTATTTTACAATGGATGAAATCCTCAATCTACATACAATACCCCATTTTGATAATTGAAAGAAAATTAAAAAACAGAAATACTTTTACATAAGTATTCCTACCCTTTGCTATGAGACTCAAAATTGAGCTCATGTGCATCCTGTTTCCATGAATAAACCTTGAGATGTTTCTACAACTTGGAGTCCACCTGTGGTAAATTAAATCGATTGGACATGATTTGGAAATGCACACACCTGTCTATATGAGGTCCCACAGTTGACAGTGCATGTCAGAGCAAAAACCAAGCCCTGAGGTCAAAGGAATTGTCTGTAGAGCTCCGAGACAGGATTGTGTCGAGGCACAGATCTGCGGAAGGGTACCAAGAGATTTCTGCAGCATTGAAGGTCCCCAAGAACACAGTAGCCTCCATCATTCTTAAATGGAAGAAGTTTGGAACCACCAAGACTCTTCCTAGAGCTAGCCTCATGGAGGTGACCAAGAACCCATTAGTCACTCTGAAAGAGCACCATCCCTACGGTGAAGGTGGTGGCAGCATCATGCTGTGGGGATGTTTTTCAGCAGTAGGGATTGGGAAACTAGTCAGGATCGAGGGAAAGATGAATGGTGCAAAGTACAGAGAGATATTTGATGAAGTCCTGAGCGCTCTGGCGCAGGTTCTCAGACTTGGGCGAAGGTTAACCTTTCAACAGGACAACAACCCTAAGCACACAGCCAAGACAACACAGGAGTGGCTTCGGGACAAGTCTCTGAATGTCCTTGAGTGGCCCGGACTTAAACCCATTCAAGCATCCCAGGAAATAGCAGTGCAGCGGCGCTCCCGAACTAACCTGACAGAGCTTGAGAGGATCTGCAGAGAAGAATGGGAGAATCTCCAAATACAGGTGTGCCAAGCTTGTCGCGTCATACCCAAGAATTCATTTCTGCATTTTTATACATTTACAAAAATGTATAAAAACCTGCTTTTGCTTTGTCATTATGGGATATTGTGTTTATATTGAGGGATAATTTTTTTTTGAATAAGGCTGTAAAGTAACAAAATGTGGAAAAGTCTAGGGGTCTGAATACTTTCCGAATGCAATCCATCGCATTGCAACGACTAAGTTTTCCCATAGGGGATTTCCGAAACACTTCAAATAAGGTGTTTTGTGTAGGCTTACCCTGGCGTGATGTTTTGAAAACTGTAAAATCTCTCTAGGACAAGGTGACTTATCAGTATCTTCGCCTGTATTTACCACCCCAAAATTAAATCCTAATTCGCTGCTAATGTAGCTATCATAAAGAACTGCAAATGCAAAGTTAATCTGCAAAATATTCTTACATTTAAAATGGATCAAGCAACGGCAAAAACAAATCTAAAGCACAAGTTTTTGCACATCTGCATACAGTAATTGTTTTATAATTCACCCACAGACTACATGCATAGAAAGACAGGGACACAGAATATATAAAGGCAATGAATGATTAATAAGAGTTGTTATGGGGTACTGGAGATTCTCATGGCCCTCTTCAAGAGTCGTGCGATGGGTCAGATCTGCAGTGAAGAGAATCGGTGCATTACAACTTTATACATTTGAGATTTTAAAAGACAACTAGAAGAGGTCATTCCTGAAGAAACTTTGTGGACTCAGCTGGCTAAAAGTATTTTCAAAGTACTAGTTGAAGAATTTTCACCACGGCGGTCAGGAGCATATTTAAGGGCTTTCCAGAGGTACTGCAACACACCAACCTCCTGATTTATTTTCTGGCTTTTCATGAAACTTACTGTAAGCATACATATAAAATAAATTGATTGGCATAATGTGGGCATGCAGGACATGACAGAAATGTAAACACACAGTAGCGGTGCATGGGTAAAATCAATGGGGAAGCCATATTACAACCTATGTGTTGTGATAAATTGTTTGCTCTGTAACCTAGTCGTTCATATGCCTTGACACCGTGACAAAGGCCGAGACAATAAGAAGACACATTGGCAGAATAAATTCAACCACATGTTGTTTCACTACAAAGCCAGAGAGCAACATCCTACCGGTAAAGTCCACAAAACATAATGCATGTAACAAACAGTTACATGACCTACAGCATGGTCAAGCAACGTAAAAAAAAGTGTCCTACATTTTCAGACTACTAAACTATTGATTTAGAACCATGGAGAGTTACCCCAAGTCAAAGAAAACAGGAGCTGCCTCCAGTATTCCAGCACCATTTCAACATCTAAATCACCTATGCTTAGTCTAATACAGTGACTAAAAGAAACCAAAAACGATTTAGTCCAATCAACATAAGCTAAATATGATGTGGTTGTCCATGGTTCTGATTTCTCTGTGTGCATGTGCGTATTTGCATGCTTGCAAATAGAAAAAAAACATTGATTCAACCTACTTATAGAGAAACGCCAATGCCATCCTCCTCTTTCATGTTGCCTAAACAGTCTATGACTCTGTTGTACAGTACACGCTTTCAGTTTTTTTAAATCCTAGGTTACCTGGTTAAAATACTTGCTTGCTAGCTTAACTTACATTTCATAGGCAATGATACGCCAGGCCAGCTAGTTAACATTAGCATACTACTTATAGCTACATGTTTAACTTCCATCCTCTCAGGACAGGGACACAATGTATGAATTTATGTTTGGATCCGTTATAATCATTGGCCAGTACGGAGAATTAAGTAAAAGCAGAAGTCCAAATCCCCATCTCCATCCATGGCTAATTTAGAAAATTTAGCCATGAAGACAACACAATGTTGACCTATGGCTTGTGATGTGAATGGTCTGAAGCCAAATCCAGACTGGCTTCCCTTTACCTTTTTTGGTGAGCCAGGACCATTCACAGCTGAGCTAACTCTGATTGGCTATTTAATTAATTTTTTTATCAATGGGGGCCAAATGCTTGCTGGCTTCTTTTGCATTCAATGCTACGGGCTGCAACAATGTCATACTCTTTCTGACCAGACAGCATCAGATAGATTTGCTACACATACTGAGACAGAGGGGCACTGTTTCGTTCGCTCGGATGCTTTCGCCGGTGAGATACAGTCAGCCTCTTGCGAATTAAAAGGACATTTATGAAACACTGAGAGACGAAAAATACATTATTTTGGACGTTTTTTTCCCGGTAGATTTTTGGGGGAAGCCTCCATGATTACACTCAATCTTCCCAAGACATCTGAAACCCTACCTCTTTAAACAGTATCTTAAATAAACCTCCTCACCTCGGACCCCTCCTCCCCCAATATATTTTTTTAAACAACTGAACCAGCACTTGACCCCTCCCTCCTCTAGCTCTGACTCAACTGCTAGCTACTTTGATAAACATTTGACTTTTTATGTCTGATGTGGTTGTCCCACTTAGCGATCTTAGGATGAATGCACTAACTAAGTCACTCTAGATAAGAGAGTCTGTTAAATAACTAAAATGTAAATGTAACACACAGTAAAATATCTTTAACAGTCAGAATCTACTAAAAGTGGTAGCAATGGTATGTTTGCTCCTCTGTTAAAGGTAAATGCTACCAATAAAGTACGCGTAAACAGGCAATAAAGAGACAAAAATATTATATCATTACTGCAACAAACATTTAGAAATTGGTGTAATTGGCAAATATCTTCCTCTTCTCTGTAACTGTGCACATGTGTGAGTTTGACTGAGCAAGAGAGAAATGGGGGAAACTTTACATGACTCACCATTTAGGATGAGAGTTTTGCGAGATAAAATAGGATTTGGTTTAATGTACTAACTTCTATTATTAGAAGCAGTGCTATTTCAATTGGACTTCCTTACACTACACTTCTAATGCACCCATACGATAACCATTTTTGGTTTGAGGTAGAACTATTTTGAGTTCCATGTAGAACCCTCTGTGGAAAGGGTTTTAAATGGAACCTGGAACCAAAAAAGATTATTCAAAGGGTTTTCCTATGGGAACAGCCGATGAACCATTTTAGGTTCTAGATACCACTTTTTTTTTTTAAGTGTGTACGATCAGGCAATCATGGGAAGCTGAATGGCATGTCTCTTGGGGAATCCAGTCTGTGAGACGTGATGCATATGGGGAAAAAAGTATCAAACAGAAGAGAATATAACATTTTGGCAACAACTTACTGTCAATGACTATAGATTTAAGGAAGGGTGCTTCTGCTCTCTCCTTTCACTGGGATGTGCCAAAATAGGTCACTGGTAACTGAGTGGGTGCCGAAGCACTGCTGTAGAGGCCATGCATCACGTCATTGACATGTTTCAGGAACTGTAAAGACAGATGAATCATGAGTCACCATTACCTAAGATCTTCACTAAGTTAGCCTAGCAAGTACATTGAATATGTTGCCCCTCAGCAACCTGGCAGTGAGGCAGACAGATGGAGATATAGATAGACAGAAAGCAAAACAGGCTATTTACATTTCTTAGTCAGCAGGCTAGATAAATTCTGTACTCCTCCCTTTGTTTCCTCCATCCAAGCTAGAAGATTCCTGCAAAAAAAAGAGAGAAAGAATTGAAAAGGGCAGTTGAGAGGTGTAACGTTAGAATGAGTGTTGAGGGGGAGCAGGGATAGGCTAAATGTATCCTATTGTCAAATACAAAAGATATCTGATTAATCAAGAAAAATCTTCACATCCAGTGTGGGGAGGTACACATTTCAAGAATTTTACAGTAGGCTACCTTACTGTCTCACACACAATGTTTCCTATGTGTATATCACACACGCACACACTCACAGCTAGCATGACACAATGTTGATATGATATTTTCTATAGATTATGATCACAATCATCTCTCTCACACTGAACACACACATAGCTAGCATGACTACGTTGACATGAATGTTTTCTAAAGTTATTGTGATCATCCTCTCTCACACACCTGCAGAAAATATACACACACACCCCACACGCACACACTCACAGCTAGCATGACACAATGTTGATATGATATTTTCTATAGATTATGATCACAATCATCTCTCTCACACTGAACACACACATAGCTAGCATGACTACGTTGACATGAATGTTTTCTAAAGTTATTGTGATCATCCTCTCTCACACACCTGCAGAAAATATACACACACACCCCCCTTTACAATCATTAACTCAACAGATATTCAAATGTTATCTAGCTAGCTTCAACAGGTAGAAATTCAAATGTACCATGTCCATAGTGGATTAGCCAGAGAGCTAGCATTAGCCAGCTGAATTAGTTAGTTAGCTAGCTAAGCTTACCTTGACTTTCGTCTCCCCAACAAACTGCCGCTTTACTTACAAAGGTAAAACAAGAATTCAGGAGAACAGGGACTACCACTTTTAGAAGTTGTGTACATTTTGAAAAACTGTTGCTGTTGACCAATGTGCTCGAGCAAGCAGGCTGCATGCAGAGATTTTTTTTTTTTTAGCTAGACCTAATATGGTTACCTCCATATTTAGCTACATAAATGAAAATTAAATGACTGCACGGATTCTGTTAATTGCTTAAAAGCTAAGGGAAAATATAATAGTAATATTTTCAGGGTCAAATTCAGGTGCAATACATTGACAAATGATGTATGGAAATAAATGCGATAAAAATAGGGTTTTGAAAACCCTAGTGGATTGAAGCATGAAATAAATGAAATAAAGAAATAATACAAGCATGTCTTTTATTTCAATAACTATTTATTTGTCATAAAACTTCCAAACAGAATTCAGTGGAACAGAAGAAAATGTGCAGCACAATAAACAGTGCAATTAGCGAACACAAATGAAAAAATGACCATTAGAAGCCAACACATACAGCAAGCTACCAGATATAATTAAACAACCATTATTTCACGGTACTGCCATTTTACTGCATTTTTGTATGGGTATTCTGTATGTTTATTGCCTAGAACAAATATTATGGAAGTGAATATACACTTTTCAATTTGGTGGACTGTAACTACGAAAAACACTGCCATAGCCTGTATTAAAACCAAAAGCATTTATAGCATCGGAGATTCTCTAAAATTAGGGATCATCTCTGATAGCTATAGGATCACCAATTTGAACTTTTAATGACCAAGCAAATTCCATGACTTTGGGGTGAAATAAAATCCCCAAAGTTGTGCCAAAATGGCTTATGGACAACAAAGTCAAGGTATTGGAGTGGCCATCACAAAGCCCTGACCCCAATCTTATAGAAAATTTGTGGGCAGAACTGAAAAAGCGTGCGCGAGCAAGGAGGCCTACAAACAAATCAGAAGGAATGGGCCAAAATTCACCCAATTTATTGTGGGAAGCTTGTGTAAGGATTTGATCCTAGTTTTTAAAAAATAAAGGCAATGGTACCAAATACTAATTGAGTGTATGTAAACTGACCCACTGGGAATGTGATGAAAGAAATAAAAGCTGAAATAATTCTCACTACTATTATTCTGACATTTCACATTCTTAAAATAAAGTGGTGATCCTAACTTCCCTAAAACAGGGAACTTTTACTAGGATTAAATGTCAGGAATTGTGAAAAACTGAGTTTAAATGTATTTGGCTAAGGTGTATGTAAACTTCCGACTTCAACTTTAGGTAGGGGTAAAGTGACAATGTAAAAAAATAAACAGCGAGTAGCAGTAGTGTACAAAAAAAAGTCTGTAGCCATTTGCTTAATTCTTCCGCAGTTTTATGGCTTGGGGGTAGAAGTTGTTAACCCTCTTAAGGATCCACCCTTTTCAATTTTTGCCTAAAATAACAATATCCAAATCTAACTGCCTGTAGCTTAGGGATTGAAGCAAGGATATGCATATTCTTGATACTATTTGAAAGGAAACACTTTGAAGTTTGTGGAAATGTGAAATGAATGTAGGAGAATATAACACTTTAGATCTGGTAAAAGAAAATACCATCTTTGAAATGCAAGAGAAATGCCATAATGTATTATTCCAGCCCAGGTGCAATTTAGATTTTGGCCACTAGGTGGCAGCAGTGTATGTGCAAAGTTTTAGACTGCTCCAAAGACCCATTGCATTTCTGTATCTAGATTGCCCAAATGTGCCTAATTGGTTTATTAATAACTTTAGGTTCATAACTGTGCACTCTCCTCAAACAATAGCATGGTATTCGTTCACTGTAATATAGCTACTGTAAATTGGACAGTGCAGTTAGATTAACAAGAATTTAACATTTCTGCCAAGATCAGATATGTCTATGTCCTGGGAAATGTTGTTACTTACAACCTCATGCTAAGACGTGGCTCTCGGGTACCGATTGCCATGCAGTAGCAGAAAGAACAGGCTATGACTTGGGTGGCTGGAGTTTGACAATTTTATGGGCCTTCCTTTATGGATGACAGGAAGCTTGGCCCCAGTGATGTACTGGGCCATACGCACTACCCTCTGTAGCATCTTCCAGTCAGAGGCTGAGCAGTTGCCATACCAGGCGGTGATACAACCAGGCAGGATGCTCTCGATGGTGCAGCTGTGCCCTCTTCACAACTTGTGTTGGTGTGTTTGGACCATGATAGTTTGCTGGTGATGTGGACACCAAGGAACTTGAAGCTCACGACCCACGTCGATGTGAATGGGGGTATGTTCGGTCCTCCTTTTTCTGTAGTCCACGATCAGCTCCTTTGTCTTTCTCATGTTGAGGGAGAGGTTGTTGTCCTGGCACCACACTGCCAGGTCTCTGACCTCCTTCTTGTAGGCTCTCATCCTTGTCGGTGATCATGCTTACCACCATTGTGTCATCAGTAAAAATAATGATGGTGTAGGAGTCATGCTTGGCCACGCAGCAGTGGGTGAACAGGGAGTACAGGTATAAAGCACCACCATATTGAGGATCAGCAAGGCGGATGTGTTACCTACCCACACAACCTGGAGATGGCCCATCAGGTAGTCCAGGATCCAGTTGCAGAGGGAGGTGTTTAGTCCCAGGGGCCTTAGCTTAGTGATGAGCATGAACAGCATTCTCACATAGGTGTTCCTTTTGTCCCAGTGGGAAAGGGCAGTTTGGAGTGAAATAGAGATTTTGTCATCTGTGGATCTGTAGGGGCAGTATGCGAATTGGAGTGGATCTAGGGTTTCCGGGATGATGGTGTGGATGTGAGCCATGACCAGCCTTTCAAAGCACTTCATGGGTACAGACGTGAATTCTACGGGGCGGTAGTCATTTAGGCAGGTTACCTTGGCGTTCTTGGGCACAGGGACGATGGTGGTCTGCTTGAAAATATATTACATACTTGGTCAGGGAGATTGAAAATGTCAGTGAAGACACTTGCCAGTTGGTCCGCACGTGCTCTGGTTACCTGTCCTGGTAATACGTCTGGCCCCGTGGACTTGTCAATGTTGACCTGTAAAGAGCTTACATCAGCTACGGAGTGTGGTCACAGTCATCTGGAACTGCTGGGGTTCTCATGCACGCTTCAGTGTTGCTTGCCTCAAAACAAGCATAAAATTAATTTAGCCCATCTGGTAGGCTCACGTCACTGTGCAGCTCGTGCATGGTTTCATAAATATGTTGTATTCAAATAATATTTTGAGAGAGCAAAGGACACAGTTCAAAGCCCTTTGAACATTAGTAATACAACATAATCGACATGATAGTACCTCCTAGTGGTAAGTGTATGTAATGAAACTTTGACAACGTTGGATTGTTGTTGCATCTAGAGTGGGTCACTGTCATCCCAGCATCACACAAGCAGCCACAACGCAGATGGAGCTTCTGAATGTCAATTTGCACTTACTTCATGACAATATTATTCAGTATGCCGCCGACCTATTTCTCTGATATGGACCCTCTGCAGGGGGAGTGTGTGGCAGATGAGGTGCAAACAGGTTTTGGGCATGTGGGGAGCCATTTCTGGGCCTTCCACCTGCAGGGTGTTTTCAGATGAGTAGTCACTGGTAATTTACTGCGACAAGGCCTTAGGAAGCAACAACTTTGCAAACATAGTGTGTCAGTGTTTGCTGCAGTCACAACTCGGTGAAGAGTTATCACTATTCTTATTTTGGTATAAATCTTTGCATTATTTTTTAGAAGAGAACCTTTAAGCAGAAATATCCTTTGATCTCGTCTCCCTTTCCAGACTGAAAGAGGAGTATATCTGTGTCAGTAGACGGCCCCTGGGAGAACATTGTCAAGTTTAAACCTCCCATGTGCTTCAGTATGGAGGATGCAGACAGGCTACACCACATTCTCACAGGTGACTGGAACACTTACCCTATAGCCCTGACTTATTATAATACATTTACACAGGTGTATAGTATACATTTATTATACTTGAGACAGAATACCCAGTCTCAACAAAACATTTAAACCCAAGTCGACTTGGCCTCCACAACTGCAGAAGTTTGCAGAACTTAAATTTTAGAGAGCTTACACTGACCTGATTCCTTATATCTGCCGACACAGAAGTGTTGGGGGACCATTTCTGAACCAGGCCAATGGCACTTACACAACAGTCTTGAAGGATCCATACTACACACCACCTAAGCAGGTGTGTAGGGACCTGTTGATAATTCTACTTTTCCTTTTCAGACATGGAGCGTAGTCATCAAAAACTGGACAGTGGAGATTTCTAAGGTTTGTATAAACCTGTAGAAAGATTTAATTGCATCAGACAGTAAGAATTGGTCACAATCAGAAGGAGTCAGAGGTAGTGTGATGTGCTCCTCCAGGAGATTTCACTAACCGTTAAAAGTGCATTTCTCAGACATTGGATTTCATAGAGCAGAGCACCGGGGCCCGTATCTACAAATCATCTCAAAGTAGAAGTGCTCATCTTGGATCTGTCCATAGCAATGGTATTTATGATCTAAAAAGGCTAAACCTATCCTATATCAGCATTCCTACTTTGAGGTTCTCTGTGGATATGGTCCCAGAACTTGGGTATTTTGCTTTTCATACAAACTGCAGTCCTCATGGTGGAAAATAAAGGGAAGGAACGCAGACTTATTCAACACAGCCAATCATGGATCCATACCACAATTAAGGATAAAAAGCCAAATTGTTAAGACATTAAGATTACACGACTAGATCTACCAACACAACAATGTTTTGTGACAGTTCATGAAGTGGAATTAGTGACTGCTTTTGATTCTGCATGAGGGATAAGAGAAACGGTGACATATGCAACAGAAAGGCAATACATTTCTACTATAAAACACAAGTCGTGATCCTCACATTTATACTTCCCTGTGGAAATAGATAATCACATAGCAACTACTGGATCAAGAAGTGGTCACAAAGGTCTACTGATACAGTAGAAAAGTGTATGTTAAGCTGCATTTACACAGGCAGTTCAATTCTGATATCTTATTCCCCACTAAATTGGTGTTTTCACCCATCAGATCAGCTCCGTGAAACAATCTGGGACTGGTCTTTTGACCAATTAATTAGTGGGAAAAACAATCAGAATTGGGCTGCCTGTGTAAACAGCCTACTTGACGTGAAATGGACACCAGCCCAGGCAGACTGATGAGGTCACTTCCAGCTGATCTTGATAACTGCAACATTGCATGGCAACAGTGACTTTGTACACATGACTGTATAGATGACAGACGATGTATGGGGGTGGGCGTGCACTTACCAGAGGACTAAAGTTATTACCTGGACTTAACCACTTATAAAAACATACCAAATACTGTAGTTCAATGTCAGATCCATAGTGAGGTAAGATCAGCTAGCTCGGAAAAGTAAAATGACGCGGAGGCTACGTAGCACAGCTTTCAACCCATTGACTGAGCCAGTTATCCCTCTGCCAGCAAAGTATCTGCCACCGCATCCCAGAGAGGCATCCATCTGTATGGCACGATTTTAACCTTACCCAAGACAGGACAAGTAATCCATTTAACAGTACAAAGCAGTTAACAGTAACCAAAACAGCATTAGGGGGAGGGTTTATAAATGATAACAAAAGGATCCACGTGTAATATAAACCAAAAGTTTATTTCTACCAATTTGCCCAAGACACTAGAGGAATGAGTTTCCAGAGAGAAAGGGAAGGCCCTCTACTTACATTAACAGGCTTGCGCTCAGTTGTACTGTATCGTATGTAACACTAGTAAAGCCACTTTTTAAAAAAAATTACAGAGAAGATGGGGGGGGGACCTCCTTAAAAGCCAAAAAAACTAATGCTGGTTGTCCTCGTCTACTAGCCAAATGCAAGCATTCACTAGACAAGCTTACAATGAAACCTTTGATTAGTTTTTAAATCTCTTATTTCACCTCACCCCACATCTGAAGCCATGCAACTCGCGTCAAACACTCAGCACGGGAAAATGTTTTACTAATCCTAGAAATAACAAAAAAAGGTAATTGTTTTATTTCAAAAGCTTCTGAAAGCTCTGCTCCGGTTTGTTGGCAAATCCAGTAGACATGTAAAATACAACCACACAATACATTAGATTCAAAAAGGTACCAAAAAGTACAGTAAAAATAACACTTCCATCTCTGGAAATGTAAATGGACAAAACCATATAAAATAAAAAATAAAAAGGTGGAAAAGTGACATTTGCTTCCCCAGTTCCTCACTTGATCTGTACATATGGAGCATGAGTCCAAATTTCTGCCAACTCCAAAGGAAAAGCCAAAGCCCATGTTCGCTGTGGCCGGACCATGGGTTTCTTTTTTCTGATTTACTTAAGACCTTAAGAGAGAAACATGGTGCTTACAGTTACTGAGCATAACCAAATGGCATTTTGTATTACACATGGACACCATGATGTTTATGAATGACTTAACAGTTGTATACTTCTATTAAAAATGAACACTCGGAGTGGGGAGAACGTCAAAGGGGACATGACACCTAGCTGCCATACCTAGCACCCCATCGCAAAGGCCCTAATGCTTATACTGGGTCAACCACCACCTCAACCCTTATTGATCAAGTAGTGTTTGTAGGGATGCATCTTAAAATGGTTGGCACATGGAATGAGACCATTATTAATGAATTGCAGACCCTCCCCACCCACTTCCCCCCGTTAACAAACGTTTGAATGGGATCAGACTAGATGGGAGAAATTTTGGAGTCAAAGGGCACAAATGGTTACAGCTAGATTGTCATATCACCATAGATGATGCAAAAATGCATACCTGCACTACATGTGATCAGTATGGCTTGTAGCTACTCTGGTGGCCTCCACGTCTTGGAGTTTTCCCATAGCCTGCATTGCCCTGGTCTGGAGGACAAGAAAGAAAGGGACTGAGTGTCTTCCGTACGACAAGGACCAACAAAGTTTCTCACATTTGCGTTTTTGGGTGGTTATCGCTTACTGTAGTCGTAGCCACCCCCATAGCCATAGTATCCAGCGGAGTAGTCGTAGTTGCCATAGCCTCCATATCCGCCATAGCCTTGCTGTCCACCGTAGCCGTAGCCCTGGTTCCCATAGCCCTGGTTCCAGTAGTTGTTGTATCCGCCACCTTGGTTCCAATTCTGGCCCTGACCTGAGAAGATTACATTAGTGATTAGAAGCACATAGAGAAGAGTTATATAAGCAACCACTTTGATCTTGGGACTGGGGTGAGAAGAGCCTATTTTAGAACCCGTTTCGCCAGGTTAAATCCATACAAGGTGTTTTGTGTAGATACTCACCTCCACGGCCCCTGCCTCTTCCACCACCTCCACCTCCACGGCCGCCATATTGCTGCTGCTGGTACACCTCTTTGGGCTGTGCTATTTTAATCTCACACTGGAACAGATCAGTAACATGAAGACTTAAGTTTGACATGGGAAGAACCTTTGCCACACCCACTGCATGGATCTTCAATGTGAGGGTTACATGTTACCTGAAGAAACCACAGAATTTGTTATATACAGAAATCTAAAGCTTCATTTGAAAGGAGGAAATCACAACTCTGCAATCACACGTACAAAAAGAGACCGTACACACACACACAACCCTGCAATGCATTGACTGCATTACAATTGTTACCTTGCTTCCACTGACGTTATGAAATTTCTTTTCTAGCACTTTTTTGACAGGAGTTTCATCCTTATACGTGATGAACACGAACCCCCTTCTCTTTTCCGTCTTTGGGTCCTGTGGAAGCTCGATTGTCTCGATCTGCAGATCAAAGGAAAATAAAACAATTACTGTTAAAACACCACCTTACCACTAAGTCAGTGTTACCCCCCAGAGATAGATGTTGATACTGTACCTCGCCAAAGGTTCCAAAGTACTCCTGGATAACTTCCTTGTCTGTGTCTGGGTTGAGGCCACCAACAAAGATTTTCTTTACGGGCTCCTTCTTCATAGCCATGGCCTTCTTGGGGTCGATCTGTCGTCCGTCAAGTCGGTGTTCCTTCTGTTCCAAAACCTAGACAAAAGGGAAAAAAAGCAGCCAGAGAATGAAGAATGGCAAATAGTTGTAGGACTGCAGGGATGTTGCCAAGTTGTGATATTCCACATGGGAACACTGACATTCAATATGCATTACAGTTCTTAGATAAAAGTAACAAACCCCAAAAACATGTTCTCTTACCTTGTCTACACTGACTGCTTCTTTGAATAGAATAAAGCCAAAGCCTCTTGACCGGCCTGTCTGTTGGTCCATCTTTATGGTGCAGTCCGTCACTTCACCGAATTTAGAGAAATAATCTTTAAGATCTTTCTTACTTGTGTCCCAGCTAAGTCCTCCAACAAACATTTTCCTAGCAAAGAAAAAAGGATAACTGACTAAATATGATGGTTGGGTAACAACCGCTCTAAAAGTGTTGGGGAACAATAGTATAGGGTTCCCCCAACTGGCAGCCAGTGGGACGAATCTGGCCTGTGGTTGGTTTTATTTGTCCCCCCAAATTCTGAGAGAAAATGTTCATATCCTTTTTTGTTGGGTGGGTGAATTTTCCATTGTTAGACATACGACTAAAACAAGGAGACCAGCTTCAAGTGATTGATGTAAGAAATCTGTTCCCAAATAAACATGATCGTATAGAAATATAATCAAGGTTTGAAATTATGTTTTAGTCAACAACACACATATATTGTAATGAAACAGCAGCCCGAGATCCGGCGCGCTATCGACTGTGCCGCAAAAGCATGCTCGTGCGGCAGAGTCGATTTCCCCGCTTAAAAACCCTGGGTCGTTACAATATATTTGTTTTGACCTTTTTGCAGTCCATTAATTTGTAATTACGTTCTGGCCCCCTTGCCAACCGCTCTGAAAAACAAAAATGGTCCCCGCGGCTGAATCTAATACTCCACAAATCAGTGGCCATTATTGTTGAAGATCGGCTGGGCCTACTACTGGATGGCCAAAACGACATCAAACATCTGACCAGAAAGTCCGGTGTGTGCCCTAAACAGAATAAACAACCTAGCCCTGCAAAAAGATACAATCGCCGGAGAGGGAGTGTTACATTTAATCGCTGCTGGAAGTGGTGCCCCCCCTCGCTCCCCACATGGCGCCAACAAAGCCAGACCGAACAAAGGAGCGATACAATCCATTAACACTGCCGAGATCGAAAACATTTCTGTACTCACCCTGCATCCTCCTCGCCTTTGCTGGCGTTGATCTGTCCGCCTTCGCCTTCAGTGGCACCATTTTGCGAATCTTCTCCCTCTACTGCCGCCTCGTCTTCTATGCAGGCTTCGGTCTCTTCCTCGCCTTTATTCAGGGTTTCGGTCTCTTCAGTTTCATCGGCGGTCTTTGCGCCGTTAAAATCATCCTCTCCTTCGTGGCCGTTTTCTGATGTTTCCATAAACTGTTGCTCCGTGTCAGACATTTTGTAATTGTTAGGTTCCCCCTTTCCTGCACAAAATGAAACATTGTTACCAAAAGGACCTGTACAGTTATGTAACCCACACGCCGTACATGCTTCGCCATTTATGCTATGCCAGTGAATTACACTCCCCCACCATTTTGGCTGGCAACATTGTTTTTTTGTAAATGTATGGGAGACAATGTTCCCGGAATGACAGCGAGACATGGCAATCGACTCATCGAATGAGGGTACAACAACATATATTTTTTTGCACGGACTGAATATAACAACCAAATATCGTCAATGTAACTGTATCGCGCGGATAAACCGTTAGCATGAACCACACCACTCCGTTACGTAATGCGAAGGCCATGCGAGCTGTTTTACTACTCAAATATTACAGCCACATTTATGCCGAACACCGAAAATAGTTATTCTTATGGTACTTACACAAATATAAAATAAGATGAATATATGGAAAATAATCCCCTAAAGCCTCTTAGAGATCACAGAAAATACTCTCCAAGATGGATTCTCCCATACAACGCCAACTCGTGGTTGGTTTTATAGTACCCGTTAAACAAAAAACGACCTTTCATTTAGGGGCCTCTGATTTGATCCCCAAAGCTGTCTATCATGGCCATGGCCAATTATGTACCCCGATTCAGTGTACACGCCCACTACACGTAAGAACTTGCAGTACATTTTATTATTTTAGGTACATTCTTGAAGAAACCAGTCTGCAAACTACAAAACAATCAAAAAAAATGAGGGGAGGAGGGGAGGGGGAGCTGTGGCCAAGAGACCAGAGGTGGCAGAACGGAGTGCTCGGGTTGGGGTGTTGGGTTTGAGCATAGCCTGAAAGTAGGGAGGGGCAGTTCCTCTCGCTGCTCCATAGGCAAGTACCATGGTCTTGTAGTGGATGCAAGCTTGGACTGGAAGCCAGTGGAGTCAGGGCCAGAATAATGCAGGGGCTTACTGGGGCTGAAGCCCCTTGGCCCATGCCGTGGGGGGCCCAAGAGGCAGCAAAAACAAATAAGTATGTATACAGTATATCAAATCAAATCGTATTTGTCACATGTGCCGAAATCAACAGGTGTAGACCTTACAGTGAAATGCTTTTACTTACAAGCCCATAACCAACAATGCAGCTAAGAAAAATAAGTAAGTAAAAAATTATTAAAGAGCAGCTGTAAAATAACAGTAGTGAGGCTATATACTGTACAGGGGGTACCGGCACAGAGTCAATGTGGGGGTGGGGTGAACGGCAATACAAATAGTCTGGGTAGCCATTTGATTAGCTTTTCAGGAGTCTTATGGCTTGGGGGTAGAAGCTGTTAAGCCTTTTGGATCTAGACTTGAAGCTCCGGTACCACTTGCCGTGCGGTAGCAGAGAGAAGATTCTATGACTAGGGTGGCTGGAGTCTGACAATTTTTAGGGCCTTGTCGGGTGTCTGAAGTAAATCCTTTGTGTCCAACTCGTTAAAGAAAAAATCTTCATCCAGTACGAGGTGAGTATAAGCTCTTTTCGGTTATAAGAGACGGGTGCCAAAAACATTATGCACAAAATAAGTTACAAATAAAGCAACAAAAAAAAAACACAATTACACAATTGGTTAGGAGACCATAAAACGGCAACCATCTCCTCCGGCGCCATTCTGAATATATTATACACTGTTTAATGTAGTGTATATTTGATATATTTTCACTGCAATTGCCAACCAAGACTCAGGAGTCTGCTCTCGATGAGTATAGACAGTCTGCTGCCGCTCTGCCAATCCTCAGATGGGGGGAGAAAAGGTGGTAGGGGGACCACACGGTTAATTGGGGGCCCCTGCCTTGATTGGGTAACTGATTAATAAAAACAAAAACTGCATGATATATAAATGTGACTGGTCAAATGTGTGAGTCAGGGGCTGGGCCCACACCTGTAGTGTGCCCAAGAGGCAAAAAATACAAATATAAATGACTTTTTATCCAACCACAGGAGCCCGCCCTCAATGTTCAAAATACACCAGAGAGCATAATTTTGCCATAGAGGATCAATAGTTCATCAAAAATAACTGTGGATTAAGTTTTATCACAAGCACATACAGGCATCTGCCAAAATTAAGGAAACACCAACATAAAGTGTCTTTAAAAGGGTGTTGTGCCACGAGCTGCCAGAACAGCTTCAATGCAATTTGACATAGATTCACCAAACCATGCCAGGAAAATATGCCCCACATCATAACATATCTATTGTATCCCAAGTATTCGGCCCCCTTGAACTTTGTGACCTTTTGCCACATTTCAGGCTTCAAACATAAAGATATAAAACTGTATTTTTTTGTGAAGAATCAACAACAAGTGGAACACAATCATGAAGTGGAACGACATTTATTGGATATTTCAAACTTTTTTAACAAATCAAAAACTGAAAAATTGGGAGTGCAAAATTATTCAGCCCCCTTAAGTTAATACTTTGTAGCGCCACCTTTTGCTGCGATTACAGCTGTAAGTCGCTTGGGGTATGTCTCTATCAGTTTTGCACATCGAGAGACTGCAATTTTTTCCCATTCCTCCTTGCAAAACAGCTCGAGCTCAGTGAGGTTGGATGGAGAGCATTTGTGAACAGCAGTTTTCAGTTCTTTCCACAGATTCTCGATTGGATTCAGGTCTGGACTTTGACTTGGCCATTCTAACACCTGGATATGTTTATTTTTTAACCATTCCATTGTAGATTTTGCTTTATGTTTTGGATCATTGTCTTGTTGGAAGACAAATCTCTGTCCCAGTCTCAGGTCTTTTGCAGACTCCATCAGGTTTTCTTCCAGAATGGTCCTGTATTTGGCTCCATCCATCTTACCATAAATTTTAACCATCTTCCCTGTCCCTGCTGAAGAAAAGCAGGCCCAAACCATGATGCTGCCACCACCATGTTTGACAGTGGGGATGGTGTGTTCAGGGTGATGAGCTGTGTTGCTTTTACGCCAAACATAACGTTTTGCATTGTTGCCAAAAAGTTCAATTTTGGTTTCATCTGACCAGAGCACCTTCTTCCACATGTTTGGTGTGTCTCCCAGGTGGCTTGTGGCAAACTTTAAACAACACTTTTTATGGATATCTTTAAGAAATGGCTTTCTTCTTGCCACTCTTCCATAAAGGCCAGATTTGTGCAATATACGACTGATTGTTGTCCTATGGACAGAGTCTCCCACCTCAGCTGTAGATCTCTGCAGTTCATCCAGAGTGATCATGGGCCTCTTGGCTGCATCTCTGATCAGTCTTCTCCTTGTATGAGCTGAAAGTTTAGAGGGACGGCCAGGTCTTGGTAGATTTGCAGTGGTCTGATACTCCTTCCATTTCAATATTATCGCTTGCACAGTGCTCCTTGGGATGTTTAAAGCTTGGGAAATCTTTTTGTATCCAAATCCGGCTTTAAACTTCTTCACAACAGTATCTCGGACCTGCCTGGTGTGTTCCTTGTTCTTCATGATGCTCTCTGCGCTTTTAACGGACCTCTGAGACTATCACAGTGCAGGTGCATTTATACGGAGACTTGATTACACACAGGTGGATTGTATTTACCATCATTAGTCATTTAGGTCAACATTGGATCATTCAAAGATCCTCACTGAACTTCTGGAGAGAGTTTGCTGCACTGAAAGTAAAGGGGCTGAATAATTTTGCACGTCCAATTTTTCAGTTTTTGATTTGTTAAAGTTTGAAATATCCAATAAATGTCGTTCCACTTCATGATTGTGTCCCACTTGTTGTTGATTCTTCACAAAAAAATACAGTTTTATATCTTTATGTTTGAAGCCTGAAATGTGGCAAAAGGTCGCAAAGTTCAAGGGGGCCGAATACTTTCGCAAGGCACTGTATTTTGGTCATATACCACACCACCCTGTGCCTTATTGCTTAAATATTGCCTCCTAATATAGTACATTCTGTGTGTCATTTCATTGGCCTGGGCTATTTGTTTGTTTGAATTCAAGACCAGATTGATCGCCGTTTGTCAGAGTAGCCACTCATTTTGTTAATTTGGGCGGTATTAAAAAATATTCAGCTAATGTCTTCTATCATGTAAATGACGTAGAAGTGCATGCGTTTTTAAAAAAGCTGGGGGTTTTCGGACCGTGGGAGAAAAAAAAATCCCATGTGTGGAACCACAAAAAACACCTCTACTTAACTGTAACCTATGCCGCATGGCAAACGTTATGGCTTTATTAGAAATTGAAATTAAATTTACCATGCCTCAAATTGCATCTTGGTGCATGTATTTGTTTACAGAAAATGATGGTGTGACGGGAAGGGGGAAATAGCCTCAGGGTCTATGATTTCTTAATCTGTCCCTGAGTGGAGTGTGCAGAGAAACTGGATGACATGAGAGAACTTGGGGAAAGTTGAACACCATGCGGGCTGCAGCATTCTGGAGTTGCAAGGGTTTGATGGCACAAGCCGGGAGCCCAGCCAACAGCGAGTTGCAGTAGTCCAAATGGGAGATGACAAGTGCATGGATTAGGACCTGCGCTGCTTCCTGTGTGAGGTAGGGTCATACACTACAGATGTTGAGCATGAACCTGCAGGTGCGAGTCACTGCTTTAATAGTTTCAGAAGAGGACAGGGTGTTGTCCAGGGTCACGCCAAGGTTCTTTACTGTTGGAGGGGGACAACTTGCAGTGTCAACCATGATGGAGAGGTCTTGGAATGGGCAGTAGGGCTGGGCGATTTGGCCTAAAAACCATATCAATTTTTTTTTCATCTATGGGCAATTCATGATATATATAAACAAAACATTGTTGCACAATTAGGTCAATACACTGCATTTCAAACAGTTATGAATAATCTAATGAATTCAGGGGTTGTAAAATTATACCTAGGCTAAATATAAGCCTTCCACAACCATAACATGCTGACCACACCGCTCGTGTTGCGAGCATGAGCATTGAAAAATAAATGTACACATACATGTTATTCAATCATTGCACCCACACTGCCTGCGCATGTCTGCATAGCCAGGCGCTAAAATAGAACTTGGTTCTATTTGTGACACTTTACACGCTGCAAGTCCTGCCTCTCCCACCTCATTGGTTTTTAGGAGCATAAGCCCACGTGGGTGATTGAAAGATGAACTGAGGTCTCTAGTCCAGTTGGTGGTAGCCCTATTGCGCACGCTCACGAGTGGTCTGATCAGCATGTAAGACCCACTAATCATTTAATTATTTTATCAAAATAGATTAACCTTTTTTTGCACTAATCATTGATCTGACTTTCAAGTGTCTGAAAACACAATTTTTGTTACAAATTTAACCAGAACATCCACTAATGTTGACCAACTTCTTGTAGCAGGCATCATAGAAAATGAACACAGGTCTCAAACAATCTCTCAAGCACAAGCCCACGTGGTAGTGAGTAGCCAGCTGATCTTTACATTAAAAGTCTAGCCAACTTGGATCCATTTTCTTGCTAACAAGGTAGAACAGTTATGAATAGACCCTCGTGTCCCGTCTCCAACTGTTTAAAAATCACATTTTATTGGTAAGATACACATAGCAGATGTTAATGTGAGTGTAGCAAAATGCTTGTGCTTCTAGTTCCGACTGTGCAGTAATATCTAACAAGTAATATAACAATTCCACAACCACTACCTAATACACACAAATCTAAAGGGATGGAATAAGAATATGTACATATAAATATATGGATGACCGAGCGGCATAGGCAAGATGCAAGATGGTATAAAACACAGTATATACATATGAGATGAGAAATGCAAGATATGTAAACATTATTAAAGTGACTAGTGATCCATTTATTAAAGTGGCCAATGATTTCGAGTCTGTATGTAGGCAGCTGCCTCTCTGTCAGTGATGGTTGTTTAACAGTGTTTGAACAACTGCCTGTTCAATTTGTTTAGACATTGAAACCAACTGGCCTACCTGGACAAGAAAATGATTATTTCTCAGAATGAGAATGAGTTGCCAATTCCTTACTTAAATAGATGTTTTTATACTCACTGCACATTTATCACACAGACTAGACAACTCGCACGTACTGTAAGTCTGTGGTTATAATGCTGCTAGCTGTTTGGGTTACCACAATGCCGCGCACGACAGAAACTGATCATTCATTTTAAACATGTTCATTGATACTCTCGCTTCAGTAGGGTCTGCTCTGTTCTACCTTTAGGGAGTTGAGACATAATAAGGGTAGCGTTAGAAAGGTTAAGTTCTATTACAGCAAAATAATGTCTTTAAGCGTTTCGGTGTGCAAATTAACGATTTTGTTGGACCAAACCTCAAATGCAAATAGCGAGTTTATGTCAGAGAAGATTGAAGTTATCTTTTGTCATTGTTGTGAGTGGCAGGGGGAGGTGCTTGGTTTCTGTGTGCAAGTGGGAAGGTGCACAGTGCACACAGCACAGAAGGAGACGAGACCAAAATGGGCTAAAACATAAATTCAAATGATTTTGATATATCACCCAACCCTAGCGGGCAGGCCTTGCCGGGAGGAAGAGCGGCTCCCTCTTGTCAAGGTTGAGCTTGAGATGCTTGTTGCCACCTGGGTGTCAGAAGTGGGTAAGAAGAAAAGTAGTTGTGTCATCTGCATAGCAATGATAGGAGAGACAATGTGAGGATATGATGGAGCCGAGTGACTTGGTATATAGAGAGAAGAGGAGAGGGCTAGAGACGCACAGCCCTCAGAGGGCGGAGAGGAGGATCTGATGGTTCACGGTGTCGAAGGCAGCGGATAGATCAAGGAGTATAAGAACATAAGAGTCAGCTTTGGAAGTGCGGAGAGCCTCTGTGACAGAGAACAGCAGTCTTGGTTGAATGATACATCTTGAAACCTGACAGGTTAGTGTCAAGATCGTTCTGTGAGAGATAGCGAGAAAATTGGTCAGACAGCACACTCAAATGTTTTGGAAAGAAAATAAAAGGACAGTGGTTTGTAGTTTTTGGCATCAGAGGAGTTGAGAGTTGTTTTCTTGGAGGGGAGCAATTCGGGCCATTTTGAAGTCAGGGGGGAGGCAGCCAGTGATCAGGGATGAGTTGATGAGGCAAGTAAGGAATGGGAGAAGGTCTCCAGAGATGGTTTGGAGAAGGGGGAGGGGATGGGTTTGAGCGGGCAGGTTGTCAGGCGGCCGGACCTCTCTAGCCGAAAGTGGGCACTAGATCTACGCTATCGGCTAGGACCGACGGTCCGCCATTAAAGCTAGTTGAGGAAAATGATGCGTTTGCAGCCTAAATGGATGATGCTTTATGTACGAGCCAGTCCACGGGTGACAAGAATGTATTACCGGCTGGGCACATCAATCCTGGACGATAGTGCAGATCTAGCGCCACTATCGGCTACCTAAGCTGGGTATTTTCCCCATCTCTGTGCTTATGCTGCTTCCTCCCCAGTTACACCGTCAAATATTTGAGGTTTGTTGGGATTATTTCTGACCAGCCAATCAGCCAGCCAAGTCTTCGGAGAAAAACACAAATAACTGAATTAGTTTATTCAGGAAAAAAAAAAACTAAAAGCAAATGTAACATGTAACATGTTGAAGGTGCATATTTGTACGTCCACATTTCTCATTACACCCTGTTACTTACGCAGGGGGCAACAGGCTTCTGTTTGCAGAGCTCAGTGAATCCCCTGAGCAATGTGGGTCTCACAAACCTGCCCAGGTAGTCTTTGGATGCCTCTCCCATGGGGATGGGCTCGATCACAGCTGAACAAAGAGCGAGACACCCAGGTGTATCAGAGAGAAAATCACAGGGATATAACACACTGACTACAGGAAAAACCCCTCCAACTTCTATGTCAATGTAAACCTGTTGTACTTTGTGTGTATGGTACTCTTTGATAGCTTACCTTTGATTTAAAAAAGTGCTGAAGAAAGGAACAATGCCTTCAAAGTATTCACACCCATAGACTTTTTCCACATTTTGTTGTGTTACAGCCTCTCATTTAAAATGAATTCAATGTAGATGTTGGTCACTGGCCTACACACAATACCCCATAATGTCTAAGTGGAATTCTGTTTTTCAAAATGTTTACAAATGAATAAAAACAATTAGAAGCTGAAATGTCTTTTGTCAAGTACTCAACCCCTTTGTTATGGCAAGCCTAAATAAGTTCAGGAATAAAAATGTGCTAACAAGTCACAAGTTGCATGGACTCACTCTCTGTGCAATAAAAATACAAAAAGCAGATGTTAAATATCCCGTTGAGCATGGTGAAGTTATTAATTACACTTTGGATGGTGTATCAATACACCCGGTCACTACAAAGATAAATATTATATTTAAAAAAAATGTTTTCAGAAATTTTAGAATTTTTCTTCAACTTTGGTATTACAATTAAATTCATTTGAATCGCACTTTGTCACAAAATGTGGAAAAATTAAAGGGTTGTGAATACTTTCTGAAGGCACTAAATATTTAATGTGTGTGTGTTTAAAATACATTTGGGGAACATGAACTTGATCTCTCGCTCGACTGAGAACGAGATACTGCCATGCATTGCATTCCTTAGGTCAGAGGTGCCATACTTGGCTAGCAGGCTGGGGGAGAGGTGACATGCACATGTAGCCTACAGTAAAAGTGCTCAGTCATACAGTATTGATTGATCATATGCGCAATAACTCATATATGCAGTAGGTATGCAGAGGTAATAAAATAACTAGGCCTACCGGTATTTGAACTGGATGGACAACATTTTGTTGCATATGGATAAATATTTGCTCTCATAATAGGTGGTCTTCCATTGGGTGAAATCAGTAAAGATTCAGACAGTTGAGGTCTCTAAAGACAAATCCCAAACCACACGTAGAGCCCAGTGAATATCTTCCATTTGGGGTGAGAAGAGGGCTGGAAACCCAATGCTCTACCTTCTGACTGACCATTTCTGGGTGTTTCCCCGGCCTTGGTGCAGTTGGACAGGGCGATAAATTCAGAGCTCATGAAGGCCGTTTGGCTTGGGAAGAACAGTTTACTGCTCAACACAGTCACTGCACTATTCCGGACTCAGCTGCAGTTTGTCAAAGAGCAATTGCACAGACAAGACACACGATCACATTATGATTAATGACAAGTTTACATGGAAGATGGAGTTTTCCTGATGTCTGTGGATCAAACCAAAGCGCCGCGCACAATCATTCAATCAAATTTGCCCATCTATTCCTTTTGGTTCATTACTCTGACATCGTTCGTTTTTTGCATAGACGACACACACTCATTCTTTTCAGTCGTAGCCTCTTTGGCAACACCCCCTTTGTATTTACAGATGACCGCCACTGATGTCAAACTGTTCAGGACCTGGCTAGCGGCGATGCTATGGGCAGCATGAATGTTTGTTGTTCAACGGCTGTATGAATAAACGTTGTACACCAACCTGTAACAGTGAACCCAGAGCTGAGAATGATATATTCAGTGTAGAGTATAGCGTCAGGTTTGTACAATACCAAGAGTTCTCTCCGCGTAGATCCGAGGGGCGTCTGATTTGGGGCGGCAGGGTAGCCTAGTGGTTAGAGCGTTGGACTAGTAACCGGAAGGTTACAAATTCAAACCCCGGAGCTGACATGGTACAAATCTGTCGTTCTGCCTCTGTACAGGCAGTTCACCCACTGCACAGGCCATCATTGAAAATAAGAATTTGTTAACTGACTTGCCTAGTTAAAGGCCAAATAAAACATTTCTTACGCGTTTGTCATAACGTTCGCTCTCGCCTGGGTCTGAGTAATACGGCGCCATCGCAAAATCTGATGACGCGAATATAACGTCAATTTACAACATGTTCAAATTGGTAACGGAATAGCGTTTACCACATTACAGGCTGACGAGGAAGACCCATAGTAAAGCTGCCAAAGTTTAATAAAGTGTCCGCTTCCTAGCTACGAACCTTTTCGAAGAGGTTTACTCAGTCCCATGGACGTTCGCACTGTTGCTAGGATACAGATTACGGCAAGAGATTTAGACCTCTTGACCGCAAGTGGAGAAACGCAGAAGCTCAGTAACATGTTGACTGACAATTACAAAACACCTCAAATGTGAAAATATGTCGCACCCTTTTATTACAGAATCACAACCCAATTATAACAAAAGGTCAACAAAATATGCATTAAAATTGTGCCACAGTGCAAACGTATTCAAACAAACAAGACACTCAAAGTTCATTTAAAACGGTATTTTATTCGTCATCAAATCTGAAAAGGTCCTTATCGGGTTCCGATGGTAACCTGCCACACCCTGATCAGGTTATCCGTGTAGCCAGCAAACAGGGTCTGTTAAGAGAAAAATAAGGGAAGAATAAGAAAATGTCCAGAAGTTGCAAAAAATAAGCCGTTGACAATATATTAAAGTATAATGCTCCCACTAGGTTTGACTCCAAGTGCTTGACATTGCATGAATATGTACTACTACTACTGTTTCTATACCCATCATCATTGCAGGACTTGTCATCAGAGCCAAAGCTCAGGCAATAAATGTCACTTTGTAATCACAGGGCATGGCAACAATCCAGCAGACACCATCTTCTGAGAGAAGACTGAAATTACACGACCCTGTTCTAGAAGTAAACCCAGGGTTCTAGCGTAGCTCTGTGGGACGTACCTGTCCGTCAGCAGACCAGGCCAGAGAGGTGCACTGTGGGGGCTCAGCCTTACTGTTGGTGCTGATAACCTCCTGTCTCAGCTCATCCACAATGATCTTGCCCTCCAGATCCTGAAGGGGGGAGAAGGGGACTGATGAGCATAGCTTTGAGAAACAATGGGTTGTGATGAAATTGGAACGACTCTGATGTGGACATGACAATCACATTCTCAGGTCCAACAGATGGCTTCAGAAAAGGACGCAGTTAGCGGAGCTCAGAAACAGCCTCTTTATCATCATAGAAATAAGATGGCATTGGAATTTTCCATCATTGCTCCTTGACTAATGTAGTTTGATTACAGATTACAACACCAAACCGTCTTTCCAGCCAACTGCACAGACAGTGCTGATGTATTCTGAGAGTAGGAGTCTTACCCAGATCTTGATGCTGGGGCCGGTGGCAGCACAGAGCCAGTAGCGGTTGGGGCTGAAGCAGAGGGCATTTATGTTGTCACCACTGTCTAGGGTGTACAGGTGCTTGCCCTCGTTCAAGTCCCACAGCATGGCCTGACCGTCCTATGGTATTCAGGGTCAAAGGTCAGCCAATGGACAATGCAAATGAACATGCTTGCTTTGCAGGGCAACTTGGGCATGCAATTAAGTGTAGTCCATGGCCGTTCACCGGGGATACGAACCATCAACAATAACCCTAAATGGCAAATCTCAGCAAGCAGGTTTGAGTACACTAAATTACGTTTCAAAAGTGCCGGTTGCATTCAGAAACAGCCTCTTTATCATCATAGTGAAACAGAAGGCATTTGAATTTCCATCATAACTTTGCAACACCACATTTAACACCAAGAACTAGCCCCAAGTTATTACATCAACCACAGACCCATCCAGTGACTTAATCTAATCCCGTCAAATTCAATAAAGGCAGAAACTGCAGGTGAAGAGTGACAACCTTAAATCTATAACGTAATAGCAAATATTAGGAGTGCTTTCATCATACCTTTCCACCAGAAGCGCAGAGTGAGCCATCGGGAGAGACTGTCACTGTATTCAGGTAGCCAGTGTGGCCAATGTGGTTAGTCTTCAGCTTGCAGTTGGCCAGGTTCCACACCTAGAAACAGAACAGTGGGGAAGGCCATGTGTCAGGGTACACTGATTAGAAAAATACCTGCTGGAGGTGAACCATTTCAAACGTGCAATGTCTAACACATTCGCAGCCTTGTTCCTGTACCCATCATCATTGCAGGACTTGTCGTCAGAGCCGAGGCTCAGGGTGATTATGTCACATTGTAATCACAGGGCAAAGCAGGAAAACACTTCAGAGAGCTTGATTTTATTACATCTACAGTAACCAAACCATTTAAAAAAAAGACTTCTGCTTCGTTTAATAATCTACGCAGCCAACTGTCCTAGTGAGTCACTTGTGCTGTATGCAGCGTTGTCCGTACCTTGACCATCTTGTCCCAACCACAGGAGACAATGATGGGGTTGCTGCTGTTGGGGGAAAAGCGCACGCAGGACACCCACTCAGAGTGGCTCTCATCCTGGATGGTGTACTTGCAGACTCCCAGGGTGTTCCACAGCTTGATGGTCTTGTCCCGAGACCCAGACACGATCTGCCGGTTGTCAGCAGAGAAAGCCACACTCAGGACGTCCTTGGTGTGGCCCACAAAGCGACGGGTGGTGGTGCCACTGGAGAGGAAGAGAACCGTTGAGTCCATGTGTAAATCTTCATACTACAGATGACTAATAACCGGTGTAATTGCGTTGTTCAAGTCAACATTGAAACCAAGGCAGCACATGATTCTGATATCCACGTCTCATCTTTCACAGGTAAGCGCAGGTTGCATTCAGAAACAGCCTCTTTATCATCACAAGGATACAGATGGCATCGGAAGTTTCATCACTTTAGAACCAGCATTTTGACTGCAGCATGATATGAAACTAACAACATTTCCTTCCCGGGCTTATGCACCAGGGGTGAACCCTCTTTACCCAAATGGTTGGATTGATAACCTCATCCTCACTGACCTGATATGACTGGAGGGGTGTAAACAGGTTGGCAGAGGCAGATAACTCTGGTCCTAGAATGTCTGTAGGCTTTTGTTCCAGCTCAGCAATGAACCACCCAGGACAAAATGAGGCAACTGATCCTAGTCTTCAGTTCAGACCAGAATCAGATGTACAGATGCCTGCACACAATTTAGACCTCTGTATGGTACTACATCACCCCACAACCCTAGACTTACGTGGTGAGATCCCACAGGCGGAGCGTCCCATCCCAGGACCCGGACAGGGCAAACTGTCCATCTGAGGAGATGACTACATCACTCACAAAGTGAGAGTGTCCCTTCAGGGCACGCTGGGGGATGCCATAGTTGGTCTCGTCACGAGTCAGCTTCCACATAATGATAGACTTATCTGAAAGAGAAATACTGATTATACATTTAAAATAAAAACATAAATGTATAGAATGGTAGATTGCAGGTGAACAACCAAAGGTAGCCTAGCTAACTAATGTAACATGGACGGTTGACAGAAGCAAAAATGCATTGCCATGCAATCTGTCCAACTATCGACGCGTTAAGTATGGGAAGCTAGCCAGCCAACTACCGGTATGTTTCCTTCAACAATTACCGACAGACAAGCACAATCATAGCGTCCTCAAAACAGAAACTTTTAATAGAATGCTATGGTAGTTACAATTCAATTGTCAGATCTAGAAATGCATTTCTCATTGCGAGCCTAATGAACATTTTGTCCACTTGGCGGTGCACGTGGATGTGTGTCGGCATAGCAGGCGACGTCTGTTCTCAAGGGCTAGCAATCAGACATAACTTACTTGTAGAGTAGTTTGTCCACTAGACATTGCGTTTGACGCAAGACTTGTCCCCTACATTGATTGAGCTCACTTTCATGATTTACATTGTTTAAGCCGTCGCGGCTACACATCAATTTAGCAATGTAACATGCTTGGGGTTAGCCATATCGCCGACCATTTGTAGCGGGCTGAGAAGCGCTTACCTCGGGATGCAGACAGAATCATATCGGGAAACTGAGGGGTAGTCGCGATCTGGGTGACCCAACCATTGTGCCCCTTCAGGGTGCCCCTTACTGTCATCTGCTCAGTCATTTCGGCGAAGTTTTAGTGTGCCTTTTTCAAGGATGGATATAGATTAGTTTGAGGGCTAGGTTTCCCTAGGTCCTCTCACATTTAGGCACAGAGAAAAAGGAAGTTCAGACCCGGATGCAGAACCTTTGAGGGGTCGATCGCGCGCGGAGTACACTGGGAAGAACAGTTTTAACCCTTTCATGCCCGTGTGTTTTATTATTATTTTTACTTGGATTTTACTCTTCTTCCATGTCAAACATAATATTATTAGAAAGATTAAAGAGACCATTGCAAAGTTATAATTGTAGCAATCATGTGGTAATCCCCAAAAATGGATCCCAAAATTGAATTACAGTTTCATAAATGTAACTGCTTTATAGGTGGCCATGAAAATAGGCCACAGGTCTTTCATTCTAATGCATTCTGGATTTATTAGTAGGCCTAATGCAGAGGTTCTCAAACTTGGGGTCCCTTATATTGAAATGGGGTCCCTTGATTAAATAAAAAGGCAAGAAAACATTTCAAGTGGGATCCCCTATATTTTTGGGGGTCAATTTGGGTTTGCAAGCAGATCAAGATTGTAGCCTAATGTGGCCTAATGATTGTAGTCAGAATGCATTATGGTCCTTTGCTCTGAATAACACAGTAGGCCTACTATTCCTAATGCAAAATACATTTTCCTCTTAATTATATAACTTTATTTTTCCTACAATTTTTTAAATATGAGTGAGGATTGTTAAGAACAAATGACCGGAAGAGGTGCAAGAAGGTAACAGTATATTTTATGGAGTTTATTTCAGTCTACATGTTGAGTTGACCAGATGTAACATAATACAAAGATAAAGATAGCAGTTACAAAAATAGCTTAATTATTTTTACAACCAAATACACAACCAAATAAACAAACTCATAAAATCGACCTAATACTGTAATATTTTTGTTATAAAACACGCTAAACTGTACTGAGACATTGTGTCACCAATGGATGGCAATTATTCCTTAAAAATGAGAAACTGAGGATATCTGCCAAAGAAATAAACCTGTAATATTGCAGAGAAACACCAGTTTGTTAAGGTAGTGTACCACACACATTGCTGCATATATCCAACATCAAAGGCCCAATGCAGACATTTTTTTTTATATCAATATCAAATCATTTCTTGGTAACAATTAATTCCCTTACTGTAATATATTTGAATTAAAATGGGGAGAGGTTTAAAGTCTACTTTGTATTGGTCTATTAACCAATTTACCAACCTCCCGCCCATGAAAACCTGCTGAATAGAAAGGTCCTGTGTAGATTGTATTTTCAATCAGGAACTATTAGGAAATAACACTGATAAAATTTGTTCACACTTTCACAGTGACTGCACTGGGCCTTTAAATGACAGGGTTGAAGGAAACAACAAATATGATTGTGTACTTACATCCCAGTTTCAAATATAACACTTTGTGAATTAGAAATACTGGAAATGGTACATTAATAAAGTACAATATAATGAACTAGTTGTTTATTATCTTAATAGCATAAATGTGGTATAGTGAAACCCACAAGACAAGTTACTTATATATGCCATGTGCTCTTGACATTGAAATTGAGGTGCGTGTGTGTGTGTGTGTGTGTGTATGTGTTGTGTGTGTTGTGTGTGGACCATACAGGAAGACTTGAGAAAAACAGAAACGCAGAGTGATCGAGCACCAAGTAGATAGATTTCTAAAAGAGAATTCATAAAGTTAGAAAGAGTGATCGAGCACCAAGAAGATACATCTCCAAAAGACAATCCATAAAGTCACAAAAGAAACATGTAAATCAGAAAAAAAAATGAAAAAATGTCATTCATGATGTGATAATGTATAAAAAAACAAACAAGTAGGTATAGTGAAACCAACCGTCAATGATGACCTTTTAGTCAATGTGGATCAATGAGTATAACTATTATTAAATCAATGACTTTGGGTACATTATTGTACTTCAGTCTGTGAACTCTTGTCTTATATAACTAAACTCATTGGTTAAGAAAAACAAACAATACAATTTTAAGTCAGCAGCAAGAATTCATACTGTTGTTGAGAGAACAGTATTTCATCTAAATGTCTCTTTAGCTAAGGTTAAGTGATAATACTTAAATAAAACGTGTCTTCAACACTGTACTGTCAACACTGTCAGAAAATACTGATGTGATATTTCTATTTGGCATCTGATGAATGCCATATAAAATCACAAAGTGACTTAATATTCAAATGAACTTCATATTCATCTTCATTTGATGGATTACTCCATATTTGTTAATACTGCAAATGGCTCCTTCAATTCTGACTTTGAATTTAACACAATGAACTTAGTATGCATCTGTATATTATACAAACACGTCCATGCACAGGAATGCAAATGTAACTGAACTAGATCAAAATCAAATAAAACATCACACTTGTCATCACTCCCGGTAGTGTCACCCACGCACACACAAAAATCCATCTGTATAAAGAAACGATGCGTGGCATTTTACATGGAAAGACTGTTTAGAGATTGTTCTTTGCAAAGTAAATACCTCAGTAACTTATTGCCTTAGTGTGCTGGTATGAGGGAAGCTACTTTATATAATGCTGTGACTTGTGTTGATCATGCACTTTATTAAATGGAAACACTAAAGTAAAGAAGAGCAACAAATTAAATTGTCATACTTCATATCATAAAAACATTTTCATCATATCCGTCAGGTGAATCCACAGACATATATTATTATTATTATTATGTAATCATAGGAAAAGTCTTGCCTCTGTAGCCCAGAACCAACTGTGAGTGTGGTAAAAAAAACGACAACAGCCAATGGGTGAGATTCCTCTTCAGGTGAAAGTGTAAATGTGGTGTTCTGTGTCGCCCTCTACTGGTATTTTTCCATAATGCAGGATCTCACTATTCTTCAGTGAACTTAATTGCACGGAACTGTTTCATGACTCTCTCAATAGAGGTTGTCTGTCCTCTTTGCTCCCATGACTGTCTGTTTCTCCCACGTCTTCCCTCTGTCCTCCAGGCCTGCTCTCCCCTCTGGGCTGAGAGAGAGCGAGACGCTTGCGTTTGAGTTTCTGTCTCCTCCTCTCCTCGTCCTTCTCCTCCTTTATAAAACAGAGAGCGGAGAAGAGAGCACTGACCTACACTCCTCCATTTACCACACCAGGGGGTCTGTCCATCCGTGGGGTTGAGCAGGGGGGCGCGAACACACACACTCCCATGCAAAATGAACGGCCAGGCAGCAATATGGCAGACGAGACTCCATTAGTAAGACCACTCTCCCTATCCATCTACTTTCCAGCATGTGTCTGTATGTCCGTTAGGTTTGGAGTCTGTTTGCTGCCTTATTTCTCTGTCTGGATGTTTCTCAAAGATGTCTGTGTCTCATTGACTCCATTTTACTTTATATCCAGAGTCTATGTGTACAAAAAATATCTGTATCGATCGATATATGCGGTCTGGTTAATATTGTTGACTCAAAATAACGAACAAAAATATCTCTATATATTATATAAAACGTTCCCATAAAAGGGCAAAAAAAGAACATAAATGCGATGTAGTATTCAGTTGCAATATATACCATATCAATATGTACAGCGGCCATGCTTGATGTTAGTCATCACTGCAAGAGAAGGAGAGTAGGGATTAGTGGGGGTCACAGGTCAAGAACAACACTAATGTTAGCAAATCACTGCAGCTCTGTAATACCTGCTTCATTCGTCATCTTATAATCACACTCATAAGATGATGATTATATAACATACATATTATAATCATACTCACACCCCAATAACATTTATATATTGGGTTTAATACATGCTTATTGGAATCAGTAAAAATAATCTAAGTTGGGCAATGCACATTGCGTTGTTCATTGTTTATTATCTTGAAGCTCTGGTTTGATAGAGAATGTCCCCTCATCACAGTGCATGTGGTTGTGAATGAATGTACTACATATAACTCAGGCAGGTATTAAGCAACCCTGGGTGTTAGAATCTACCACCGTTCATTCACCTTGTGCCAGCATCCTGGTATGGGCAGTCCATCCTGCCCCTGTGGATAAGAGAACAAGAGACAGGGATGGTCAGTGGGGCAGTTTCACATCATGTAGGGTGAAAACACTACATTTTAGTTTAGTTTATTAGGATCTCCATTAGCTACTGCACATGCAGCAGCTACTCTTCCTGGGGTCCACATAAAACATACAAATAACATGACAAAGTACAGAACAGTTATAGCCAAGGACATTAAATTCAATATACAGTATACTGTATATACTCTGTATATATACAGCATAGGAGCAAATAATGATAATAATAATAACACATGTAATTAAATAAGAGTCATATATTGGAAAGACACCGAGAAACAACAAAAATACTATTTACACACTGTTCATACTGTACATATTCATATTCTTATATACAGTTAAATTAGATATTTAGAAAGAGGAGAGCTGCTGTGATACAATATTTTTTTTAATCTGTTTTTTTTTTTAAAGCTAAACTTGCTTTTTGCCTCTTATGGCAGAGCATTCCACTATGACATGCTATAGATAACTGAGTGACACATTAAATCTGTTTATGGTTTGGGTATAGTGAAGCAACCCATAGTGGCGTGTCTGGTGAGGTATGCATGTCTGTTTGAGGTGTATGCCAATAGGTGTATTGCATGTGGTTTGGCATTTTCAACACACAAATGTTTCTTAAAAAGACTAGAAGAAAGGTAGTTAATTTCTCCTCAACCGTCAGCCATGAAACACCATCATGCATGTTGTTGATGTTAGATCTATGTGTGCAGTTAAGGTCCAAGGCGTGCTGCTTTATTTATTGTTTCCTTGCTGCACTTGACCATATTACCGGATAGTAATCAAGAACAACTAGTACAAGTGGTGTTTGTGTAAAAAACAGACATACCTCACCCCATCTTCACAACAACTTGGTCAATATGTCTTGACCATGGTAGCTGACTATCCAATGTCACACCTTTCATGGACCACTCCAGTTGAGGTTTAGGTCTAAGAGAATGCTTTGAACCAAATACAATACTTTTGGTTTTTGGCTGTATTTAAGACCAGTTTATTGGTCCTTACCCATTCGAATACTGACTGTAAACCCCTTGCCAAGAGTCTCAGTGAGCTCACTGGCTGTAGGTGCTGATGTGTAGAGTGTGCAATCACCAGCATGCATAGTTATTTTAGCTTCTAAAAGCACAATACCATCCCACATGCAAGTCAGCACATTAACAACCGGCAACCACACCGAGACCACAACGCAACTCAGCACAATCTTTATAAGAAAAACAACAATATGAAGCTGGAATTATACTGATCTATGGATTCCTGTGACCATCCTGCCTACTGATGTAAAAAAAAGAAGACAGAATTCAGATTGCAAACACACAATGGAATGGGACAGCGGACTAAGGGACATGGGATAGAAAAGGGAAAAAAGGCAGACACACAATGCAGGAAAGAGGTGGAAAGGTAGAAACAGGTAGAGATACTGTACCAAAGGACAGGAGGCCTCAGGGCCAGAAGGAGGAAGAGGAGGAGGAGCGGACTGTACCTCCTCATCAGAAAGTCCTTTAGTCCCACTAGAACCCTGTCAGCAAGAGCCAACCTAGTGTTACACACACTCTGAACGTACATTCACCCCATAGACACAGAATACCATATACAGTGCCTTCAGAAAGTAGTCAAACCCCTTGACTTATTCCACATTCTGTTGTATTACAGCCTGAATTCAAATTGGATTCAAACGTACACACACTACATGATAATGACAAAGTGAAAACATATTTTGATATATTTTTATTACACATACTGCAACCACAAATAAAAATGTAATACATAAAAATCTCATTTTCATAAGTATTCACAACCATGAGTCAATACTTTGTAGATGCACCTTTGACAGTGATTACATCTGTGAGTCTTTCTGGGTAAGTCTGTAAGAGCTTTCTACCTCTGGATTGTGCAACATTTGCCCACTAATCTTTTCAAAATTCCTCAAGCTCTTTCAAATTGGTTGTTGATCATTTCTAGACAACCATTTTCAGGCATTGCGATAGATTTCCAAGTAGTTTTAAGTACAAACTGTAACTCGGCACACTCGGGAACATTCACTGTCTTCCTTGTAAGAAAACTCCAGCGTAGATTTGGCCTTGTGTTTTAGGTTATTATCCTGCTGAAAGTTGAATTCATCTCCCAGTGTCTGGTGGAAAACACACGAGTAGCGTACTACATTGCAACTGTTTGCCAATCCTCTAGGATTGTGCCTGTGCTTAGCTCCATTCCATTTATTTTTTATCCTAAAAACTCCCCAGTCTTTAACAATTTCAAGCATACCCATAACATGATGCAGCGACCACTATGCTTGAAAACATAGAGAGTGGTACTCAGTAATGTGTTGTATTGGATTTGCTTCCTTCTTTTCACTCGGTCAATTAGGTTAGTATTGTGGAGTAACTACGATGTTGTTGATCCATCCTCAGTTTTCTCTTATCACAGCCATTACACTCTATAACTGTTTCATTGGCCTATGTTGAAATCCCTGAGCGGTTCCTTCCTCTTTACGGCAACTGAGTTAAGAAGGACAGCTGTGTCTTTGTAGTGACTGGGTGTATTGATACACCATCCAAAGTGTAATTAATAACTTTCTTTACCCATCTAGCAATAGGTTTCCTTTTTTGTGAGGCATTGGAAAAACTCCCTGGTCTTTGTGGTTGAATCTGTGTTTAAAATTCACTGCTCGACTGACAGACCTTACAGATAATTGTATGTGTGGGGTTCAGAGATGAGGTAGTCATTCAAAAAGCATGTTAAACACTATTATTGCACACAGAGTGTGACTTGAGTGTGATTTGTTTAGCACATTTTTACTCCTGGCCTTATTTAGGCTTGCCATAACAAAGGGGTTGAATACTTAGAGACTCAAGACTTTTCAGCTTTTCATTTTTGATTAATTTGTAAAAATGCCAAAAAAACGTAACATTCCACTTTGACATTTTGGGGTATTTTGTGTACTGTATGCCAGTGGAGAAAAAAAAATCACAATTTAATAATGCTTTTTAAATTCAGGCTGTAACACAACAACATGTGGAAAAGGTCAAGGGGTGTGATTACTGTCTGAAGGCACTGTAGTAAGAAATCATAGAAATAGAGATGGAAATGAAAAAAGTAAATAGTGAAGTATCTACAAATGCAATTACATATAGTTGTTACATATTTGATCAAGTCTGGGTCAAAGGAGCTAAATGTCCATAGGCTCATGGACGAAAGGTCACAGTTGAGTGTGACATACCACAGGACAGGGCTGGTCCAGTCCAGGAGGACCCTGCTCCCCCTTACCGCCCTTCAGACCTCTCTTCCCCACCGTCCCCGGTCACCCTGGAGAGAGAGAGAGAGAGAGAGAGGGGGAGGAGAGAGAGAGAGAGAGAAAGAGGGGAGAGAGAGAGGGGAGAGAGAGAGAGAGAGAGAGAGGGAGAGAGAGAGAGAGAGAGAGAGAGAGAGAGAGAGAGAGAGAGAGAGAGAGAGAGAGAGAGAGAGAGAGAGAGAGAGAGAGAGAGAGAGAGAGAGAGAGAGGGAGGTCAGACATGCAGTGTTGGGGAGTAGTTCCACTAAATGAAATTCAACTAGTAATTCAATGACATGTTGCAGTACCTTGGTTGAAGTTGAACTAAATTATAATCTTTGTAGTGTTTTCAGTAGTCAATCATTTTTTGTTGTTGCCTGCAATGGCGAAGGGAACTACTGGAACTAAACACTATATTTTCAACCAAAAACATAGGCTTTTCTCGCAAAACCCCCACAACATTTTTATTATATGACATTTCAGATTTAGATATGATAATTTTTCACGAGGTAGATTTCAAAGCAACTTCAGCTTTATTTCCGTTAAGGGTAGCTTTACTGTAGCTCAACTTCTTCCAGTGTGAAGTAGTTGGTGGCTTGATAAACTATATTTTCAGAGTACCTCACCCAACACTACTCTGACATGTCTACCTCGGATCAGCCTCTCAGAATATCACAAAAAATAGCAACCCAGAAAAGGACAAAAACAATTCCCATATTAACATATGTAGCCTGAGAAACAAGATTCATAAAATGTATAACTTACGAACATCAGAAAGCATACATATTCTGTCCATCTCTGAAACACACTTAGATAATTACTTCGACGATGCAGTAGTAGCTGTACATGGTTATAGAATACATTGGAGAGATAGAAATGCAAATGGAGGAGGTGTTTGTATGTATGTCCAGAGTCATATTCCTGTTAGGCTGAGAGAAAGATCTCAAGTCAGAAGACGTAGAAGTAATATGACTACAGATTCATCTGCCTCACCTAAAATCTATTCTTGTGGGAAGATGCTATAGACCACCGAGTGCGAAAAGTCAGTATTTTGGACTATACGTGTGAAATGCTCAATAATGCATGTGATATTAACAGAGAGGTATATTTTCTGGGTGACCTAAATATTGACTGGTTGTCATCCAGCTGTCCCCTCAAAAAGAAGCTTCAAGCTGTAACACGATGCCTGCAATCTGGGTCAGGTTATCAGTCAACCTACCAGCGTATTTACAAACAGAACAGGAACTAAATCATCCACGTGTTTTGATCACATCTTTACTAATGTGGCAGAAATCTGATCTAAAGCCGTATCCACACCCATTGGATGTATTGATCATAATATAATAGGCATATCTGGAAAAAACTAAGTTCCAATGACTGGACCTAAAATTGTGTATAAGCGATCATGCAAGAGGTTTTGCAATGATTCCTATGTCGAAGATGTGAAAAATATTTGATGTGTCATAAGCATTTCACTGGGTTGCTGGCCCATGTTGGCTCCAATGCTTCCCACAGTTGTGTCAAGTTGGCTGGATGTCTTTTGGGTGGTGGACCATTCTTGATACACGCGGGAAACTGTTGGGCGTGAAAAACCCAGCAGCGTTGCAGTTCTTGACACACTCAAACCGGTGCACCTGGCACCTACTGCCTGTTCAAAAGCACTTCAATCTTGTGTCTACACCATCGGGCCCCATCCAGAGTGTCCAACACCACCCTGTACCATCGGGCCCCTTGCAGAGTGTCCAACACCCCCTCACCCCACTACCCCCCATGCTAACAGCACAACACCTGAATCAGAAGAGACCAACAGTCCAGCAAGACAACTATGCAGAAGTGGAATGAAGTATAGAGCACTCTGCTGCAGCGGAGATAAACCAGTTTCTAATAGAAAGAACAATTGGTTCAAGGGAAAATAACCTAATTAATGAAATAGCATCTAATCAACAATTGCATTGTTTCAATTACCTCCACAAATCATCCGACTATTTATCTTTTTTCACAACTGCCGCCAGTTTGACGCCAAAACATAGACAACTAAATACATATTGACATAGTAAAAAAAACAAGTGTTAAAAAATATATATAAAGGATATTTCATGCTGAAACTCTCATATTATCACCAAAGGGATGCACTAAGGGTGTGTTCATAAATTCACTCTGGCGATCTGCTTTTACGGACACACCCTAAATTGACGGTTTGTATTTAGCATAATGTTTTGTAGCTTTGTCATTTCTTATTTACAATCCATTCATATTTCATATATTTTACATGTGATGGGGCCAGAAAGAGGAACAGAGTAATTACAGACTCCTCTGATAATCTGAAGTACCCAAAAGGGCCATTAGATGTCTTGTGTTAGATTACATAAAATCTTTGATAAATACCAAAATTCTAGTAGTTTACTGGTAAACTACAGTAATATGAAACCCTTGTTTTATAAGAGCTACCCCGGGAAAAGGTTTAAACACTCATATTTACTTCATTTATCTTTATTACTTTCATTAAAGGCATAGCTTACAAAGGCAAATGGTTGTTTATTGGTACTTTGGCCCCAGATGGGGAGGGTGAATGATGTAGACTAGCATAGTGGTTGTCACATCACAGAGACTTCAAATACTGATGAGGGAAAACAGGATTTCGAATGCTCATCATGCAGGTTTCACGTCGTGTATTTTGGTGGACATATTTAGAACTACAACTCACCCCAGTGTATTTACAACTACAGCTCCCTACAGCACGCCTGTGTATTTATGGTTCATCACCAAGTAGTCACTGTAGTAACAGTGACCGTACAATAACCATTACAACCATCTCAGATCTTTAACCAATGTTTAATGGAATGAACATGTCTTGGCTAACCCACCAACTTTAAATTGGCGAGACCTGCTTCAATGGTGGCAGGTAAGCATACAGGTGCAGCAACACTGATTGTGATGTGTATGCATAATAGCAGAACTGTGGGCTAGAGAAGGGAAGAACATGCTCCTCCCACCTTGTCTCCTCTGTCTCCCCGGTCTCCCTTCTCTCCAATCAGGCCTGGGAAACCCTGTAGAGGGAGGAACAGGTTAGTGTGGGCTGCAGTGAAATCCCCAGTGTCATATAGTCTGGTAGGTCAAAGTTCAAAAACACTATTTCATACTTACATCCATTCCAGGCTCCCCAGACTTGCCCTGTCAACACACACATTATTGAATGCATCAGTACCACCATGACCAAGACCATGAAAAACCATGACATGCAATGATCGTAAGCCTAATATGCTAAGGTAATTTGATAATGAGGGCGTCACCCACCTTCTCTCCTTTGGTCCCTGGGAGACCCACCAATCCTGTGGAGCCAGGGGGACCCTGAGGGCCATCAACACCCTGGGGAGGACAGACACGTTAGATATCATCACCAGCGGGTGCAGCTCATAATCTATTATTCTACAGTATCACTCACCCTCAGTCCAGCAGGTCCAATGTCTCCCTTCTCCCCTTTAGCTTTGTCTCCAGGCTCTCCCTGCATGGGAACACATTATGCTCAGTACACTCTACAACAGTCAAGAGCACGTACAGATTATCTATCTAGTTGCCTAGTCATTTTATCTCTACCTTTATGTCCATATCTACCTCAATTACCTTGTACCCCTGCACAAAGACTCGGTGAAGCCAAGTTATCATTACTCATTGTGTGTTTGTTTAACTTTTTTTTCTCTCTGCATTGTTGGGAAAGGTCTGTAAGTACAGTGGCTTGTGAAAGTATTCACCCCCCTTGGCACCTTTCCTATTTTGTTGCCTTACAACCTGGAATTAAAATGGATTTTTGGGGGATTTGTATCATTTGATTTACACAACATGCATACCACTTTGAAGATGCATTTTATTTATTTATTGTGAAACAAACAAGAAATAAGACAAAAAAGAGAACTTGTGCCTGCATAACTATTCACCCCCCCAAAGTCAAGACTTTGTAGGCCACCTTTTGCAGCAATTACAGCTGCAAGTCTCTTGGGGTATGTCTCTATAAGCTTGGCACATCTAGCCACTGGGATTTTTTCCCATTCTTCAAGGCAAAACTGCCCCAGCTCCTTCAAGTTGGATGGGTTCCGCTGGTGTACAGTAATCTTTAAATCATACCAAAGATTCTCAATTGGATTGAGGTCTGGGCTTGGACTAGGCCATTCCAAGAAATGTAAATGTTTCCCCTTAAACCACTCGAGTGTTGCTTTAGCAGTATGCTTAGGGTCATTGTCCTGCTGGAAGGTGAACCTCTGTCCCAGTCTCAAATCTCTGGAAGACTGAAACAGGTTTCTCTCAAGAATTTCCCTGTATTTAGCACCATCCATAATTTCTTCAATTCTAGACAGTTTCCCAGTCCCTTCCGATGAAGAACATCCCTACAGCATGATGCTGCCACCACCATGATTCACTGTGGGGATGGTGTTCTCTGGGTGATGAGAGGTGTTGGGTTTGCACCAGACATAACATTTTCCTTGATGGCCAAAAAGTTCATTTTAGTCTCATCTGACCAGATACATTCATCCATATGTTTGGGTGTCTCCCATATTCCTTTTGGCGAACACCAAACGTGTTTGCTTATTTTTTTCTTTAAGCATTGGATTTTTTCTGGTTACTCTTCATAAAGCCCAGCTCTGTGGAGTGTACGGCTTAAAGTGGTCCTATGAACAGATACTCCAATCTTTGCAGCTCCTTCAGGGTTATCTTTGGTCTCTTTGTTGCCTCTCTGATTAATGCCCTCCTTGCCTCATCTGTGAGTTTTGGTGGGCGGCCTTCTCTTGGCAGGTTTGTTGTGGTGCCATATTCTTTCCATTTTTTAATAATGGATTTAATGGTGCTCCGTGGGGTGTTCAAAGTTTCTGATCTTTTTTTATAACCCAAACCTGATTTGTACTTCTCCACAACTTTGTCCCTGACCTGTTTGGAGAGCTCCTTGGTCCTCATGGTGCCGCTTGCATGATGATGTCCCTCACTTAGTGGTGTTGCAGACTCTGGGGCCTTTCAGAGCAGGTATACTGAGATCATGTGACAGATCATGTGATACTTAGATTACACACAGGTGGACTTTATATAACTTTTGAAGGCAATTGGTTGCACCAGATCTTATTTAGAGGCTTCATACCAAAGGGGCTGAATACACATGCACACACCACTTTTCAGTTTTTTATTTTTTTGAATTTTTTGAAACAAGTTATTTTTTCAATTTCACTTCACCAATTTTGATTTTTTTTTGTTGTATGTCCATTACATGAAATCCAAATAAAAATCAATTTAAATTACAGGTTGTAATGCAACAAAATAGGAAAAATGCCAAGGGGGATGAATGCTTTTGCAAGGCACTGTAAGCATTCCACTGTTGGTCTACACCTGTTGTTTACGAAGCACGTGACAAATACAACATGAAGACAGACATTACTGCACCTCTATGGCCTTCTAGTCTTACCTTAGGGCCAGGCGTTCCATGATGGCCCTGGAACACACAAAGATATCATTTCATGTCAGTCTTAAGTATCTGAAATGATTCAGCCACATCATATTGGGGAACAGAGGGGTGAAACTCTTTAGGTGACCCACAGACACTCTCCTATAGTGACACTCACCATGTACCCTGTAGGTCCAGGGGGTCCCGGGGGGCCGGGAGGGCCTGGCTGAGAAATCATCTGAACCTGAATAACAGAACAACAAACACATTAAAGATGATAAACATATCAATGGTTGTATCTCCAATGGTGTCCTTTGAGATACAGACCATATGTAATTCAACTGTCTGCCAAGCTATGCTCCACATGAAGCAGCGTTCAATGCCAATATGATACAGATTCAACGACAACTATTGAGTGTGTGAATACCGTATACACCCGTGTGCTTTACTTACCAGGTTATCTTCCAGCCTGGAGTCCCCCTTGTCCCCCTTCTGTCCATCCATCCCCTGAGACAGACAGAGAGGGGGGATTTAAATCTCTTTGCAGTAGGCTACTCGACAATATGTATACACCTCTGATGAAAGGGGTTATTACTTTGGATTCCCGTCTGTCTACTTACCCCTGGCCCAGAGAGACCCATCTCTCCTTTCTCTCCTTTCTCTCCGATCGACCCCGTCTCCCCCATATCTCCCTTCGGACCGTAAAGAGGAGAGAAGGTTAGAGGTCAAAGGGTGAGAGGTGAGAGATTCAGGACAACTCTGATTAATCATGTGCATTATCATTCCAGATAATAAGTGAATTCAATATATAAATGTGCAACATTTCTAAACATTGGAGTGACACAGTGATTCAACGTGGGTTATAAAAAAAAGAGTGTCTGTACCTTCTCCCCATCTAGTCCAGATGTCCCAGGCAAGCCTAGCTCTCCCTGGAGTAGTGAGGAAAAGACACAAGTTCCAACTGACAATTTACCTTCAAAGAGTATTGACTTCCATTGATTCAGACACAATGGATAGAAGAGATGGCATGTGTATATAAATAAGACCCTACCTTTCCTCCTGGGGGACCTGGGGGCCCCGGTAAACCTGGTGGGCCCTAGGAAGGGACAGACAGACAGAGAGGTTACACAAAATACAAAACATCAGCCAGGCAAGTCGATCTGTCTCAGTAGTCTGTTAGTAGAATTACAATCAAATCCATGGATAAATCTACGTATATCCAATTCCATCACTTCATCAGGCAGTGATTGTTTGTGATCGTTTGTTGAGTAGGTCCGCTCAGACAAGCATACTAACTCAGAGTCAGTGGATTATGTATGTATTATCCTTAGAGCAATTGTGGGATTCAAGACGCCAGTGTAGGGCAAAAACAGAAAAACATTGTGGATGGATGGTGGATTTCACAATACAACACTCTCAGTAAACTAACGGATCATTATTCTCCTTTCTCTGATGAGGACCAGCTTTGCTATGGATGCTTTGGTGCAAATCGGCAATAAAATTGATCTATTGGATCAGGTTATGCGGTTGGCTGAACACAATGCCTTGGCATCATGTCACACGACATGGCTGGTTTATTATTAACCCGGGGTTGAACTCTCAGAGAAGGACTGGAGTCTTGAGCAAACAATAGGAAAGTGGATCAAGTCCAGCAAGGAGCTGGGGATGGCGCACGCACGCACACACGCACGCACACACACACACACACACACACACACACACACACACACACACACACACACACACACACACACACACACACACACACACACACACCACAGCAAAGACCTCCAGCACCCACCAGCAGTAAACCTAAAAGAGGATACAGCCCTATTGACCTAGCCAGAGCTATTACCATAGCATCCATAGCATCCTAACCTCTTCTAACCACACAATTAATGGGGCAGGATGGAGTCAACCTCTAAGGGCAGGAGAATGGAAGCCTGGACTCAGACTGACATTTTCTCAGTGCAGCATGGATGGTTCCTGGGTTAGGGCTGAGAAGGCTGACCCTAGGCCTTAGTTGCTAATGCATGGTTCTATTTCTGCATGCTGTATGTGAGGGACATGGAGCCATTGTGCCTCCGGTGGTGGTGCTTCGCCACAAAGCAGAGGCAGTGTGTGACCTCTTGAAGCAATCAAAGATGGAAATCCGATTAATTCCCAGAGGTGTATAATACATGTTGATTTCTCCATCCCCTCTCTTCCAGGTTTTTGTTTTGTGCTCTGGCAAAACTATGGCAACGGAAAGGGTTTACAAACAACTATTGTTCCAAGTTACTCCATCTTCTGAAACGATGGCCACCCACACGGATACTTAGAAAGCTGTAAAAACAAATGAATGAATTCTGAAGCACCAATTGCATCACCCAAATGTGGATGGAATCAATATGGCCCATCACGAAGCAAGTGAAATGATTCAAAACGGATTTGGGTTGGGTAAGAGTTCACCAGTATGTAAACTAATATAGATAGGCTTCAGAACACTGATGAGATCTCAGGTCTATGTTGTGACCAGCTCATGTGTAACTCAGTCATGTCTCAAGCATAGCATGCACGGGCCTACTCTAAACCTGGGGACCCCATGTAGATAGTGTTTTTGAATCCGAAGCACACGCCAGTGAAGAGATAGGGATCTCTTATTAGCATGTAGCATGGGGCCCAGCATGAAGAGAAGATGTTTGTGCCTAGACTGTGAAATGAGTTAAAAGACATCTCCCTCTCTCTTTACTAGATTGAGCAAGAAAAAAAATCGCAAATAGGATATTATATCATTCTAGTTCTCTCAAGCCAAGCAACATCACAGATCACACCGCCACACAGCAGGGTTAACTTCAAGCCGCATAATCATGTGAGGCAACAATAACACAGTATGGAAAAAAGACATTTGAAAAGTGAAATGAATGATGTTTTGATTCTGCATGATTGAGAATGTCACTCCAGGCTATGTAATATCAGAGGCTGTGTTCCAGCTGTTAGGTATTTATGGTAGCTTGGTGTTGCATCCTGTATATATATATATATGTATGAGAGGACAGTGGCTGGTTGCAGGAAACTTTAGTTTTATGTCTCCGGTTAGTTGGTGGTTGTGGGTGATGGAGTAGTGATATCTAATGTGTCTGATGTCAGGGCTGTGGGACAGAGTGTCCTCCTTACACAAACACTCAGTGGTTGTTCACTCTGGTCTTAGAAGCTACATGTGTACACAGGCACCCGTGTGTATGCTCACGTGTATGAGTTTATGCGCCTATGTCTATGCATTAGTGTGTGTGAGAACACACTGACTACACAGACCACATCTACAACGCCGTGATGTGTGACAGTGGTTTACCCCGACACTGATGGTCTGGATGGCCTGTCAGGAAGGAAGAGCAGCGTGTTAAGTCTGTCGGGATCATTCTATGATACTCTATGGGCCTTCAAACACATTGTCTACGTCTCTGACTGGGTGGTCTCACCTGGAAGGCTTCTAGTAGCTTCCCATTGAAGTCAATGACCTCAGTAGACCCAGGAACCCCCTTTTCACCAGGATAACCCTAAGAGAAGTGGAGAAGAAAAGAGAGAGAGAATGAGAGAGAGTCATCGAGGGAAAGAGAAAGAGAGAGATGGAGAGATATATATTAAGAAAGAGATAGAGAGAGAGATATTGAGAAAGAGATAGAGATATTGAGAAAGAGGTAAATATATTGAGAAAAAGATAGAGAGATATTGAGAAAGACATAGATATTGATAACGAGATAGATATTGAGAAAGAGATAAAGATATTGAGAAAGAGATAGAGAGATAGATATTGAGAAAGAGACAGCGAGAAAGAGAGATATTGAGATATATATATATACAGAGAGAGAGAGATTGAGATGCTCATGAGCATCAAATAATCACACAAAAAAGTACATAAAAAGGTAGCCTCAGACAACTGTGAACATGATCTTTGGTGGTGATTAGGCTGTGTACACATACCAAGTCTCCCTGGGTGCCTTGCTCTCCGATATCTCCTTTGTCTCCCTACAAAATACACGCAAACACAAACAGTTGAACAAAAGCCTTTGAATTGGCTGTGTCCATATAGGAGAAACAACCTCTCATGTATTAGTGTGGAGGCGACAGGATATGTCTCACCTTAAATCCTGGGAGTCCATCCATGCCCCTCTCCCCCTTCTCTCCCAGCAAACCAGCCTCCCCCTGTTACACACAGAAAGAAAACACATAGCTTAGGCGTAGGTAAGTCACTTTACAATAATGTGTTCAGTACAATATCATTAAAAAAACTGTAGGCCTGCTATAGTCGGTCAGTTCCATCTATGGTGGTATAGCTGGAAGGAGGAAGTGGTGAAAAACAACACCAGAGGAACAGAGAGGGATTAACACCATAAAACAGGCCTGTGTTACAGACTGTAGAAAGGCCAGCAGGCCTTCTTCTATTCCTGACCATAGCAGTTTGAGCTGGAGCTGAGCAGTTCTTCCAGAATAAAAACTTCAGTAACCACAAACAGCAGCTCACTTCAACTCACTCCCAGACAGCGCATACACACACCACGCACGCACGCATACACACACCACGCACGCACGCATAAACACACAGACACACACACGCACGCATACACACACAGACACACACACGCACGCATACACACACAGACACACACACGCACGCATACACACACAGACACACACACGCACGGATAAACACACAGACACACACACGCACGCACGCATACACACACAGACACACACACGCACGCATACACACACAGACACACACACGCACGGATAAACACACAGACACACACACGCACGCATACACACACAGACACACACACGCACGCATACACACACAGACACACACACGCACGTATAAACACACAGACACACACACGCACGCATACACACACAGACACACACACGCACGCATACACACACAGACACACACACGCACGCATACACACACAGACACACACACGCACGGATAAACACACAGACACACACACGCACGCATACACACACAGACACACACACGCACGCATACACACACAGACACACACACGCACGCATACACACACAGAAACGCACACGCACGCATACACACACAGACACACGCATACGCACACAGACACACACACGCACGCATACACACACAGACACACACACGCACACATACACACACAGACACACGCACGCATACACACACACACAGACACACACACACGCACGCATACACACACAGACACACACACGCACGCATACACACACAGACACACACACACGCACGCATACACACACAGACACACACACACGCACGCATACACACACAGACACACACACGCACGCATACACACACAGACACACACACGCACGCATACACACACAGACACACACACACGCACGCATACATACACAGACACACACACGCACGCACACACACAGACACACACACGCACGCACGCATACACACACAGACACACACACGCACGCATACACACACAGACACACACACGCACGCATACACACACAGACACACACACGCACGCATACACACACAGAAACGCACACGCACGCATACACACACAGACACACGCATACGCACACAGACACACACACGCACGCATACACACACAGACACACACACGCACACATACACACACAGACACACGCACGCATACACACACACACAGACACACACACACGCACGCATACACACACAGACACACACACGCACGCATACACACACAGACACACACACACGCACGCATACACACACAGACACACACACACGCACGCATACACACACAGACACACACACGCACGCATACACACACAGACACACACACGCACGCATACACACACAGACACACACACACGCACGCATACATACACAGACACACACACGCACGCACACACACAGACACACACACGCACGCACGCATACACACACAGACACACACACGCACGCATACACACACAGACACACACACGCACGCATACACACACAGACACACACACGCACTCATACACACACTGACACAAACACGCACGCATACACACACAGACACACACACGCACGCATACACACACAGACACACACAGACACACACACGCACGCATACACACACAGACACACACAGACACACACATGCACGCATACACACACAGACTGAAGCTGATAGAGAGGCAGTCAGTGCCGAGTGCCTGGTATCTGTAGTCTCTGGAGTCTTTTAAAAAGCCCATGACATCACTACAACAGAGGAGAGTGTTTAGCACTGGCTAGAGGCCTAACTCGGTGGAGAGGGAGAGATGGGGAGAGAAAGAGAGAGCGCAATGAGGGTACAAATGAAAGCGAAAGCAATGTGTTTGATGTCTCGATCCATGCCACCCAAGACCTGTTTAGAGCGATAAACTCCAGACAGAAACATGTGAAGAAAGACGAATGAAAGGGATAGATATGAGAGGCAGGGACGGCCAGAGAGAGAGAGAGAGAGGGAATAAAACACAGTCTGACTTAGAGATGAAAAAAAGAAGAGAAGGAGTTTTAGGCATAGGAGAAACTCTGAGCGTGATCATGTAATAAGCAGCTAATAGTGTTAGCAATGGCTAACTCCTTAATTAGCGTTAGCATCATCTTCACCTTTGACCCTGGGGGTCCCTGTGGCCCTGGGTATCCTGGCTCGCCATCTTCACCCTGAGAGTGCACAAGGGGTCAACAAAGGTAACCACACAACACAAACTTGTACCCTATTGTATGCATCCGGCCAGATATACTGTGAACTCCATGCATATCGAGTGTACATTTATAGTGTATTTTGTTGCATGTGTACGGACATAGAGGCATGACTTACCGGCTTTCCAGGTACACCTGCTTGTCCCTGTGAATGACAAAGAGATGTAGTTGGCGCATAATCTCTCTACTCGCCTGCACGTGCTAGTGCTCAAAACGAAATAGCACGTCTCTAGCTGCGGTACCATGTCATGTGCTCTTGTGCTAGTAAAACTGTCAAAACACAAAGAAACACAAACATTTGGATAACAGACTCACCTCCACACCATCGAGACCAGGGAAACCCTGTGGAGAACCAAGCAGAAAGTCACACATCCAGGTCTCCATTAGACATTGTGCATTCTGAGAAGTAGCCACAGGAGGTCAGTGTTTTATCATCCCACATAGAGTCATGGTTATGTGCCTGATATCATGTCAAGCATTTCCAGCTGTTTTTGGCTCAATCCTCCAATGCTGGAGGACATGTACCTCTGCTCACAATGAACCACATGTGTGAGACATGTTTTGTATGTCCAGCTGTTTTTGGCTCAATCTTCCTATGCTGGAGGACATGTATCTCTGCTCACAATGAACCACGTGTGTAAAGACATGTATATGGCTTTGGGCATACATAACCCCTCATTCCTTTTTCTATAAGAAGACGTTCTATGACCTCATCTACACAATCAGGTACCATACACAAACAAACACAGAGCATCTTCCCTTTCAAACGTCTTGGCTGGAATCCAATGGTGATCAGAATGAATCCACCAAATGCAACTTTTGACTGTGTGTGTGTGTTTGGTTTTACTATCCTTGTGTGGACCAGAAGTCCTCACAGGGATAATAGAACAAGGACATTTTGCCCATCCCCACAAGGGAAAAGGCTATTTTAAGCTTAGGGTTCAGGTTTAGGGTTAGAATTAGGGTTAAGGGTTAAGTTTTGGGGTCAAGTGTTAGGGTTTCCAGTCGAATCAAATCAAATCTTATTTGTCACATGCGCCGAATACAACACCTTCCACCGAAATGCTTACTTGCAAGCCCTTAACCAACAATGCAGTTTTAAGAAAGATAAGTGTTAAATGAAAAAATAGATAAGTTAAAAATAAAAATAACAAATAGTTAAAGAGCAGCAGTAAAATAACAGTAGCGAGGCTATATGCAGGGGGTACTGGTACAGAGTCAATAGTCGAGGTAATTGAGGTAATAAGTACATGTAGGTAGAGTTAAAGTGACTATGCATAAATAATTTACAGAGAGTAGCACCAGTGTAAAAGAGGGGGAAGGGGGACAATGCAAATAGTCTGGGTAGCTATTTGATTGGCTGTTCAGGAGTCTTATGGCTTGGTGGTAGAAGCTGTTAAGAAGCCTTCTGTAACTAGACTTGGCGCTTCAGTACTGCTTGCCATGTGGTAGCAGAGAGAATAGTCTATGACTAGGGTGGCTGGAGTCTTTGACAATTTTTAGGGCCTTCCTCTGACACCGCCTGGTATAGAGGTCCTGGATGGCAGGAAGCTTGGCCCCCGTGATGTACTGGGCCATACGCACTACCCTCTGTAGTGCCTTGCGGTTGGAAGCCGAGCAGTTCCCATACCAGGCAGTGATGCAAGTGTGGAGTGCAGTAGCGATTGCATCATTGGTGGATCTGTTGAGGCGGTATGCAAATTGGAGTGGGTCTAGGGTTTCTGGGATAGTGGTGTTGATGTGAGCCATGACCAGCCTTTTTAAAGCACTTAAAGTGCTACGGGTCGGTAGTCATTTAGGCAGGTTACCTTAGTGTTCTTGGGTACAGGGACTATGGTGGTCTGCTTGAAACATGTTGGTATTACAGACTCAGTCAGGGACAGATTGAAAATGTCAGTGAAGACACTTGCCAGTTGGTCAGCGCATGCTCGGAGTACATGTCCTGGTAATCCGTCTGGCCCTGCCGCCTTGTGAATGTTGACCTGTTTAAAGGTCTTACTCACATCGGCTAGGGAGAGCGTGATCTCTAAGGTTGTGATCACACAGAGCTGATGCTCACATTCGTGTTGCTTGCCTCGAAGCGAGCATGAAGTAATTTAGCTCGTCTGGCAGGCTCGTGTCACTGGGCAGCTGGTTGCGTTTCCCTTTGTAGGTTTTAAGGGTTAGGGATTTGTGGTTATGGTTAAAGGTTAGCGTTAGGTTAAAGGTTAGCTTTAGGGTTAGGGTTAGGGGTTAGGGAAAATATGATTTTGAATGGGAATCAATTGTTTGTTCCCCACAAGGATAGTAAAACAAACGTGTGTGTGCTTGTGTGTGTGTCCCAGGTGGATGAATTGTATGCTTGGTGTAGAACCATGCGTGTTGAAATAATCCATGGAGAGGCCAGGCCTGGAGAGATGTTCCGTGTACGTAGCCCCTCATACAGACAGACAGAGCTTTGTCTCTTAGGCACGTTGTCTGTTTATCTACACACTCAAGCACCTACTGCTCTACAGTAACAAATATTATTAGGAATGTGAAGTTACGCTAACTCTCTCCTCATATATCCCATTTTCTCCATTGCCTACTTGAGAACAGGGGTGTAATTCCATCTGGCTTCCTTCTCCACTCTAAAAGTATGGTTGCAGGCATGTACGCACACCGCCCCACACACTCTCCCCTCACCCTTCACCTTTGGACCGTATCGTTTTCTTGTGCCCCTCTCACCCATAACTCTTCTCTTCTTTCCACTCCTGTCTCTTACCTTTCGATGCCACTGGGCAATCTTTTCTCAAGTCCTCTGAACCCCCTCTCCTTTTGCCCTCCTTCTCTTATTATCCGATGCCACAGAACGGCCTATGTGCTTTCTCTCTGCCCCCCCCCCACTCTTCCTCTCTCCCTCCCTCTCCCTCTCTCTCTCTCTTTCTCCTCTCCCCGTCTCAGTAACGAGGAGGGTTTGAGGTCATTCACTAGGGAGAGAGTACAGAACAACAGATCCACTCTTCCTCCTCTGCTTCTCTCACTCATACATCTGTCTACAACATGGACGGGGCTAGCAGCCTCCGCGTTGCTTTGTTTTGTTGTCTTCTGCTCTGTAACGGGGACTATGTTAAATAAAAGGACAAGTCATTTGTTTACACCCTCGTTTATGACTCACGTCTGTTTTCTTTGTCCGTCACTGCACTTTGCTCCATATTTCTTTTGTAGCCAGCCCTCCTCTTGCCCTGTCTAAGCGACATTTTTCATCACAGTCCAGCTTTGACACCATGCCAACTGCCAATATGGGTAACAGTGCATTCGTTTGTGATCTTGGATAAACACAAATGACCTAAACCCCCTACCCCAGCTCCTCGTCCCACTGATCTCCAACCACAGTTTGAGGCAGTGGCTCCAGATGAAATATCCCCAGGCGGGTTTAAAGTTAATCTAGAGAAACAGTGGCGGCCCAAGGCTAAAGATCTATTGTTCGGGGAGGCAGTAAAACTGTGGGTGAACCCAGAGAGAGTGCCATATCTGTTACAGGGGCACAGAGTGATAGAGCTGGGGTAGGGCCGACTGGTGGGAGACTAGGGCTAGCTGGATCACTTTGTGGCCTTCTATTACAGGAACCAGATGAGGTTTATTTTGGGCTGTTTTAAGTAAGCCGCAGCTCGCTGGCAGTCACACAAGGCTCTGTCGACGTGGGTTCACTGCACTCTTATTACACCCTTTCCCCTCACCATCCTGTCACTGTCTCTCACTGTCTCTCACTGTCACGCCCATGTGGTTAACACGACCAGGTCAACACTATTGTGGTCAACAGCTACTGATGACAGGTGTTGGAAGCCCAGAAACTCAGTGGCGGTAACCTAGTTCTCCATCATCAGCTGCATGGAACTAAGAGAGGACACAGTATTGGTAAATGGAGGGAGAGAGAGAGAGAGAGAGAGAGAGAGAAAGAGAGCGAGGGGGAATAAGGGAGGAGAAAGTGACGGAGACAATGGGAAATTATGTGTGTGTGTGTGCGCGTGGTGTGTGTGCGTGCATATGGGTTACATTTGTCTATTCTACCTTTACCTGTATGTGTGTGTTTATATGTGTGTGTAAGGTAATGCTGATACCTGTTCTCCAGCGGGGCCGCGGGGCCCGTCCTTGCCTGTGTTCCCAGGAGGGCCTCTGGGGCCCGGGGACCCTTGGTCACCCTGCAGGACGACAACAAAGGGATAAGAGAGGGAAATCATGGTAGAAGAAATGAGAAAAGATGGTGACGGACACACACACACACACACACACACACACACACACACACACGAGATGTGTTAACTAAGTATTAAACACAACATTAACTGAACTGTGAAATGAAGTGTTTAATTTAATTGCTCTATCCAAAATGAACCACAACACATGAAAGGGTATTTTACCAATGGAATTACAATTTACAAGGCAAAAACGTCCTTCCTCGCCAGTTCAGAATTTCCCTTAACCCACTTAGCGCTACATCCCACTTAGGCATCTCCTTAGTGACTTGCCTAGTTAAATATAGGTCAAATAAAATACTAATAAATTACCACACCAGTATTTTCACACCGTGGTGAAGTAATCTAACGGTTAAAGTAAACCCTTTTCATGTTAATGTTTCCCTGCTCGGTTCTTGTATAACTAAATCCATTCCATTAAACCAGAGTCTTCTCATGGTATTCACATGGATATTCCCAGCATTCTCAATCACAGACATAATGTATGTGCTGGTCTGGGCCTGTGTGTTGTGGTGAGATGTGTGAGACAAGGGCCTTTTCATTTAGACTGATTCTATCAAGGTCTTCATCCACCAGACTCTAGGCCCGTTTCCCTGCGTAGATGATTAACATAGTTCTGGAAGGCAGAGGACTCCACCAACAAAGCTGTTCTATTCCCAATATAATGAAAAGCACACAATCCTAAACCCGCTCTAACATGTGGCCCTGTAGTTTTCCTGATATGTTTTCTATTGGTTTTGTCATGTTACGAAATAGGCACCATAGAAACACCACACCACACCACACACACACACGCGCACGCACGCACGCACGCACGCACGCACGCACATTAAACAGAACACAGCACATGTGCATGAGGAGCTAAATGAACTGAGAGAAAGCAGCAGAGAGATGACAACAGAGAGAGAGAGAGCGATACAATGAAGAAAAAGGTGAGAGACATGATATCAAGCAGTGAATAAGAGATATCAACCAGCAGTGAACGGGTTAAAGGTGGTTAGAGGTGCACACATGCCTTAGTGGAGGTGTACCTTCATCAAGCGTCTCTGAAAGTTGGACTGGTCACCAGACATAAAGCCGTGGTCATAGCGGGGAAAGACCATCTGAACCAGGAGAACAGAGGAGGAGGAAGAGAGAGAAAAAAGGAAGAGTAGGGATGGAGGGAAGCACGGAGAGGGTGCAGAGCAGAAGATGGAAAGAGAAAGTGACAGAGAGGTGGATAGAGAAAGCGAGATAGAGGGAAAGGAAACAGAAAGAAAGAAATACCAAGAAATCAGTGGTTAAATAAGTCGGGGACCGATTTCAGGCTGAAGTCTCCCTCCATTCTCCAAGGAGAGACAGAGTGAGGTGCTGAGAAGTGAGAGACTGACAGAGTAAGCTTCCAGGTAAGAGGTCAGGGTTGATAGGTCAGAGTTGAGAGGTCAAAGGTGACCCAGCAACTGTAGTCCAGCGGAGAGAGACAGGCAGGTCAGCAGAGGCCTGCTGGGAGAACAAGGCTAGGGAGGGGCACGAGGGACAAACCTTAACGGTGAGGATCTGATTACTGTGCAGACCTGCGTATGAGTTGTGGGAAGGAGGGCCCTGGGGGAGGAGGGGGGAGGAGAGGGGAGAAACACAGAGGAGGGTGAGTCACCTGTCGGAGGAAAGGTGGAGCACCATGTGGCTAAGGTAAACGTTCAACAGGTGTGTGACAATCCATTCGCCACATGGGTGTCTATAATGTTAAAATGTAGAAGGATTAATCTGTATACTACCGGTACTCATATCTCTTCATACCCAGTTAGACATAGCTGTAGAGTACACTAAATAGTCATCAAATAGCACCAACTATAAATAATCATGTATAGTCGGGGCTTGGACCTTTCTATAATCTATCCACTCTCCAAGAAATCCATATGTTAGTATATGTGAACCAGTCTGTACCTATTTGCTGTATATGTCCTTTTCTTTCTTTGTAAACCAATAAATGTGTGACTCACTCTATAATAATGCATCTCTTTAAACCCACAGAGGAGGTTGTGTTTGGAGTCCAACAGACAGTAACTATGATCATTTCCTCTCAAGCAGAACAGAACAGAGAGTCTGTCGGCAGATAACTCATATGGAGACCAGCAACTCTGTTTGAGTTCCCTTACAAAACAAAACAAATGGATGGGAGAAAGGGACGAGAGAGAGGGACGAGAGAGAGGGACGAGAGAGAGGGACGAGAGAGAGGGACGAGAGAGAGGGATAGAGAGAGTTGGTGGGCGAGGGGAAATAAAAGGGAGGGAGAGAGAGAGGGAGAGAAAAGATAGAGAAAGCAAAAGACGAACAGAGACAAGAGGGAGAGAGATAAAGAGAGGGAGAGAGAGAACGAGAGAGAGATATGCCAGTCTGGTCATAAGTTTTCTGTTAGTGGGCTGCGGCGATCGTTGGACAGCTGAGGTTTCCGACACCACAGCCTCTCTTTCCCCCCTCTCTTCTGTCTCGTTCACTCACTCATTCCTACCGTGAAGACCACATTTGATCATCTCTTATAGCACAGTCTGACTATAGAGTGAAAGGGTGTCACACACTCATCTCCCCTACACCTCATGTACACTGTACAACCTAGGTTCCTTCTGACCACATGGCTCAGTGTGTTTGTGTGTGTGTGTGTGTGTGTGGAAGATCCTACTCTTCCAGCATCAGGCTGACAGTAAGACAAAAAAATTGTCTAGCTTCTAAGCTCCTATCCACCATGCCCTCTATCTCACCCACACTGAGGGAAAGAGAGAGGACAGCTTGGGTTGGGATAAAACCCCACCATGGCATGTCTTTCATCGCAGTCTGAAGATGAACCTAAATACACAGTTGCTTCCTGTTGGGACGCAACAGTCAAGAGTCTTGTCTTAAAGATGGAGAGCCTCTTGAGCTAGAATGTTTGTCGACCTTCTTCAAAGGTGCTTTGAACAGCCTCAAGTAAAATCATTGTGATATCTTTCTGTTGTAGAGTGGTGGCTGTTTTTGTTATTGTTATTGAGTATATTTGAATGTCTCTGCCATTCTGGGTTGTTGGGTATCTTTTAATGTCTCTGCCATTCTGGGTTGTTGAGTATCTTTTAATGTCTCTGCCATTCTGGGTTGTTGGGTATCTTTTAATGTCTCTGCCATTCTGGGTTGTTGAGTATCTTTTAATGTCTCTGCCATTCTGGGTTGTTGGGTATCTTTTAATGTCTCTGCCATTCTGGGTTGTTGAGTATCTTTTAATGTCTCTGCCATTCTGGGTTGTTGGGTATCTTTTAATGTCTCTGCCATTCTGGGTTGTTGAGTATCTTTTAATGTCTCTGCCATTCTGGGTTATTGTATATTTTTTAATGTCTCTGCCATTCTGGGTTGTTGAGTATCTTTTAATGTCTCTGCCATTCTGGGTTGTTGAGTATCTTTTAATGTCTCTGCCATTCTGGGTTGTTGAGTATCTTTTAATGTAATGTCTCTGCCATTCTGGGTTGTTGAGTATCTTTTAATGTCTCTGCCATTCTGGGTTGTTGGGTATCTTTTAATGTCTCTGCCATTCTGGGTTGTTGAGTATCTTTTAATGTCTCTGCCATTCTGGGTTGTTGAGTATCTTTTAATGTCTCTGCCATTCTGGGTTGTTGAGTATCTTTTAATGTCTCTGCCATTCTGGGTTGTTGAGTATCTTTTAATGTCTCTGCCATTCTGGGTTGTTGAGTATCTTTTAATTTTAATGTCTCTGCCATTCTGGGTTGTTGAGTATCTTTTAATGTCTCTGGGTTGCTTTTAATGTCTCTGGGTTGTTGAGTATCTTTTAATGTCTCTGCCATCCTGGGTTGTTGAGTATCTTTTAATGTCTCTGCCATTCTGGGTTGTTGAGTATCTTTTAATGTCTCTGCCATTCTGGGTTATTGAGTATCTTTTAATGTCCCTGCCATTCTGGGTTGTTGAGTATCTTTTAATGTCTCTGCCATCCTGGGTTGTTGAGTATCTTTTAATGTCTCTGCCACCCTGGGTTGTTGAGTATCTTTTAATGTCTCTGCCATTCTGGGTTGTTGAGTATCTTTTAATGTCTCTGCCATCCTGGGTTGTTGAGTATCTTTTAATGTCTCTGCCATTCTGGGTTGTTGAGTATCTTTGAATGTCTCTGCCATTCTGGGTTATTGAGTATCTTTTAATGTCTCTGCCATCCTGGGTTGTTGAGTATCTTTTAATGTCTCTGCCATTCTGGGTTGTTGAGTATCTTTTGTCTCTGCCATCCTGGGTTGTTGTATCTTTTAATGTCTCTGCCATTCTGGGTTGTTGAGTATCTTTTAATGTCTCTGCCATCCTGGGTTGTTGAGTATCTTTTAATGTCTCTGCCATTCTGGGTTATTGAGTATCTTTTAATGTCTCTGCCATTCTGGGTTATTGAGTATCTTTTAATGTCTCTGCCATTCTGGGTTGTTGAGTATCTTTTAATGTCTCTGCCATCCTGGGTTGTTGAGTATCTTTTAATGTCTCTGCCATTCTGGGTTGTTGAGTATCTTTTAATGTCTCTGCCATTCTGGGTTGTTGAGTATCTTTTAATGTCTCTGCCATTCTGGGTTATTGAGTATCTTTTAATGTCTCTGCCATTCTGGGTTGTTGAGTATCTTTTAATGTCTCTGCCATTCTGGGTTATTGAGTATATTTTAATGTCTCTGCCATCATGTGTATGTGATCTGAGCTCACTTCAGCAAATCCGTAGAGCTCTGTTCAAAGTGACTTAGTGCATAGATATATACATATAGGTGGCCCCAGCAGGAATCAAACCCACAACCTTTGACGTTGCAAGTGCCATGCTCTACCTACTGAGCCACACAGGACCACATTGGTTGTGTGTGCTCCTACTGTCGACATCAATATATTATCAAGTCCTGTTAACACAGACGACACATGCAAATAGTTGATATGTATACCCCCAAAACTCTCATTCAGCAGCATATACTGACTGAGAGTCCCATCCCGCTAATTGGCTGACACTTGTCACCTAATCTATCAACGCCCAATCAACGAGCAACGTGCCAAGCTGCAAATACTGTAGCAGGCTGCGAGCTGCTTTGTTTTGGCAAAACGTGTGCTTCTAAAGCAATCCATTGTGGCTCTAAAGTTACCCAGGCAGATCGCAGCTACAGGCGCCGCATCCAAGTACACTGTTTATCCCTTGGCGCAATAGCTGACGCATAATGCCAAAGGGATTCATTACCACGCAGAAAATTACCGCAAGATCGAGCAGGATTGGCTGGTAGGCTGGGAAACCAAAGGGACTTATGGCTAGATAAAAGTCAGGAATTTCATCAATGTTGCCGACCGCGCCGTAAATACCACTGGGTTTGTCCTTCGTTGACATGTAATAGCAATAGCTCACAATACCTCACAAACACCAGTGTGGTTCAGAATGAGATGTGAATGAGAGACAGTGGTTGCATCCCAAATGACACCGTAGTTCCCATATATGGTCAAAAGTAGTGCACTATATAGGGAACAGGGTACCATTTGGGATGCAACCTCTGACAGAGAGAGAGAGAGAGAGAGAGCAGTAGCTGAGTATATAAAGAAGGGCTCATACCGACAGTAGGTAGGAGACAACGTTTGCCTGTAATCTGTCACCTAACCCAGAGTAACCTCATCAAGCACAGTGATAAGATATACAAGACTGTAAAACTGTTAATCTAAGGCCATGACTTCTTACAGAATCGTCCACACCACATGTCCCCAGGGGAGCAGTTTTTGGACCTGCACTGAGTAAAGTAGGAGATAATTATATAGATGTTTAAATACAGGGATGGATGATATCACATCATGAAAAGGCAACAATGACAGCATACTCCAGATGCAGAGAGAGATTACCCCCACAATGTAAAAAGAGATGGTTTGGAGGAGACCGGTCCCCTCGGGATGCTAGTTCTGGCTCGGAGTCCTAGTTTTGGGGTTTCCACGGTGACATATAAGTATTTCCACCATACTTAAATGGCTTAATTTCTTATATTTGACTGGAACAGGGGGAGCTTTTAAAACCTCATCAGAAGAGGAAGAGTGAGTTCTGGGTTCGGCCGTCATGCTAGCCACGTTGGGAAAACATGTACACATAAACGCAGAAATTCACGCACCCACACACACACACACCGCCTCGCCTAAATGATCAGAGGAATTATACAGTGTGTTAACGGTGTGTGTAAAGACCGGTCATCTTTCTGTGCATATACATGTGTTAACAAGGCAGTGATGAACAATGAGAGCAGAGTGTTTTTCAGATGTTATAAATACTCCACAGAGCCAATTCCCCTCCACCCTCTCCCCATCACCTTTTTTCTCCATTTGGGATGGACAATTACCCTAATATGCAGGGAGAGGGGGAACGGGAGGGAGGGAGGGGAGCCAGATGGAGCCAGAGAACAGATGATAGAGTTTGGGACGTAAACAAGAGTTGGAGAACAGAGTTGGAGAACAGAGTTGGAGAACAGAGTTGGAGAACAGGAGTTAAGGTGCTTTATTCAAACAAGCACCCTGGTTGCTTGAATTTCCTCAGGTCAGGTGCATACATACAGTATACTGTACGTACAGTACATTCGGAAAGCATTCAGACCCCTTGACATTTCCACATTTTGTTACGTTACAGTCTTATCCTGAAATGTATTACATTGTTAATTTCCCCTCATCAAATCAAATCAAATCAAATCAAATTTTATTTGTCACATACACATGGTTAGCAGATGTTAATGCGAGTGTAGCGAAATGCTTGTAGTGTAGCGAAATGCTTGTAGTGTAGCGAAATGCTACACAATACCTCATAATGACAAAGCAAAAACTTTTCTTAAAACATTTTTGCAAATGTATAAAAAATATATATATATATATACGTATATCACATTTACATAAGTATTCAGAACCTTTACTCAGTACTTTGTTGAAGCAACTTTGGCAGCGATTACAGCCCCGTGTCTTCTTGGGTACGATGCTACAAAGCTTGGCACACCTGTATTTGGGGAGTTTCTCCCATTCTTCTCTGTAGATCCTCTCAAGCTCTGTCAGGTTGGATGGGGAGCGTCCCTGCACAAGTCTCTCCAGAGATGTTCGATCGAGTTCACGTCCGGGCTCCCATCAAGGATCTCTCTGTACTTTGTTCCCAGTCCCTGCCACTGAAAACAGAATCTTGTTTTTCATGGTCTGAGAGTCCATTTAGGTGCCTTTTGGCAAACTCCAAGCAGGTTGTCATGTGCCTTTTTACTGAGGAGTGACTTCCGTCTGGCCACTCTACCATAAAGGCCTGATTGGTGGAGTGCTGCAGAGATTGTTGTCCTTCTGGAAGGTTCTCCCATCTCCACAGAGGAACTCTGTTGCTCTGTCAGAGTGATCATTGGGTTCTTGGTCACCCCCCTATCCAAGGACCTTCTCCCCCGATTGCTCAGTTTGGCCGGGCGGCCAGCTCTAGGAGGAGAGGTGTTTCCAAACTTGATGGTTTCAAACTTCTTCCATTTAATAATGATGGAGGCCACTGTGTTGTTGGGGACCTTCAATGCTGCAGAAATGTTTTGGTACCCTTCTCAAGATCTGTGCCTCGACACAATCCTGTCCCGGAGCTCTACGGACAATTCCTTCGACCTCAAGGCTTGGTTTCTGCTCTGACATGCACTGTCAACTGTGAGACCTTATGTAGACAGGTGTGTGCCTTTCCAAATCATGTCCAATTAGTTGAATTTACCACAAGTGGACTCCAATCAAGTTGCAGAAACATCTCAAGGGTGGTCAATGGACCTGAGCTCAATTTCAAGTCTCCTAGCAAAGGGTCTGAATATTTATGTAAATAAGGTAATTCTGTTTTTTATTTTTAATACATTTGCAAAAATGTCTAAAAACCTGTTTTCTCTTTCCCATTATGGGGTATTGTGTGTAGATTGCTGAGAAGAAAATACATTGTCTAATACCTTTTAGAATAAGGCTATAACATAACAAAATGTGGGAAAAGTCAAGGGTCTGGAATACTTTCTGAATGCTCTATGCATACCCGACATCGTTCAGTTCAACAGTCAGAGAGACTGAGCGAGATAGGGAAACAGGTTTAGAGAGGGAGAGAAACTTACCCTGGGCCCAATGTCTCCCTGGTCACCCTGTAGAGGACACACATGGAGAACAACCATCAACACAAAAAAAGACATTGGCTTGATTATCCCTGTGGGAAAATGTGGGTTGCTGCACTGTGCAGACATAAATACACATAATCAAATATAGACAAGGACTTACTGACAATACATGCAGGTAGAAAAGGTACAATTCATGAGAGGTCAATGATTCATCTGTACACTATATATCAGTACATTCTGTCAACTAAATTTCAACTGTAGGCCACCTTCCTACTGGTGGTTGGTTTAAAACATTCAGAAGCCTTAATGCTACTTAGACAGAGGATTGCTTGACTCTATCCATTTTGTACCCTGGGGCCCTATAACGTCACCCCGAGGGGAGTAGCTCAAACTCCTGGTAAAGAGGATGTCTGGGGTCCAGCTGTACCTTGTGGGCTGTAGTGAGGGCTCTTTTGTCATAGATGACCTCCAGACCTGTCTGCTTGACACCCATCACCTTACTTGCAGAGCTATGAGCAGGGCTCTCAAATACGTGATTTTCCCATGTTATATATATTTCCTAAGAATAATACTGAGAAGTTGTGCAAATTATGATAATACACTTTTAGTGTAAGAGCTGTTTGAAAAGACCGCCTGAAATTGTAGTTTGTTTGGCTCGGTTGGATATTTTTGAGCCATCTGGTGACATCTTAAGTCAACAGACCAATAACAAAGAGAGTTTGCCCTCTTCTCTGCCAATAACGGCTAGTTCAGGTTACACACCCAGCCCATTAGGCCCCTCAGACCACTTCCAGACAGTCCAAGCAACATTCTTGCTTGAGAAATTGCACTTAGCTAAGAAGCAATTCTTTCTTTTTGACCATTTTAATTTTAAACAATCACAGTAAGGTACTTAATTGTTACCCAGAAAGGATTTGATATTGAGATAAAAACGGTTACAATGCACCTTTAAGACACTTTCAATGAAGGACTTGTAAAATAGTGACAATAAAACATGATCACTGTAACAACCGTTGGTGGAAGAAGGTGAGGAACAAGATGCAGCGTGGTAAGTGTTCATTATTTTAATAAACTGAACACTAAATAAAACAAGGAACAAAAGAAACAACCGAAACAGCTCCGCCAGGTGCAAAACACACTAAACAGAAAATAACTACCCACAAACACCAGGTGGGAACAGGCTACCTAAGTATGGTTCTCAATCAGAGACAACGATAAACTGCCTCTGATTGGGAACCATACCAGGCCAAACACAGAAATACAAAAACATAGAACAAAAACATAGAATGCCCACCCCAACTCACGCCCTGACCAAACTAAAATAGAGACATAAAAAAGGAACTAAGGTCAGGATGTGACAATCACCATTAAAAGAGGTTCGCTTCCTTCAAAATTAGAGCCTCAACGGTCCTTTCTTATAAATCTGTTCTGTGCATTTCCCCCGTTGTAGCGTGTGGTTAAATACAACACCCAAGAATGTACAGTCCTCCTCCACTACCTCGATGTCTTGTCCCTGAACAACAGTCATGGGGTGGGTGTTATGTTTTATTTCTAAAGTCATTATTCATTTCGGCCACATACACTTCGGTCTACGTTTGGAACAGTTGACAGCAGGGAAACGACACAATTAGCAGTGATGCTACAGTAAGTAAACCAAAGCCACCATCTGCAAAGCCAATGAAATATGGATTCATGAATCATCTCCCACAATGGAAGCTGTTGAGAGGAGAGTGTTGCTGCTGCTCAGATGAGGTGGATTTGGGCTCTGTGTTCTCATAACAGGGCTATGGAGATTACAGAACGGCAGCCCATTTTCCGGAACCTTCGCATCATCCGTCATTCCAAACTGCTGTTCACTTTACCACACTTGTGTTGCTCCTGTGACCATGCTTAAATGCTCCACACACGCATATGACACACACACACACACACACGTGCGCTAGCATGTACAAACACACAAACACAGAGTCATCCATTGGTCCAATATAGTGCTATCCATTTCAAACATATTGGGCTGGGCAAAGTGTGACAGTGTGTGAGTATCATTGAAAAAGAGGTGGATGGGATCTTAGCAGTATGCTACAGTACAGTGCTACAGGGCTGTGAACCGGTTCATGTCCTGACATGAGAGATCTCTGACTGCAGCTAATATATGAGCTCTGTACAGTACATGCAGGCCAGGTAATCTATGTGCTCTTGGATAGGAGACATGTGAGAATGTGTGTGCGGGCGGGTGATTGAGAGCGTGTGTGGGTGTTTTGTGTAAAATATGGCTTGTTTGATAGAAGGTGTCTGAGAACGCGTGTGTGTGTGTGTGTGTGTGTGTGTGTGTGTGTGTGTGTGTGTGTGTGTCCATCTGTCAGTCAATGTGCACAATCCGTGCACAGGATGCAATTCCCAGTTGCACATCCTTCTGGATTCTGCACACAGTACAGCTGGGAGTGAGGTAAAGTTCTATATTTGAACATACCTTATCTCCCTTGAGTCCCACTGGTCCCTGGAGAAAAAACGAGAGATAACGAGAGAAAAATCAGTTGTTACAAATCTGTGTTTGATGCTGAAAAATGTATATCCCCACAGGATCTTTTTTTTTAACCTTCTGCTTAATAAGAAGACTCTAGGGTGATCTAACTCCAACAATAAGGCACATATCTCCCTGATTCACTATTAACAACCAGGGGATGGCATTCAATCAAACAGAATGTGATGATTTTGCCCCACATATCCATGTCACTCACAGAAATACACCTTGTCGAAAGTCATAGGGAGTTTAAAAGTTTTGTCTCTGAACGTGAGCCAGCGTAAAAACGACCTGAGCTCTTTTCGCAAACATTTAGCGACTTTCGCTAATGTTTGCCGACTGAGTAAAAAGACTCCGGGAGTCCTGTTGAAGGGTTTCTGAGGTAATGAGAAATACAATTCAAAGGCCAAGATGTACATTCTTCCACCCCTCCCGCAGAGAATGACTTTTCCATGTAATGAGGTAGAACTGTGCTGTTCGGTATGGAGACTGGAGAGGAACCATTCGCTAAAATCGCTAAGGGGTTGGCAGCCACAGCGCACTGAAGCTATGCTTTGACTGAGCTAACGCTATTTTGACATGCTGTGTGTGTTAGGGATGACTTGACTGGTTGACTGGCTGAGTACTTATCGACAGTGGACTCATAGATGAGCTAATCCTCACTACGGGCCATCCTCTCGCCCACCTCTCAGGCACACTGATCTATCTGATGACAGGTGGCACTTGGGACCGTGAATGTGGCTCCTGACCGCAGACCGCGCTATGACCACAAACCCACTGTGATCGACCATACTGGAGAGATCACAAACCCACCGTGATTGACCATACTGGAGAGCTGTAGGGGACATCTGCTAATAATGTCCTCCAGGCCGACAGGTTGAGCTGAGCTCAGTGTGTGTGTGCATGTGTGTGTGAAAAAGAGTCTTTCTGTGTTTCTCTCCTACACTGGGTAAGACAAGGAAAGGAAGTGAGTGGAGAAGGGGGAAAAGTGTGAGATGAAAAGAGGGGGTAGAGTGTGGGTAAAAGAGGGTGTAGTGTGAAGGGAAAAGAGGGGGTAGAGTGAGGGGGAAGGGGGTTAGTGAAGGAAAAGGGGGATAGAGCAAGGGGAGAAGGGGGATATTGTTAGGTGAGATGGGGGTAGAGCGAGGGGGAAGGGGAGTTAGTGTGAAGGAAAAGTGCGAGGGGGGAAAAAGAGGGGATAGTGTGAGGGGAAAGAGACGGTAGCGCCAGGGGAAAAGAGGGGATAAGGGTGAGGGGTAATGTGATTCCCCACTTGTTGACAGGGAGAAGCTTAACTCCTGCTCTCTTCCATTTCCTTCAGGCCCAGAGAGACAGAGAGGAAGAGAGGGGAAGAGTTGGAGAAAAGGAGGGAGGGAAGATCAGGGCACCAAGCTGTCTGGACCTCCAACCTCTCACTCTTCTTCTTCTGTCTCGTTTTCTCTCTCTCTCTTGCCCTGGGCATCTTTTATCGTTCCTCTCTAACTCCGTATCCTCCATTTATCCTTTCTCTTTACCCCCTCCCTCTCCTTATCCTCCTCTCTTCTTCCACCTTTCTCTTCCTTCCCTCTTTCCACTCACATCCATCTCTCCTGTCACTCCTCCTCTACGGTGTGGTGTGCTGTGAGGTCGCCCATCAGTAAAAACACAGTAAGAAGGCCTGTGCCACACCTGGTTGACTTTAACGGCAGAGCTCTGATTGCTGTGAAAGCCCCTTTAAAGGACAACCCCAGCTTGACATCTTCTTTAGCAGGAAACAACTGATTAATGATGTTTGGAGAGTGCTATTCAAACCGCTCTCTGCAAGTGTTTCAGTGGATAAATGAGTCCTCTCTTCGTGGCCAAAGCTGAGCAAGGTGGCCGTAGTAATTACTTTTTAAAGAGCCTCTGTCGAAAGTCATAAACTCTCTCTCTTATTCACCCTCTCTCCCGCTCTCCTAACCCATTCTCTTCGCCTCGGCTGTTCCCCCTATCCCCAATGTCCTTTCTCCCTGAGTGAGTGTGTGTGGGTAGGGCAGTGTGTTGGGGAAGTGTACCACCAGGGACTGGCTGATAGATGGGCCCCAGGGCTGGAGTGAATAGGGGTTTCAGTGCTCTGTCCTCAGGCAGAGCTGAGTCATGACTCCAATGAGGTCTGGAGAGGCTGGGACAACTTTTGGAAGGATTACATGATTGCTACTGATCGTAACCTCGCCAACTCACTATAGATGTATTTTCCAACTAGGACAATAAATAACGATTGATGACGTGCAGAAACGAGTCACTTGGCTTACAGATTCCAATAATCACCTACGTTCACAGACTTATTATATATCATATCTATATTATATTATATATATTATATTATATCCCTGTAACTTTTACGTGTGTCCCACTCCCAACAACATGATAACCACTGAAGGAATGAGAAGAATGAGCGTACCTGACTTCCTTTAGGACCTGGGAGACCCTACGAAGAGGAGAGAGAGTCAAAGAGTTAAAATCAATAAAAGATTGCAGTAAAATTAGAGGATGTTTCATTCAACTGTCAAATAGATACTCACTGGTTTGCCATCCATGCCGAGCGGGCCCTACGGAGAGATAGTGAGGGAAAGAGAGAACAAGAGAAAAAGAAAATTAAAAGAGACAGATTAACCCATGTGTTTTGAGCAGTGATTGCCCCAGAGATCCATTAGAGAACAGCCTATAAAGTGTGAGTGTGTGTGAGTCAATGAAGTATAAAATGAGTCAATGGCTGCTTGTAAATCTCACTGATGACTCCGAGGACACTGTTTCTGTTTGCCAAACCAACAATGATGTCACCCCTCTAGTACAACATTCTCCCTATGTGTCTGTCTCACACACACACACACACACACACACACACACACACACACACACACACACACACACACACACACACACACACACACACACACACACACACACACACACACACACACACACACACACAAAACTCTGGGCAGAAAAATATCTGTAACAGAGTTGGGTAATGCAACTGACGTCATAAACAAATCGACATAAACAACAGTAAACAAAGTGTTTCATGAGTGAGCCAAAGATGGAGGAGGAAAGGAAAAAGACAAAAGGTGAGTGTTTAAACACATTATATATCCTGCCCATTTGGTGTGTTTGTGTGTGTGTGTGTGTGTGTGTGAGGAGGGTGAGGGCTGACGGTGTGTCTGCTTCTATGGACTGTGGGTGGACATGTCCCAGCTGTGCATAGCACGCCTCCGAACCATCCACCCACTCGCACACAGGCACACATGCATGCAGGCACACACACACAAACAAATGTCCCGACTGCACCCAGCACGAAACACCCACAGCATGTGTCCCAAAGTACATCACTTCATATAGTCTGCATTACTGCAGAGTGCATCACTTCAAGCTCTGGCCTGTGTAATGTATATAAACAGAGAGAGGTAAAAGTTATGGCTGTCTTCAGTCGATGTCCACTCTCAAAGAGGTGCTGAAATAGGAGGCAGACCTGGGCCATGTTTAGCTGCCAAACGTTGTTGGACAGCTCTGTCCCCTCACCTGTGATGACTTACAGTGGGAAGAATAATAAATGTTGTCATCACCTCTCTGTTTTACCAGCCCCTAGAGTACCTTGCACAGAAGCTTCTCGAAGCGTAACCCTACGACTGCATCTGCCTTCATGCTTTGATGGATGGAGGGAGGACAGGAGGATAGGAGGGTGCAGAGAGGGAGAAAAGTTATATTTTTGAAAATAGGACTATATGAGTCTTTTTTACTGTTCATGTTCTCGCTTTGGTCTCATAAGGAGATGGCATGGTCGAAGATAAGCTATGAATGTGTTCCTGTAAAACACAGGGGTTTTTGAAGACCTATAATGTCTCCTTGATTAGGCCCTTATGGTTTAATTAGTGTTAAAGACATTTTTGTTTTTTGCACTTTTCTAGTAGCGTTTCCTGTGTTCATTCAAGTGACTGACTGAATATATCCTCACTATCAGTATCTTCAATTTGGCAGTACGCCCAGGCCCTTGTTTTGAGAAAAAAATATTTCTCAGTTTCAAGGTCTCAGAAGAAGCTTGTGAGGTATTGGTCTGTCACATGCATGACCCAGTACTGGCCAGTCACAAGAATGAAGCAAACATGAATGATTAACTAATTATGAATAAGCTAAATCATGCAAATATATGACTTGTCTGCAGTATATAAGAGAACTAATGGGACTGCCCCGTGAGAGCTCCTGATCGACATGTGTACATGGTGAATTGAGTTGGTTGGAACCGCTCCAGTGCGCTGATAATGAACAATTAATAACTCTCCTTCCGTGGCCTCCAATTGCTCTTAAATACAAGTAAAACTAAATGCATGCTCTTCAACCGATCGCTACCTGCACCTACCAGCCTGTCCAACATCACTACTCTGGACGGCTCTGACTTAGAATACGTGGACAACTACAAATACTTAGGTGTCTGGTTAGACTGTAAACTCTCCTTCCAGACCCATATCAAACATCTCCAATCCAAAGCTAAATCTAGAATTGGCTTCCTATTTCGCAACAAAGCATCCTTCACTCATGCTGCCAAACATACCCTTGTAAAACTGACCATCCTACCAGTCCTCGACTTTGGCGATGTCATTTACAAAATAGCCTCTAATACCCTACTCAACAAATTGGATGCAGTCTATCACAGTGCAATCCGTTTTATCACCAAAGCCCCATATACTACCCACCATTGCGACCTGTACGCTCTCGTTGGCTGGCCCTCGCTTCATACTCGTCGCCAAACCCACTGGCTCCATGTCATCTACAAGACCCTGCTAGGTAAAGTCCCCCTTATCTCAGCTCGCTGGTCACCATAGCATCTCCCACCTGTAGCACACGCTCCAGCAGGTATATCTCTCTAGTCACCCCCAAAACCAATTCTTTCTTTGGCCGCCTCTCCTTCCAGTTCTCTGCTGCCAATGACTGGAACGAACTACAAAAATCTCTGAAACTGGAAACACTTATCTCCCTCACTAGCTTTAAGCACCAACTGTCAGAGCAGCTCACAGATTACTGCACCTGCACATAGCCCACCTATAATTTAGCCCAAACAACTACCTCTTTCCCAACTGTATTTAATTTTAATTTATTTATTTCTTTTGCTCCTTTGCACCCCATTATTTTTATTTCTACTTTGCACATTCTTCCATTGCAAAACTACCATTCCAGTGTTTTACTTGCTATATTGTATTTACTTTGCCACCATGGCCTTTTTTGCCTTTACCTCCCTTCTCACCTCATTTGCTCACATTGTATATAGACTTGTTTATACTGTATTATTGACTGTATGTTTGTTTTACTCCATGTGTAACTCTGTGTCGTTGTATCTGTCGAACTGCTTTGCTTTATCTTGGCCAGGTCGCAATTGTAAATGAGAACTTGTTCTCAACTTGCTTACCTGGTTAAAAAAAGGTAAAATAAAATAAAAAATAAATAAAAATAATTTAAGATTGACTTCGGGTGTCCATGTGTAAGAATTTCCACAACAATTGGGTGTCAACGTACAGGATGATTGATTCTGCCTGCGGCGCATTCCAGTGGGGTCTGTGAGAAAAAAACGCATTTTATAAAGCGTGAGGGAAATTCCCGTCTGACCAAAAGACGATGAGACCCGCTAAGACCAGACCCTTACTGTGAGCTGCCCAGGAGGAGACATTATCCGCGAACAATTGAGGGACGGCAACTGATTTCAGGAAGTCAATTTAAATTAATCTGTATATAAAATATAAAAATAAAGGCGAGTAACGAAGGTACCCATGTTCTTATAGAGTGAAGGCTATTATGAGAAGACTGGAGCGAGGGTGTAATGGTAACATTCTACAGCCACTACAAATAACACAAGGTGTTTTGAATACGGGGTGTTATTTATATGTATAGGAAGTAGCGGCAAGAGAACCATTGAAGATACAGATGGTGCATAGCAAGTAATGACAAGAGAATCGTAGAAGATGCACATGGGGTAATAGGGGAGAATACCGAGTGTGTTTGGGAATAGTACTAACTTAATGTGGAAGTGAAAGTTGTGTGATTGTAAGATATGACATTGATTTAAATTTGGAAAATAAATGGATTTAAATTATTACTATTAAGATTGAAATATGGATAGTAAGCTGATTGAAATTTGGATAATAAGATAGAAATGCAGCTTTTAATAACTGAGTGACTGAGATCTGTCAGGGGACTAGCTCCAGTGTGATAGAGGATTACTGAGTGCGTGAAAGAATGGATACCCCAACCAGTTACGTGTGAGCTGAGTTTTTCGGAAAGTTTTTAGACCATTTGACTTTTTCCACATTTTGCTACATTACAGTCTTATTCTAAAATGTATTAAATAGTATTTCCCCCTCATCAATCTACACACAATACCCCATAATGACTCAGGAAAAACAGGTTTGCTAATTTATTAAAAATAAAACCTAAAATATGACATTTACATAAGTATTCAGACCATTTACTCAGTCCTTTGTTGAAGCACCTTTGGAAGTGATTACAGGCTTGAGTCTTCTTGGGTATGCCGCTACAAGCTTGGCACACCTGTATTTGGGGAGTTTCTCCCATTCTTCTCTGTAGATCCTCTCTAGCTTTGTCAGGTTGGATGGGGAGCGTTCCTGCACAGCTATTTTCAGGTCTCTCCAGAGATGTTCGATCGGGTTCAAGTCTGGGCTCTGTCTGGGCCACTCAATGGCATTCAGAGACTTGTCCCGAAGCCACCCCTGCATTGTCTTGCCTGTGTGCCTTGGATCATTGTTCTGTTGGAAGGTGAACCTTCGCCCCAGTCTGAGGTCCTGAGCGCTCTGGAGCAGATTTTCACTACCCAGCTCTACTTTGCTCCTTTCATCTTTACCCCAATCCTGACTAGTCTCCCAGTCCCTGCCACTGAAAAACATCCCCACAGCATGATACTGCCACCACCATAGGGATGGTGCCAGGTTTCCTCCAGACATGATGCTTGGTATTCAGACCAAAGAGTTCAACTTGGTTTCATCAGACCAGAGAATCTTGTTTCTCATGGTTTGAGAGTCTTTAGGTGCCTTTTGGCAAACTCCACGCAGGATGTCATTTGCCTTTTACTGAGGAGTGGCTTCCATCTGGCTACTCCACCATAAAGGCCTGATTGGTGCAGTGCTGCAGAGATGGTGATCCTTCGGGAAGGTTCTCCCATCTCCACAGAGGAACTCTTGTTGCTCTTTCAGAGTGACCATCGGGTTCTTGGTCAACTCCCTGACCAAGGCCCTTCTCCCCCGATTGCTCAGTTTGTCTGGGAGGCCATCTCTGGGATGAGTCTTGGTGGTTCCAAACTTCTCCCATTTAACCTTTCATACGTGAGTTCCAAATATCTGTAACGGTCGCCCCAGCATGAGTAGTTTTATGCGCCTGATGTCAGAATGTGCTCACTGTTCCAAAATGTGATTATTACGCAACAGGACAGTTAACACGCACTGCTTGCTAATTATCTGTAGGCTATGTTTCAACTTAAGTTTAAATTATTTTCTAACAAGTTGTATTTTCCAACAACAGTTTGAATTTAGGTGTGTAACGCCTCCTCATTAATTCAAAAAGAAGTAGCCCATTTCAGCGTTGCGGATAATTTATGTTTGAGGCTTTACTGAGCCGGACAAACTTCTCCCTGAAGTGCGTGGAGAGCCCATACACTTCACCAATGTTTGCGCAGATCAAGTATGCAGACATTTGCGCAGTCTTGCACTAATTGGAAAATGTTCTGGCTGGCGCTCTCATTGCCTTCCTTATTGTTTTCCTTACAAATAATAACTTTGGAGATGTGTACATTCCTATCAAAGTAAGTTCTTTATTTTCTGTATATCGTGTTGTTGTTTCTACTGTAGGCACATACAGTATGTATATAATTATGTATGTATGTTTGTATGGAGCATAATGTATTTACAGTTTTATTCACATGTTTTCAAGTACTGGTGACAAATAATGCATTCCGATTATTGCATAGATTATAATAGACACCTATGATGTATATAAAATCCTTTTTGAAGGTTATACTGATTATAATGAGCTTATGCTAAGCTATGTGCCAGCTATGTGTGGCGCCATGTTTGTTGACATTATACAATGCATTCTGGGTGTCACGTAAACATCTGTCAGACCAAAGATGTTATAATGAGGTGAAGGAATGGTTCACTCATCTTTCAGGTAAATGTCCGGAAGTGAATGAAGGGAAGTGAATGATCATAGACAATATACCCCCTTCAACCAAACTCATCTTGTCTCCTCTTATTATCTTCGGGCTGATGCGAAAAAACAAACATGGCGGCACGCACAAACTACCCATCGTCGGATTACTTTCGATTTCTAGAAAGTGTTTTACCCAATTATTTAGATCAATGGTGAGCTCATCCGTGATGTACTGAATTATAAATAGTAATTGCTATTAGCTAATTTATATTGTAGTTTCTGTCAGCCGAGAGAAATACAAATATGACCGCTTGTGTTACGTCAATCTTACCTCAGTTAGCGCTAGGATAAATGTAGCCTACATTTTCCGGTTTGAATGATTGTGTTATGCTGTAGCTACTTCTGTGAATGTCTGAACATTGCATCCAAAAATATACTGGTTACATTCTGGACTGTGTAAGGACTGTGTTTGTGCAAAATGTTTCTGTGAAAAAACAGTGTGGCCAGCTCAAATGCTGATTGTTGAGTCAATCAAAACTGGACGTTATAAATAAGCGTTCTAATCACACCGGTTTGAGTGTACGCTGCAGGGACCACTGTAGAATGATCACATCCATTTGTTGGTACGTGTGAAAAGGTTAAGAATTTGGAGTCTCATAGCAAAGGATCTGGATACTTATGTAAAGAAGTTATTTTTTATATATTTTCTATTTTTAAATTCTAACAATCTGTTTTTGCTTTGTCATTATGTGGTATTTTGTGTAGATTTCTGAGAAAAAAAGTATATTTAATCCATTTTAAAATAAGGCTGTAATGTAACAAAATGTGGAAAAAGTCAAGGGGTCTGAATACACACCAAAGGCTCTGTATAACGTTATCTAGGGGTTCTGTACACCACCGCCCATCGATCTACATATAGTGAGCACTGACAGGAGAAACCATTGAAAAGTAACAGCTGAGATGGGTAAGGGCTGAACAATGAAGTTCATTGACACCCCCGGACACTGAGATTTTCGAGAGAGAGAGAGAGAGAGAGAGAGAGAGAGAGAGAGAGAGAGAGAGAGAGAGAGAGGGCAACAGTTGAGATGGGTAAGGGCTGTAACAATGTTCAGTGATGCCCCCGGGCACTGAGATTTCCTTGACAATATGCACCCCCGGGCTACTGCGTTGTGATCGTTGCTGCAATGTGGACGTGAATCAATAAGGTTTTATAAGATTTATAGCGATTCTGTATGGAGATTTGAAAGAAGAGAATATTTTCCCCCGAATATGCTGTTAAATAGAACACGAGTGAATATGTAAACCCCTGTATGAAAAGAACACTGGTGTAGAGGAGGAATTTGTGATGTAACACAAATGTATAATCGGTTACTAGGGATAAAGATGAAGGAACAATGGAAAATAATAATAATAATAATAATTTATTATTACAATTTATTTGACTCCCGATGGAGTTTTTGTTGATATCCCAACTGATGCCATTCTAAACCAATTTGTAAGTAGGCAAAATGGAAACTGTCTGTCCTGTCTCAGGTGCCAGACTTATTATGGACAGAGCACGCCATCTACAGGGGACTGATAGACAGTGCCAACCCAGTTAATACATATTGATCCCTCCAAAGCATTACATATGAATCTTAAAATAATAGACATCTAATAATTATTGAAGCAGAAAATGAATATTCAACAGAGATTGGTAATAAAAATATATAGTAACTTTTTGAAGGTACTAAAATGAAAAGAATGCCTTCTAATATGGAGAAAGTTATCATGTTTGTTTTGTTTTAAACCTTGTAATGGGGAAAAGCAGAACATCGTTTGAGAGTGATCCGGGTGTATTAGCAGTAGTGATTGAGGTGTTCCTATTGGAAAGGGAGTCCTAGTTGAAAGAAACAGATATGGAGACTTGTGAAAGTAACAGAGTATATAGAAATGAGCTTTCAGATAGCATTCTAATAATGCAATGTCTTAGCAATTTGAAGAAGTAAATGTTTCAATACAAGGTCACATGACAGATAGAGGGATTGAGCATTAGGACTGATATTAAATTAGAGGCTGCCATCTGGTGTTTGGGTTAGAGATAAGGTTCCTGTGGAACATTAGATAGCCGCCAGTACAAAATTTACTCAAACTGGCTGTAAGGGACACAGTGTGGGTAAAGGACACAATGAGGAAATTTGGGACAGAGGTATGAATAATTGAATAAAACATGTTTTTGACAATGTATTACTCAATTCTATAGTTTGGGTGGCACCAGTTATTTATTAAGCAAGAACGTAATGTCATCTAAAACAATCATTTTTTTCCATTAAGTGAACTGTGTCCAGAATGAAGTAGATCCAAGTAAATGTTTTGAGTACCGAATGTTGAACTGATAAGCCAGCACCAACTTTTTGAAGGTCCTAGTTAGGTTTGTTAAAACCTGTTGCGACTCTAGGGGCAGTATTTTCATTTTTGGAAAAAAAACGTTCCCGTTTTAAACAGGATATTTTGTCAGGACAAGATGCTAGAATATGCATATAATTGTCAGATTTTGATAGAAAACACTCTAAAGTTTCCAAAACTGTAAAGATATTGTCTGTGAGTATAACAGAACTGATGTTGCAGGCGAAAGCCTGAGAAAAATAGCCGTAGGCGGCTTACATTGCGTAAGTGGTCACCTGATGGCTCCCAGGGTGACTCTTGCGTAAAATACAGAGGTAGCCATTACTCCAATCGGTCCTAAAGAAAAACAAATTGTCCCGACGGATATATTATCGAATAGATATTTGAAAAACACCTTGAGGATTGATTATAAACAACGTTTGCCATGTTTCTGTCGATATTATGGAGCTAATTTGGAATATTTTTTGCCGTTTTCGTGACTGCAATTTCCGGGCGATTTCTCAGCCAAACGTGAAGAACAAATGGAGCTATTTCGCCTACAAAAATAATCTTTTGGGAAAAAATGAACTTTGGCTATCTACCTGGGAGTCTCGTGAGTGAAAACATCCGAAGTTCATCAAAGGTAAACGATTTAATTTGATTGCTTTTCTGATTTGTGACAAGGTTGCCTGCTGCTAGCAAGGCATAATGCTATGCTAGGCTATCGATAAACTTACACAAATGCTTGTCTAGCTTTGGCTGTAAAACATATTTAGAAAATCTGAGATGGGTGATTAACAAAAGGCTAAGCTGTGTCTCAGTATATTTCATTTGTGATTTTCATGAATAGGAATATTTTCTAGGGATATTTATGTCCGTTGCTTTATGCTAATTAGTGTCAGGCGATGATTACGCTCCCAGATGCGGGATGGGGAGTCAGTAGAGGTATAAACAACAGGTTTCATATTTTGACTAGTTTATGTCCCAAGGACAGTTTGTACAGAGTTGTATTTCAATGCAACAGGTCAAACTGACAACGATTACAAGAGAGGGGCTCTGGGATTGTTTACTTTAGAAGGTGCCTATTCAGCTTGATGGGACACTGTATCATCTAATGTGTCTGATGTATAATTCTATATATAAGCAAAGTTTTTTTTACATGCTTATCAATAATTCTGTATCTCTCCCTTTGAAAGGCTTCCTATGGCAAGTGCCTTGGGACAGCAGTTAAAGTTATCCGGATCCAGCTGTTAAGGGAGCTCGCAAATTAAGTAAGGCCTGGCCATTCTGTTTGATTTTACCCTACGATTTTTACTACGCACAGGCCAGCACCCACACACAACCCACCTGTTAATGAATACATGTTAGTGAATAATACTCTGATTTATTGTGTGGAGTCTTTTTATTTTTTACGGGTTAGAAAGGATGCTGTACACAAATGATATTTTCTGAAGTTTCTATTGTCAGAGTTTTGGTTGCACACAAGTACATTCTCCTAATTATGATGTAGAAAGACAAGGCTTCTAGAGACATAGCTATGCCCCTACATTGTGAGGAGAGCCACTAGATTGTAGCTTGGGCTAACCTTGCCCCAATATGCATGTGCTCTGGACCAAATTTGGGAGATCTCTAGAGACGTGGCTCTGCAAAACAGACTATCTTTTGGCAATCATTGGCCATGAATGTTTTACTTTTGTAAACAGAGTTCACTCTTCTAATATGACTGATCTCACCGAACACATTGCCACTGTTGCTAAGAATAATTCCCCACAACCAGAGGCGACGCCTGCAACTTGGTTGGAATCCCTGTTTGGAAGTTGGGGATGCCAAATTGCCAAATGGGCTGCAGCGTGCAATTTTTTCTTCGTTTTTCTAATTTAGTTATTTAACATGCTGTGTATGTGTGTGTATTTTTGATAAATTCACTTCCGTTAATAGAAGTATAACCTTTACTATGATGATAGTATTACCATACTAATTCGATTGTATAACCCAGAATGAAGGGTTTAAAATATGAAGTGTCTGGTTTTATGTGTTGATTTCCCTTACTTTAATAGAAATATGATAGACCCTTGTTTTGAGAAAGAAAGATATCTCAGTTTCAAGGTCTCAGCTTAGAAAAGAAACCTCGTGAGGTATTTGTCTGTCAAATACATGACCCGGTATTGGTCGGTCACATGAATGAAGCAAACGTTAATGATGAATTAGCTAATGAATAAGCTAAATCATGCAAATATGACTTGTCTGCAGTATATAAGAGAACTAACGGGACTACCTCGTGAGAGCTCCTGATCGACATGTGTACAATAGTGCATTGAGTTGGTTGGAACCTCTCCAGCGCACTGATAATAAACAATTATTAATTTAAGTTTGACTTCGGGTGTCTCTGTGTAGCTTTGGGCTGTTAGGTTCTATCTGCAAGAAGATGATTCTGAGATAATTGGCTTTAAAGTTCTGCACCCTCATTGGTTTGAATGGTGGCAGCAATTTTTATATTGTATTCCTTTGATCTTAACAACATGAATGTGGGTATTTAGAGTCATATATAGATAGATATTATTGAACAGAATAAGGCTGTGTCAATAACTCTATTTTGACAAAAAATATAGTTACTGGCTTATAATTGTGAAACCAGGTAAATGGTCTCAGGGGTCAATGATTTCAAGCATGCAAGAAGGGTTGCATGCCCCACTAGGACTGGAGCTGTGTGTCAGAAGCGTAAGCGTGTGTGTCAGAAGTGTAAGCGTGTGTGTGTGCGTGTGTGTGCGTGTGTGTGTGTGTGTAGTAGTAGTAGTAGTAATGCAGGGCTGAATGCTCTACAAACCCTCATTTCCTTCAATGATCACCACTGTGGTACATAACATGGACGTGCGGGGCAGACAGTGTCTTCATCACCCTGTGAAACACACCTCCCTGTGTGTGCGTGTGTGTGTATGCGTCTGTCTGTTTATCTGTGTGTGTATGTGTGTGTGGGTGATACGTCTGGGAACGTTTAAGCAGCCCTGGTCCCCCTGAGACTCGTCAGAATGAGTAGATGAGGTGCGCACAGTGAGGTCACCGTTCGCAGGAAGACTGAATCAGACCAAAGGACGACTGATTTACGAACCCCAACAAGCCACACAACAGCCTGTGAACAAGACATTTGTGTGTGTTTGTTCTCTGTGTGACTGTATTGTGAGTCGGTCTACATCTGTGTGTTCTACATCTCTGTGTGATCTTATGTGAGTATGTCTACGTCTATGTGTGTGTGTGTGTCTCTGTGTCTGTGAATGTCTACTTCAAACAATTATACCTGTAATCTTTGTTGACAGTTACACAGTATATTAACCCTCTGAACTTGTGCTACTGACATCCAAACTGGAATATGAGAACAACTACGAAACAGCGGATAATATCTATTGTAACAAAAAGTTTAAAAGTCTATGTGATTTATAAGATGTTTATAAAGGTCCACTTCCATCCTGAATGGGGACATCACTAACTTCAGATATATCTCTTTCAGAGGAGGGCCAGTGGAGGACTGTAAATGTCAGGATAAGGTGGGGCAGAGCCTGTGGTTGTGTGAGTGTGTGTGTGTGTGTGTGTGTACCGTAGTTTTCACTGTATGAGGCTGGACCACTTTTGGAAAACTGGTGGACCATTTCTACCCCCATCTCACGAGGTAAAACCAACACAACAGACGGCGAGGCGGAAAAATAAAAAGCTGGAATGCAAATAAAAATAAGACTGAACAAAAAGGCAGCACAACACTGCCAAGATCTCTTAATCTCATACCACAGAGGGAATGAGCAACAGAGAGAGAGAGAGAGAGACAGACAGAGAGAGAGAGAGACAGAAGGGAGAGAAGGGAGAGAGAAGAGAGTGAGAGGGAGAGAGGGAGAGAGAGAGAAGGGAGAGAAGGGAGAGAGAAGAGAGTGAGAGGGAGAGAGGGAGAGAGACAAAGAGAAGAGAGAGGGAGAGCGAAAAATAGGCCTCAAATTACCACTAAAACCTCAAATGGGGAGAAGGGAATATGGAATAATGTATTTTGGTCTGTGGGTTTTTGTCTGTTTGTATCCATAGTGTCCTTGGCCAACTTGCCCCTTGTCCCACAGCAGATACTAATCAGGGAGGATTCTGGGAGCTGTGACTCTGCCTACATAAGCATTCCTCCCGATTAGACGGCTTTTAAACACATTTCTGGAAAATGACTTTGGCTGCAGGGGGTTTGGGTGTGTGTGTGTGTGTGTGTGTTCGTGTGTTCGTGTGTGTGTGTGTGTGTGTGTGTGGAGCAACACTCCTCCTGGTTTCAGCATAGTATAGAAGAGGTATGAACCATGTGTTTAATACGCTCCCTGTTGTTGCAAGGCCTAATTATCCTGTTAGGGTTGAGAGCTGTGAGAGCTGAGGCCTGGGTGTAAACATGAAGGAAAGCTACATGTCTACATGGAGCAGACAGACAACACATGGTAACACATTCATAATTAGCGTGATTGAGCTTAATTGATATTGGGACACCAGAGAGACAGGGGAGGGAGACTATGCACTAATGAGGTGTGAGAGGTGTTTTTTTTCTCTCTCTCTTTCTCCCTCTTTCCCTCTCTCTCTTTCTCTCCCTCATGTATACTCATGTCACAGGAGGAGACAAGGCATGTCCATCACAATGCAAGGTGAGGTCAGGTGAGATTGGAGACCTAAAGAAAGGGATCAGAGAGAAGGAGAGAGGGATCCAAAAAAAGGAAACGAGGACCAGTCACATCTGGATCCAATGCACAAATCCAGCCATCCACCCTCTACGTCTCCCCTCTTCCCTCTCTCTGTCTATCTCTCTCTCTTTGCTGTGGGGGAAACCTTTTATTGAACCATATACGCTAGGGATACGCATGCGGAATTAGGGATACATGACAATCATTCTCTTATTTCCAAAAATTGAAAGGAGCATTTCTTCGATAGCTGGCATATCCCGAACTGAAGAACACTATAAAGCATACCAGAGCTGCACTTAGGAGAGAAAATCACTGACATGCTGGAAGACTGATCCTTTTGATCTGTGCAGTGGCCTCGGAAGAAGAACTATAAGATTGCTTGAGTGTATGAGCTGTATGACAAACCTTGTCCATCAGTCTGAGAAGTGACACAAGAATAAATAATGTTGTCTGGGAATATGAATGAGTGTGTGGGCATGTAAGTGTATGCATGTGTGTGTATTGCAGTGAAAGAGAGCATGTGTGTGTGTGTGTATATGTGTGCTTGTGTGTGTGTGTGTAAGTGTATGCACGTGTGTGTTTGTGGGTGAGAGGGAGAGACCATGTGTGTGTATCTGTGTTTACTCGTCCATGTTGTTCTCAGACATGCAGATTTTGATTGTTTGACAGTGGAGTGACTCTGTGTTGAAACTCTAACTCACAGACTATGATTTATGACAGAAAGAAGTGACAGGGGCTATAAAATATAAGAAATTGGCGTACACACACACACACACACACACGCACGCACACAAGCGCGCACACACACACACACACACACACACGCGCACGCACACAAGCGCGCACACACACACACACACACACACATGCGCGCACACACACACACACACACACACACACACACACACACACACACACACACACACACACACACACACACACACACACACACACACACAGAGACTTATGTCAGGGATTGCACATATGGACTTGTCATTAACTCTGTTTAACATACTGCTAATTCTTCTAGTCAACCCAGCACCCAAATGAATTAATGAGCTGAACGTATATTAGCCTTGTGTCTCTCTCTCTCCCTCCTTCTCTCTCTCTCTTCCTTCTCTCTGTTTCTCTTTCTCTCTTCACTCTCTCAATTCAATTTTACATTTAAAGGGCTTTATAGGCATGGGAACAGATGTTTACATTGCCAAAACAAGTATAATAGACAATAAACAAATGTGAAATAAACAATATAAAATGAAGAGTAAACATTACACTCACAAAAGTTCCAAAAGAATAAAGACATTTAAAATGTCATATTATGTCTATATACAGTGGCTTGCGAAAGTATTCACCCCCTTGGCATTTTTCCTATTTTGTTGCCTTACAACCTGCAATTAAAATATATTTTTGGGGGGGGGGTTTGTATCATTTCATTTACACAACATGCCTACCACTTTGAAGATACAAAATAAAAAAAATGGTGAAACAAACAAGAAATTAGACAAAACAGAAAACTTGAGCAATACTTTGTAGAGCCACCTTTTGCAGCAATTACAGCTGCAAATCTCTTGGGGTATGTCTCTATAAACCTGGCACATCTAGCCACTGGGACTTCTGCCCATTCTTCTTGGCAAAACTGCTCCAGCTCCTTCAAGTTGGATGAGTTCGGCTGGTGTAGAGCAATCTAAGTCATGCCACAGATTCTCAATTGGATTGAGGTCTGGGCTTTGACTAAGCCATTCCAAGACATTTAAATGTTTCCCCTTAAACCACTCAAGTGTTGCTTTAGTGGTATGCTTAGGGGTCATTGTCCTGCTGGAAGGTGAACCTCTGTCCCAGTCTCAAATCTCTGGAAGACTAAAACAGGTTTCCCCCAAGATTTTCCCTGTATTTAGCACCATCCACCATTCCTTCAATTCTGACCAGTTTACCAGTTCCTGACGATGAAAATCATTGTCAGGAATGGTGTTCTTGGGATGATGAGAGGTGTTGGGTTTACGCCAGACATAACTTTTTCCTTGATGGACAAAAAGCTCCATTTTAGTCTCATCTGACCAGAGTACAGTCTTCAATATGTTTGGACACCAAACGTGTTTGCTTATTTTTTTTCTTTAAGCAATGGCTTTATTTCTGGCCACTCTTCAGTAAATCCCAGCTCTGTGGAGTGTACGGATTAAAACGGTCCTATGGACAGATACTCCAGTCTCCGCTGTGGAGCTTTGCAGCTCCTTCAGGGTTATCTTTGGTCTCTTTGTTTCCTCTTTGATTAATGCCATCCTTGCCTGGTCCGTGAGTTTTGGTGGGAGGCCCTCTCTTGACAGGTTTGTTGTGGTGCCATATTCTTTCCATTTTTTAATAATGGATTTAATGGTGCTCCGTGGGGTGTTCTGATATTTTCTGTTTCTGATATTATTTATAACTCAACCCTGATCTGTATTTCTCCACAACTTTGTCCCTGACATGTTTGGAGAGCTCCTTGGTCTTCATTGTGTCGCTTGCTTGGTGGTGCCCCTTGCTTAGTGGTGTTGCAGACTCTGGGGCCTTTCAGAACAGGTGTATATATACTGAGATCATGTGACACGTAGATTGCACACAGGTGGACTTTATTTAACTAATTATGTGACTTCGGAAGGTTATTGGTTGCACCAGATCTTTTTTATGGGTCTTCATAGCAAAGGGGGTGAATACTTATGCACTTTTTTGAAGCAAGTTATTTTTTTCGTTAGTTTATCAATATTGGATTTGTTTTCAAATGATTTGTGGTCAGTGTAATCTGAGGGAAATATGTGTCTCTAATATGGTCATACATTTAGCAGGAGGTTAAAGACGTGCAGCTCAGTTTCCACCTCATTTTATGGGCAGTGTGCACATTGCCTGTATTCTCTTGAGAGCCATGTCTGACTTCAGCGGCCTTTCTCAATAGCAAGGCCATGCTCACTGAGTCTGTACATAGTCAAAGATTTCCTTAATTTTTGGTCAATCACAGTGGTCAGGTGTTCTGCCACTGTGTACTCTCTGTTCAGGGACAAATAGCATTCTAGTTTGCTCTGTTTTTTTTTGTAAATTCTTTCCAATGTGTCAAGTAATTATCTTTTTTCCCCCTCATGATTTGGTTGGGTCTAATTGTGTTGCTGTCCTGGGTCTGTTTGTGTTTGTGAACAGAGCCTCAGGCTCTTCTCCAGGTTAATTTCTCTGTAGGTAATGGCTTTGTTATTGAAGGTTTGGGAATCGCTTCCTTTTAGGTGGTGTTAGAATTTAACAGCTCTTTTCTATATTTAGATAATTTCCGGGTATCGGCCTAATTCTGCTCTGCATACACAGAGGATATTTTTTGCAGAGTCTCAGTTGCAGTGTCAATTTGGCCTTTGTCCCATTTTGTGAATTATTGGTTGGTGAGCGGACCTCAGACCTCACAACCATAAAGGGCAATGGGTTCCATAACTGATTCAAGTTTTTTTGGGCAGATCCCTAATTGGTATATTGAATTTGACGTTCCTTTTGATGGCATAGAAGGCCCTTCATGCCTTGTCTCTCCAGACTGTTCACAGCTTTGTGGAAGTTGCCTGTGGCGCTGATGTTTAGTCTGAGGTATGTATAGTTTTTTTTGTGTGCTCTAGGGCAACAGTGTCTAGATGGAATTTGTGTTTTTGGTCCTGGAAACTGGACCTTTTTTGGAACACCATTATTTTAGTCTTACTGAGATTTACTGTCAGGCCCCAGGTCTGACAGAATGTGTGCAGAAGATCTAGGTGCTGCTGTAGGTCCTCCTTGGTTGGGAACATAAGCACCGGATCATCAGCACACAGTAGACATTTGACTTCAGATTCTAGTAGGGTGAGGCCGGGTGCTGCAGACTGTTCTAGTGCCCTCGCTAATTTGTTGATACACAGTACAAGTCAAAAGTTTGGACACCCCTACCCATTCCAGGGTTTTTCTTTATTTTTTACTATTTTCTACATTGTAGAATAATAGTGAAGAAATCAAAACTATTAAATAACACATATGGAATCATGTAGCAACCAAAAAAAGTGTTACACAAAAGATTTGAGATTCTTCAAAGTAGCCTTGATGATAGCTTTGCACACTCTTGGCATTCTCTCAACCAGCTTCATGAGGTAGTCACCTGGAATGAATATAAATTAACAGGTGTGCCTTGTTAAAAGTTAATTTGTGGAATTTCTTTCCTTCTTAATGCGTTTGAGCCAATCAGTTGTGATGTGACAGTGTAGGGGTGGTATACAGAAGATAGCCCTATTTGGTAAGATACCAAGTTCATATTTTGGCAAGAATAGCTCAAGTAGGCAAAGACAAACGACAGTTCATCATCACTTTAAGACATGAAGGTCAGTCAATCCGGAAAATGTCAAGAACTTAGAAGTTTCTTCAAGTGCAGTCGCAAAAACCATCAAGCGCTATGATGAAACTGGCTCTCATGTGGACCGCCACAGGAAAAGGAAGACCCAGAGTTACCTCTGCTGCAGAGGATAATTTCATTAGAGTTACCAGCCTCAGAAATGACAGCCCAAATAAATGCTTCACATAGTTTCTAGTATCAGACACATCTCAACATTCAACTGCTCAGAGGAGACTGTAAATCAGGCCTTCATGGTCAAATTGCTGCAAAGAAACCACTACTAAAGGACACCAATAAGAAGAAGAGAGTTGCTTGGGCCAAGAAACATGAGCAATGGACATTAGACTGGTGGAAATCTGTCCTTTGGTCTAACCGCCGTGTTTTTGTGAGACGGAGAGTAAGTGAACGGATGATCGTCGCATGTGTGGTTCCCACCGTGAAGCATGGAGGAGGAGGTGTGATGGTTTGGGGGTGCTTTGCTGGTGACACTGTCTGTGATTTATTTAGAATTGAAGGCACGCTTAACCAGCATGGCTAACACAGCATTCTGCAGCGATACGCCATCCCATCTGGTTTGTGCTTAGTGGGACTATCATTTATTTTTCAACAGGACAATGACCCAACACACCTCCAGGCTGTGTAACGGGTAGTGATGGAGTCCTGCATCAGATGACCTGGCCTCCACAATCACCAGACCTCAATCCAACTGAGATGGTTTGGGATGAGTTGGACCGCAGAGAGAAGGAGAAGCAGCTAACAAGTGCTCAGCATATGTGGGAACTCCTTTAAGACTGTTGGAAAAGCATTACAGGTGAAGCTGGTTGAGATAATGCCAGTAGTGCGCAAAGCTGTCATCAAGGCAAAGGGTGGTTCCATAAGTGTGATTTCATAGTTCTGATGTCTTCACTATTATTCGACAATGTCGAAAATAGGAAAAATAAAGAAATGAGTATGAGTAGGTGTATGAGTAGGTGTGTCCAAACTTTTCACTGGTACTGTCTATGTTGAAGAGGGTGGGGCTTAAGCTGCATCCCTGTCTCACCCCCGGCCCTGTGGAAAGAAATGTGTTTGTTTTTGAAATCAATTTTAACCGCACACTTGTTGTTTGTGTACATGGATTTTACAATGTCATATGTGTTTCCACCAACACACCTTTCTATCAATTTGTATAGCGGGCCATCATTCCAAATTGCGTCAAAAGCATGAGAAGACGTTGCCTTTGTTTGTTTGTCAATTAGAGTGTGCAGGGTGAATACGTGGTCTGTTGTACAGTAAATTGGTAAAAAGCCAATGTGACATTTGCTCAGTACACTGTTTTCGCTGAGGAAATGTATGAGTCTGCTGTTAATGATAATGTAGTGGATTTTGCAAATTTTGCTGTTGACGCATATCCCACAGTAGTTATTGGGGTCAAATTTGTCTCTACTTTCGTGGATTGGGATGATCAGTCCTGGGTTCCAAATATTGGGGAATATGCCAGAGCTGAGGATGATGTTAGAGAGTTTAAGTATAGCCAATTGGAATTTGTGGTCTGTATATTTTATCATTTCATTTGGGATACCATCAACCCCACATGTCACACCCTGATCTGTTTCACCTGTCTTGTGATTGTCTCCTCCCCCTCCAGGTGTCACTTATTTCCCTGGTGTATTTCACCCTGTGTTTCCTGTCTCTCTGTGCCAGTTCGTCTTGTATGCCTTTCAAGTGGGGCGGCAGGGTAGCCTAGTGGTTAGAGTGTTGGACTAGTAACCGGAAGGTTGCATGTTCAAACCCCTGAGCTGACAAGGTACAAATCTGTTGTTCTGCCCCTGAACAGGCAGTTAACCCACTGTTCCTAGGCTGTCATTGAAAATAAGAATTTGTTCTTAACTGACTTGCCTGGTTAAACAAAGGTAAAAAAAAAAGTCAACCAGCAGTTTTCCCGTACTCCTCCTTCTATTCTCTTTTGCTAGTCGTCACGGTTTTTGACCATTGCCCGTTTTCTGGACTCGGTACGCGCCTGCCTGACCATTCTGCCTGCCCTGACCTCGAGCCTGCCTGCCACTCTGTACCTCCTGAACTGGTTTTGACCTTTTGCCTGTCCACGACCATTCTCTTGCCCTCCCCTTTTGGATTGGTTTGAGTCTTGATATTTATTAAACATCTGCCTCCCTCGTCTGCATCTGGGTCGCGCCTTGTGCCCTTATACCACAGGCCTTTTTGGGTTGAAGGGTTTGTATTTTGTCCTGTATTTCATTCAATGTAATTGGGGAATCCAGTGGGTTCTGGTAGTCTTTAATAGTTGATTCTAAGATTTGTATTTGAGCATGTATAAGTTTTTTTCTATTCGTTCTTTGTTATAGAGCCAAAAAGATTGGAGAAGTGGTTTATCCATACATCTGCGTTTTGGATAGATAACTCTAAACAAACAGCACGAAGAGTTTTCTAATTTTCCCAGAAGTGGTTAGATTCTATGGATTCTTCAATTACATTGAGCTGATTCCTGATGTGCTGTTCCATATTTTCCCGTAGTGTATTTTTGTAGTGTTTTAGTGATTCACCATAGTGAATGTGTAAGCTCAGGTTTTCTGGGTCTGTTTTTGTTTGGACAGGTTTCTCAATTTCTTTCTTAGGATTTTGCATTCTTTATCAAACCATTTGTCATTGTTGTTCATTTTCTTAGGTTGTCTGCTTGACATTTTTAGATTTGATAGGGAAGCTGAGAGGTCAAATACTGTTTAGGTTTTCTACTGCCAAGTTTACACCTTCACTATTACAGTGAAATATTTTGTCCAGGAAATTGTCTAGAAGGGATTGAATTTGTTGTTGCCTAATTGTTTTTTGGTAGATTTCCACACTACTTTCCTTCCATCAATAGCATTTCTTAATATTATTCAATTCCTTTGGCTTTGATTCCTCATGATTGAGCATAACTCTGTTCAAGTAGAGTGTGATTTTGCTGCGATCTGATAGGGGTGTCTGTGGACTGACTGAATGCTCTAAGAGACTCTGGGTTGAGGACAGTGAATGGGGGGGGGGCATATGGGGAAGGGAATGCTGTCACCTCCAGGTAGGTGTTTGTCCCCTGTGTGCAGAGGGTGTCAGGTTCTTGTTCAGCTCATCCAAGCAGATGTAAAACCAGCGAGTGAGAGCAAGGTATAGGAGAAAGAGATGGCACTATTTCATGGGAAAATAACATTTAGCTAGCACAACTAGGGTTGCAAAGCTACCAGTAATTTACCAAAGTTAGCGCAATCTTCGTATATAGTATTACATTTTGTCTGTGAGTTTCTAGGGAATAGACCATGTGGTTCAAGAGAAAATAGCCAAATGAAAAATTTATATACTGAACAACGGCATTATTTTTAATTATTTTAACTCTGCAACTCTTCCAACTATTGACTTTTTTCTAAACTGACATCAGTTTGGCACCAAAACATTTACAACAAAGACATATTGACAAATGAAATAAGTGATAAGATATATAAAGGAGATTTCATGCTGAAACCCTCATATTAAACACCAATGGTATTCACTAAGTTGATTGTTTAAGTTTTGGATAATGTTTTACAGCTTTGGCCTAATTTTTTTTATTTTAAAATCATCTTATTGCTCATCTCATTCAAATGTGATAAGGCCACACAGAAGGCCAGAGATAATTACAGACACCTGTGATAATCTGAAGTACTCAAAAAGGTGTCAAACTTGAAACCTACCAAAATGATTAATTAATTACCAGCTCATGTCTCATGTGGACTCTAGCTAGACCTCCAGTAACATTATGGGAAGCATGATCATTAGACCATGGACCAGCCTGCCGTCTGAGCTAATGAACCACATGATTCATCCACTGTGTATTCTACTGAATCTCACACTCGACCAGAGTTCTCACAGGAGTGTCTCAGAGACCTAACTGCATTGGACTGGCGAGTTTCTAGATCTAAAGTGAACCATGAATACGTTACTGTAAAGCAGGGGAAGGAGGAAGGGGGGAAGGGTGGTCAGGTTGGGGTTAGAAGGGTGAACCAATTGGAAGAACATACACACATAATGAATGATGTTATGATTGGAGTTCGTTGGCGTACTGTAATATTCACTAAGCGTACTACGGTACAGACACTGACATGACATACACCCAAACAAATAAAACCACACGTATGGACAGACACAAAAGCATACAAAGAGACACACTCTCTCGTGTGCCTACACACATTTTTGCCCCCACCTGTGACTAATTAGTAGCAGGCATTTCCCATCAGGAAGGCTTCCCGGTGCCAGGCAGAGCAGAGAGCAGCCAGGCAGCACTGGGAATCCCATACGGGCTGGACATCCCAACATTCCCAATAATCACTGTTACCATGCGTAACATTTCAGTCATATAGCAGACACTCTAATCCAGAGCCATTTACACTAATGAGCGCATGCATTTTCATACTGGTCCCCCATGAGAATCAAACCCACAACCCTGGTGTTGCAAGCACCATGCGCTACCAACTGAGACACACGGGACTATCTTAAACAGTAACCAGTAGGAGCAGTAGCACACAGGATTCCCATTGCCCTGGGTGTGGTTTCAAAGCCAGTTATACACTTTGACAGTGAAGCTACCTTTACCTTTGTGAATTTAGACCAGGGGTGAGCATACTCGGCCCGCGAGACCAATAATAATCAAATAAATGTGGGAGGAATGATTATTTTGGTTAACAAAAACACTCCCGGTCACACGAATGTCTAAAAGTAGACAGGAATTATGTAAAGATTATAATGGACCTATTTTCTATCAGGCAAATAGATTTTGAAAAAACAAATCGAAATCCTGATATGAACCTTGAGCCAAAAGGTTTGCCCACTCCTGGTTTAAACAGTGAGGTATCCTAACATACTGTATACTCTAATACACTGGCTAAAGCTCGGCAAGGGCTGGAGAGTGTCTCTGGTGGGATGTAAACACGGTGGCTGGTAACAGTGAGTGCAGGGGGCAGCGCTGGGGGTCAAAGGTGAGGAGGTGTCGTGGAAGCCTCAGAGGTCGGCCACGCCCTCTGTGCGGTTGTAGAGCGACTCATGGAGTTCAGATGTCAGTGAGTACTTAGAGAAAGCCTGCCTGCCTGTATTCATGCCAGGGGCAGTAGACTCCTCTACAGCCTAGAATCAACTGGTCCTTGCCAATGTAGGACACTTTGACGAAGGCGTCTTTGGTGTGCCTGTGTTGATGCAGCTACAGGGTGATGTCAGCAGCTCCAGGGTGATGTCACCAGGGTGATGGCCATTGCATGTCAAAAACCTGCAGAGGAACAAGACAGCGGATCTGAGTGGTGTCGTGGGCAGAGGAACAGCTTCCTGTTGAGCTCTGAGGTTGTGCCCTGTAGTGTGTCTTTTATGTTGCCCATCAGGGTGTGGAGGAGGGGACCCACACACAGCTGCAGGTTCTGGGTCTGTAGATGTGACAGATCATCTCCACAGCCACCAGACACTTGGCAAAAACTCTATTGTCCTCACAATGTTAGTGGAACGCACATAGACCTCTGTGGGTTGATGAAGTCTGTGTCCTGGATGGACCTCTTCCTCAGCCTCTCTCCCAGCTCATACAGCTGCTGCATACCCACCGTGGTCAGCTGAGCTGGGTACATACCCCTGGTCAGTATGTTGGCCCTGTAGCTGTACTCCACCGTTGAGGAGGGCCGTGGACCTCCTTCCAAGTCTGTAACCATGTAGTTGATCTGTGTGTGTGCTGGGGGTTCCAGGAGGTTAGGCACCCACTGGGCATCCATGACATCCGACATAGACTTCAGTTCGGGCTCCGTGGCGGAACAGGACTCGAACGAGCTTAAGCCTGCAAGGAGAAGTCGGTATGCGAGGGCCGAACCTGTCTGAGTTGTTTCCGTCTTCTTCTGAGATCAGAGCAGGGATCCGAACGCCATAGACACCGAGCCCGGAACACCTACTTTGGCCCAGAGGTTCCTCATCCTCATAATTACTCTGCTGTCTAACAAAAATAGTATCCTATAAGGACAGCCAGCCCTGGAGCTCTCAAGATCATAAACCAACTATCACCCTAGATGGGACGAGGCATGTTCCCCTGACACTAAGGGGGGCAAAAAGGTACCATATTAGCATAAAGACACACAGACAAACAGACTCACAAACAAATTTGTACGCAGAGGTAATCTATGTTGATTCTAATTGCGACTTAAACACCAACCATCACAAATCAGACCGCAGAGACCAGAGAGACAGGGAATCATGCCCATACTGAGTGGAACAGAGAGTTGGAGTTTCCCATATGACCACTAGAGGCCACCAGATCACAGTTTAACAGAGAGATGAGAGCGTGACAACTCCGCACTCGACCGCACTAGGTTATCTATTGAACAGAAATCGAATATACCTATTGGTCTGAGGTTACAAGGGATTGTGTGGAAGTAGATGAACTATTTAACTCCAGACCCTCAAAGACTGGCTGATGACACTTGATGAAATAATCTATCAAACTGAACCAGTGAGTTATTTGAGCGTCACACTGAAAAGTCTTCTAATGCAACACTGCTGCTATGGCTCTGATCTGTCTGCTGTTAGCAGGCAGCAGCCATGATGTCATCATTACAAGACGTGGGGCTGGGAACAGACCTGGGGTGATAAACCAATTAGCCCACGCTAATCACACTGGGCTGTCTACAGACATTTTCAGTTGACGCACAGAGCAGGAATTATATTAATCATTGTTGAGAACACACTCATTGATGTTAGAAGTAAGTAAACAAGGCAAGGAATAAGGAGAGGATAGGGGTGGGGAGAAGAAAAGGATCACCCAAAAAAGAGAAGACTGAAAAACTTTTGATGGAGGGGATAGTAGCCCAAAATAGGCTAAGAGAATCTAAAAAAAGTCAATTAAATTTACCGGGTATCCATCTCTCCCAGTCTTGCCCTGGTGAGGTTAGAGAGAGTAAAGCACACACCATAACAATTGTTAGAGCAGACGACCAACAAAACAACATTCACCATCAAAACACCTTACTGTAACACATGCAAACACATCGTCTGGAGACAAGATACGAGCGTGGTTCAATGAACTATAGCGCACAGCGATCCCCTATAAGGATCTCATATAAACTACTGACTATATAAACAGGATTCTATCCCTCTTATATCTGCCCTCTCAGAGAGACAGTACGCCAGCCTGCATCCTAAAAGACACCCTATCAGAGCTGTGGTCAAAAGTAATGACCTATATAGGGAATCGAGTGCCATTTGGGACGCAGACCCAGTGAGTCAGTGGCAGCTGTGTGATATCCCAGCCCTCTCTCTTCCAAGGAACAGGACCCAGGACGGGAAGCGGCAGCAGCAGTCTTCTACACCCGGAACATTTACCAGTCACTACCCTGGCCTGCTCTCTAACGCTCTCCACGGAATACTCAAAACACACACACACACACACACACACACACACACACACACACACACACACACACACACACACACTCCTCCGTTTGGTCCATCTACTGGCACTGGGTGTGTGTGTGTGCTGCGCACGCGCGTGTGTGTGTGTGTGTGTGTGTGTGTGCGTGTGTGTGATACATCCTGGATGGTACTTACTGGAGCTCCTGCAATACACAAACAAACAAACAAAGAAACAAACAAACACAAACAAACAAACAAACAGAAAAAAGAAAAGAGAAAACAATTATTAGTACTGGTATAATGCATTCAACGTTTTGTTACAACATTTTCTGGTTTGTACAGCAATTAAAACAGACAAATGTTTGTACTTTGGTATTTTAGATCGGGGATATAGTTAAATATATACATATCTTACAGAAAGAGCCCATTAAGGTTATTGCCAATAGAGCTTGTGGTAAGAGCCTTATGACAAACAGACTAGCACACACTGAGTTGACTTCTGGGTTATGGCTGTGTTTTGCATTAGGCTGGAAAGTGATTCAGAGTTTTACAGGGACATATTGGTACATTGAAAAAAGGAAAGGAAATAGAAAGTGTGATATAAAAAGGAAGGCTTGAGTTTAATGGCCCCACATCCCAGATAAGAATCAGAAGGGGTTTGAATCAGAATGGGTTTAAAGCTGGCTGGGCTTGGGATATCCTCTCAAAACTCAGACTGTTCCTTTATTGTTTTCCTGACTGTCCTGAAATGTTCTTTTTCAGAGATGGGCGATCTCTCCCTCTCTTCTTTCTCTTTTTTTCTCTTTCTCTCCCTCCCTCTCGTTCTTTCTCCTCTTCCATCATTCACTCCATCTCTCTCTCTCTCTCTCTCTCTCTCTCTCTCTCTCTCTGCCTTTCTTTCTCTCCCTCTCCTCCTCTTCTCTCTCTGTCCCTCTCTCTATTAACTCTTAGCATGAACTGTTGGAGAAGTATCCACTCTGGTCTAAAACCAACAATCCTGACTAAACTGATGAAGAGGAAACACAGAGGACCAGTTGAGCCTTATTAAGATTTACACACAGCCTTTGATTTCTGACTAATGTTGTTTATTTGGATCAAACCAAATCATGAAAAGGTTCATTCTGATGTCTCTGTAATAACAACGAATGGCACGCTTTCATTCGGGGGTGGGGCCCCAACACCGAAAGGGAAACATGCCAGCAATACAACTACAACAACAACTGACGGAGTAATAGACATCAGAATGGGTCTAGTCTGAGTGGAAACAGACAGTTCAGGAGTAGTGGGGGTATTAAAGTAGGTAATAGATGTCAGAATGGGTCTAGTCTGAGTGGAAACAGACAGTTCCGGAGTAGTGGGGTATTAAAGTAAGTGGCCTTGGTTTGTGCAAGTCGGAAAGGCTCAGGAGCCTATCTACTGTTCCTATAGCATTAGGCAGCGTGATATATAAGTACACCCCCTAGACAGGACGCTAGTCTATCATAGGGAGATCATAGTCTATCTCCTTAATTCTGAGTGCCAAGCAGAGACACATTGGGTATGACTAGGCTGGGGGGTTTGAACTCCCAACTTTCCAATCTCCAGGCAGACACTCTAACCACAAGGTCACTGAGATACCCTATATACCTACTGCTGTATACACCTTTATGTGCATTGTTAGGTGTTACTGCACTGTTGGAGCTAGAAACATAAGCATTTCGCTGCACCTGCGATAACATCTGCAAAATATGAGTACGCGACCAATAACATTTGATTTTTTGTTACTGTTGTAACTGTGTAATTACTGTTTAATTACTGATCATGTTTAGAATCTAATCAGTGATCTGAGCTAACGGAGAAGTGAAAAACAGAGGAAGAGAAAGGGATGGAGGGGAAAGGAGGGAGGTGGAGTGTTAGCCCAGCTAGCACATTTGGTTCCTTGGACGTTCTGGGAACGAAGTCATACGTTTCCTGACCCCGGTGAAACGGAACTTTAAAAAAAATGTATTTCCACCTGTTCTAGAAACAATCATTTGTAGGTTGCCCCAGGTTCTGAGCATGTTTTATTATGGTTCCCTGAAAGTTTTCCTGGGAGGTTTTATTAACGTTCTGAGAACGCAAATTCTAGGTGAATTGATGGTAATTAAATAACCTTTGTGGGAAAATGTTTCAAAAATACTTTTAATAACACTGCTATCTTAGTCTGGGTTAACTCTTTTCAGCTCCAAGCAAAGATAGGACACATGGACATGTATTTGCTTGGGCAGTAATCATACAAACACATGTCTTTTTTTATTGTGTCATGGCGTCAGTGAGATTCAAACGTATGATCTTTTGTTCTCGACCCATGGAATTAGTCCACCACGCCACCAGGATGGAGCTAGCCTTGTTTTTTTTTTTACCAATACAAACCTTTTCAGTCTATTCAAACAGACCCCATTTCAAAGGAAACAAGCTTAGTGGGCAGGATTAGAGGGCACGGCCAACACACCTGAATACATTTAAAAGAGAATGTCACAACGTTTCAACTTCTTATTTATCTCCAGCACCACCCCGACATCAACATATGTGAAAATGGCACGTTTCTATGTTTTGTAGTAAAAAAATATATAGAAAGGTAAGCGTTTCCAATGACATAATCAACCAACTAGTCGGCAATTAGTAGGCGATGCCTACTCAAAATTGGTATGAATCACACAGTGCACACCAGTGATGTCATTGGAAACACTTGTCTCCAGCTACCTTTTTTACTACAAAACATAGAAACGTAGCATTTTCACAAACTATATGTTGATGTTGGGGTGGTGCTGGAGATGATAAATATGCAATTGAAAAATGGTTTCCCTTTAACAAGATAGAGGAAAGAGAGTGTTATGTTAAAGCTGGGAATGGAAAGTACTGTATATGTTCTTAAATAACATTCTTAGAACATTGTTTGACCTTTACTAATGATTTTTCTTGTGTTTTTTAAGGAAAGTATTCTTAATGTTCTGAGAACATGACTTTATATAGAAATCTGTAGAAGTACTTGAAATTCCCACAGAAGAACGTTGTTTCTTAAAGTTCTCTGAAGAATTTGAGAACCTTACTTTAAATTGAACCACGAGGAAACCTGTAGGAAATGTTATGCTGAAGTACTGAAATTCCCACCTAAGGTTCTCAGAACGTTATGTGCTAGCTGGGTATCCTGCACCATTCCCAGAACATTGTGGGAAGATTGTATGCAAAATAACTATAGTACAACCACGCCCTCGCCAAGCTCTAAAAAACACATGGTTCTCAGAACATTAATGTGCTAGCTGGGAGAGTGGTGGATGGTACAGAGGAGAGAGGAGAGGAGAGAGGAGAGGAGAGGGAGAGAGGGGTGGGAGAAAGAGAGAGGGAGAGTAGTGAAGGGAGTGAAGGGACATAAGAAAAGAGGTAGGGAACAAACGTGAGAGGAAAAAGGTATTGTGGTTTATGAGGCATGAAAGTCAATGAGGTTTATGGGCGTCTAGACACTAGGACAAGGACCTACTGGCCCAGACAGCTACGTAAACAAACACACCAGCCAGATAATTACATCATATTTTTTGCAGAGGTGGCAACAATTTAGCAGTGGGCCACCGCTGCTAAATGAATATAGGGGAAACACTGAGGCAGGTGGTCCTCCCTTTACTGGCACTGTTTGTATGTGTGTGTGTGTGTGTGTGTGTGCTTGAGTGTGTGTGTGTTTATCTGTGTGTTTGCATTTGTGTGTGCGCGCGTGTGTGCGGGCCTGTGTGAACGACTCCCATGATCTCATTGTCTCTCATTTTTACTCTGAACTGTGTGTGTATTTAACTTCCTCTTTGTTTTTCAAATAGATTAACATTTTTCGTCACACAAACAGAGCATGGTGTAATAACCAGCCAGAGCCGGGGCAACACAACAACCTAACCAGGCTGCGTCCTTATGGACATGAAACAAAAACAATTTTCGAGGCAGAGGCAGATCTAAACAGAACCACACATTTCCCCAGTCCTGGGACAACAAGAACTAGCATCTCCACATGAATACAAAACGCTCCATCGGTCCGTCTTTGAACTCCATCCTGAGAACGCCACGCGGCTGGAACGACTTAGGGCCCTGATGCAAAACATGACCATTTAGCTGTCCTGATAATGGCCTGATGGACTGTGAACAGAGCAGAGAGGGCTTTCAGCTCCAATCTGGGTAGATCAAGCAACGGTCTGATGGTTGGGTATGAGAATAAATAGGAGGAAATATGGAGGAATATGAGACAGGGAAGAACTGGAGAAGTTTATGGTGAATGTGGATGTCCTATAATGCACAAAACACTATATAACCATTTTCTGGCTATGTTTAGATAATTATGTGAATAATCTGACATTGGGTGAACCATGACGTTCATCATCACATGTTTAAGGCACGGAAGACACTAAGTCACACAAGGCACCTATATAGCTGTGTGTTTTGAGTCACGGTTCACTACCATCTGATAGTAGCAAGCGGTACCATCCACTTCTTTGTACTATTTGATACGGCAAATTTAGACGAGACAATATCTCACCAAAAGATCTGGGCGTGTCTCCTTGACGGTAAGAGCCTCGATTTCTCGTAACAGTCGTCAGTGATCCATGAGTGAGTCAACATGGTCCTCATCCACGATCGTGGGGACCGTGACTCCGTCTTGACCGCAACCACGACTCAAAGAGGTTTTTCCCTCTCAGACACACAGGCACACCACAGTCGGTGATAATACCTTCTAGTGTTCTTACACTACAGACAGGTTAGACTAAGCAGACTCAAAAACACGTCTCTTTAATCTGACAATGAGTCAAAGTTTAAAAAAGCAATATTTGTTGGATGACCCAGTCAAAGAGTGAGAGAGACTTGGCTTATTGAGGATTTCTACACAAAACTGTTCGGTACAACAAGGTTTACAATGCACCGATTTCAGGTCTGTGCTTTGTTCATGTTCCCAATAAGTGTTTTGCGGTATAAGAGAAACCATAACACACTGAAGGAGAAGGGAGGACAGTGACGTTGCCAATGTCACTAACCTCGTCTTACTACTGGAGCAGCTGCTACTGCTCAGGCTGCACCGCTAACACACGTTAATGCGACCACGTGGCCAACGTCAGTGGTAGGTTGGAGTGGATACGGAGGGACAGGAAGAAAGGCCTGCTCTATTCTATCACATAGTGTTTTGAGTCACGGTTCACAGACTGTCCAAGCACACTACCACATCCTGCATGTCCATGAGAGAGCGAGAGAGAGAGAGAGAGAGAGAGAGAGAGAGAGAGAGAGCGGTTGGAGAGATGGGGATGGAGCAGAGGGGAAAGACGGGGAATGGGAAGAGGAAGAAAGATGTGGGAAGAGGAAGAAATATGTGGGGAAAGAGGAGAGAGGGAATGTAGAGAGGAAAGAGGAGAAGGTGGTGATGACGACAGCACAAAAATACAGCTTAAGAGAGAGATGTGACACTTACCGGGATCACCTCTTCTTCCCATCCTTCCACGCTTTCCAGGAGGACCTGAAGGAAACATAAACACAGAGTGTTCAAGACCAAACTCATCGACTGAAAAGTCAGAGAAGAAGTTGTAAGTTTAGAGCTGGGGCTAAAGGGGAACCTGGGGGTTGTAAGCTACAGATGAGATAAAACTGTTGGATGTGTGTGTGGGTGTGTGTGTGTGTTGGCAGAGGAGTGTGTTCATTGGGGGCGTAGTATATGTGTTGGCATGGTTACGGTGTGTAAACTGCTCCAGATGTCCAAACACACGGCGCCACAGGTGGAATGTTCTACTGTAGAACATCTGGATGGATTCACCTGAGTGGAGCAGGTGTGTGTGTGTGTGTGTGTGTGTGTGCGTGTGTCAGCGATCCACATAGTAGGCCCGCGCCGTCACGGTCATCCCATCCCCTCTCTCTGACCGGCCGAGCCAAACACAACGCCTCTCCTCCACTGGCTTGGTGCCAATCCTCACCTTCCCCTGACCTGACAGTAAAAGGCCGCCCTGATACTGTTGGCTTTACTCATGTTGACTGTGGAGATGCAGTTAAAAAAAGGAAGCTGCAAGGAGCGGTTCAGGCAGCCAGAGCAGTTAGAACACCAGGAGCTACAGCAGGTCAGAGCAGGATCTTTGACCATGCCAGGATGCTGTGCCCAGAGAGAACCATGTAAACACAAAAAAAAACCTAGTGCTGCCAAACACGCTAAAATAAAGTCGTAGTGCGCCGTGTGAATCTCAAGTCTCCCGTTCATAGAACGCAAACGCACATAGCACCACAATACATCACTCCAACCAAAAGTCGATTTTTATCCCGCATCCCCTCTTGCTCTGCTCTGCTATATGCATAGTCACTTTAACTATACATTCATGTGCGTACTACCTCAATTGGACTGACCACCCAGTGCTCCCGCACATTGGCTAACCGGGCTATCTGCATTGTGTCCCACCACCCACCAACCCCTCTTTTACTCTACTGCTACTCTCTGTTCATCATATATGCATAGTCACTTTAACCATATCTACATGTACATACTACCTCAATCTGCCTGACTAACCGGTGTCTGTATGTAGCATCACTACTTTTATAGCCTCGCTACTGTATATAGCCTGTCTTTTTACTGTTGTTTTTATTTCTTTACTTACCCATTGTTCACCTAACACCTTTTTTTGCACTATTGGTTAGAGCCTGTAAGTGAGCATTTCACTGTAAGCTCTGTTGTATTCGGCACACGTGACAAATAACCTTTGATTTGATTTGATTTACTCTCCCTTTAACCCAGAGTGCACTTCCTCGCTTCCCCTCCCATCCAACTTCAGAGCTTGCCCCTGGCTGTGCAGGTAAATGGGATCCATACTGGCTTTGGGCCTGGATTAGAGTAGCCTAACTTTGTGTTCTGATGCTAATCAGCTCTGGCTGCAGACATGCTTTTTCCATAGGCCATTATAGGAGTTATTGTTGCGGCCTAATCACTTCCTTACAGTGAAGCCCACTTTTAAAAAGAGAACTACCCTCCTCCTTCTCCTCCTCTTGCTCCTCCTTCTCCTCCTCCTCCTCTTCTGTCCCCACCCACTTTCCAACGTTTTAGTCGCTCATCCATTCTCGGCTTGCAGTCTGTCACTCTTGTACCTCGGCAGTATTCTCCGGAACAGTCCTATTCTCTCGACCATCACATTTGATCTCTGATCTCCTCCTCTCCCTCTTTTTTTTGGACACGCATCATTGCCTCCCTCCTGTGTGCCCCTGTCTTTCTCCCCCCTCCTCCATTCTCACACCCCTGCCTGCCCCTGTCTCTCTTCACCCCCCTACCCTCCCTCCCCCTTCCACTCCTCCAGTCCCCAGTGTCCTAGGTATTAATAGCCCCCAGTAGTACTCTCTCCACTTCCCCTGCTCCGCTCCTCCAGCTCCCCCAGCCATAAACACCACAGTGAACCTGCCCTGGCAAAGACTGATGACTCAATACAAGGGGGCCAGAGAAGATTCCTGGGGTGGTAGGGTGCAATAGGGGACACACTGGATGGGGGAGAGTGGGGGGGTTCAGGGGTACAGAGTCTCTCAAGCTTCTAAGCTTATCCCGACCACTGACTGTGTTCAGTAAGCAGTAATCCAGTATTGATATTATGGGCTGTTGGTCACTAGGAGCCCCCTGCAGGGCCTCTATTTCTATTGGACATGAAAGTCTCATGCCGACGGACAGGGAGGTGGCCAGGGCTGGAGGTAGAGGGGACTGTAACCGGAGCGTGTGATTTGTCATGTGCAGTATAGCTGAGAGGTAACCGCCGTGGTGATGACAGGCTGATGGAGGGCCAGGATTGACTAGAGGAATTAATGGTATAAACAGGAGTGTGTGTGTTTGTATGTGTGTGTGTGTCTGTCTGTGTAACCAGGGCTCAAGCAGAGCTTTAAACACGTACCTGTACATACACAGTTACGCCAACACACACACACACAAAGACACGCACAGTGCCAATGTCTGGCACCTTCATTTGTCATCTGTGGCAATGACGTAGAGACATCAATCACACACACCACACATGCACGCACGTGCGCACACTCACTCGCACACACACGTGCAGGTGGGGGGGGGTCAAGTTTTGGCCTTAACTTCCTGCGTCACCGGCAAGATCTGTGAAATCTGTGACATACCAGGACCAGGAGGTGTCATATGAGGAGTGTGTGTGTGTGTGTGTGTGTGTGTGTGTGTGTGTGTGTATGTGTGTGTGTGTGTGTGTGTGTGTGTGTGTGTGTGTGTGTGTGTGTGTGTGTGTGTGTGTGTGTGTGTGTGTGTGTGTGCATGTGCTCAGTAGACATGCTATCAAGGGACAAACCCCCACCATGTGTTACATGTTTGGTAAGCTGATCTCTGTCTCCATGGTCATTTCCTTATACTCTTAAATAGCTTCCTTTCCTTCCCTCCTTTGGCTGATCTGAAGGACTTGACAGGTCAAGGGCACAAAGGTGAAAATCTATCCAGACCTTTCACCTATCGGTTGCATCCAAGGGAAGGAGACAAGAAGAGGAAGCCGTGTCAAGTATTAGGATATTCACCATCAGTGATCTACTCCTAGAGGTCAAAGGTTATCAGATCCTGGATGGTGTTTAAAGGTTTATGTCACAACCAATGTTCCCTCTAAGCTGGAAGCTGTGCATGCAGTAGCCCGAGACTGCCATGCAGCTCCCCCTGGACTGCAACACAGAGCGCAAAAGAAATATCAAGCCACAGAGAGAAGCACGAGACAGAACTTTAATCAACTTTCTAGAGTTTTCCCTGTTAGTTAACACTATCAACATGTCCCTTTACTTTGGCAACTGTGATCGAATCAACACAATATTAGCCATTTTCAATGCAACATACCGAAACAATACAAACTATGCAAGTGATTTTATTGTAGGCAGAACGCATCGGAATAGGATTCTTTTGGAGTAGGATGCTATTGAGCACAACTCAGCCCGTACAACTCAGCCCGTACAACTCAGCCCGTACACAGCCAATCAGAGCTACCGTAGGCCTATATGTAAAGACCATTGCCATTTATGGATCTGTGCCATCTACTTTGAACTGGACTGTGTTTAAAGCTGTGGTCGTGCGTAGATTCGCTTGTTTTGAGATCAAAGTAAGAGATGCATGTTGCCCCGTTTGCAAAAATGTTTCAAATCCTTTGCTAGTTAGTGAGTTATTAGCCCAGTTATATATCATTTGTAGTCAGCAATAGGGGAGTGATTGCTTCCTACAAGAGCACAAAATGTGCACATTTCTAGACATATTTGAAAAGCGAGTCTGTTAACAAACTTTTTTTTTTGTCTTAATGGGGCAGTATTGCATTTTGAGACAAGCTTGAATAAGCTAATTAGCCAATAGGCAGAGGGTAGGATAGTTTGTATTTGTATTTGCAATAATGATATGTGAATAGTAATGCATTTTATTTTGTAAAATGGTTTCTTGCATCAAACAACACAACATTTTCAGTCACCTTGTCTGAAAGACATGTTTTTTAAAATGTTTTCTCACTGAATGTAGACCGACATTGAACACCACACAACTGGCTGCTACTGTATGTGGGCTGAATGGTAGAACAATGGTAGAACAATGGTAGAACAATGTTAAAATGGTATGGGATGCATTTTCTCTTGTTTTTGATTGTAGGCCACTCTGGTAGGCCTAAATGATGATCAAATAGCCACAGTAGCTTACTTGGCCACTGTTAAAATGAACTTAAGGCTGGTACAGCCTCAGTGTTCACAGTAAACGTCCGCTGGAAGTTGCACAGAACTTTTCACTCAGCAAACCTGACATTTTCTCAGTGCCGAAAAAAAAGTTAGAGGGAAAATTGGTCACGACCCAAAGACAAAACAGGCTCCGAGATCTGAGATCAGAAATAACCAAGCCACTTAACAAAGGTCAATACAAGTAGTGTATGGAGCCAGAGGAGAGCATACTGAAATCATGTTGTTTATAAACACTTCAATGATACCCTTCGAACTCTGACCTGCCTCTGTTGACCGCCATCTTCTCCTCAAATTGCGTAACAGAGTTTGCACCAGATAGAAAATCCATGAATAAAACCGACATGATTCCATAGTCAGAGAGGCGTGTTTGTGCTCCATAGCCAATTTCTATTTAACGTAAGAAACGTTGTGTCCTGCTGAATGCTCCCCAGGTCTATAGAAACCAAAGTGGGAGGTGTCCGATCTCTCCTGTCAGCGAATATACACAGCCCTCAGGGAGAGGATAGAGGAAGAGAGAGGAAGAAAGAAGAGAGGAGAGATGAGAGAGAGGAGCAAGGGGGGGGGGGAGTACAGGAAAAAGTACAAAGAGAGCGTGACGGGGGTGAGAGAGATGAGGAGACGGAAGAGGGAGAGAAAAGACAGGATGGAAAGAGAGAGGTACGAGGAGGAAGGGGGATCGATCTTTCCTTGCGTGAGAGGATTGAATGCCCTAGTAGGCCTGAAGTGGTCCGGCGCTCTAACAGATAGGCCTCCAGGGGCCAAAACACAACCCATTTATCAGATTCCAAGAGACCCACTCTTGCATGCAGGAAAGAAAGTGAACTGTTTCCCCTGGTTGGTGGTGAAAAGCACGCAGCTTGCCTGGTCCTGGGTTTGACTGGGAGCCAGCTAGAGCGAGCCACGTGTCTGAGGAAACACATATAGAACACAGCCCACACAGCCCACAACCCCCTAAACCTCACACCATGGCCTGGCTTGCAGTCACACACATACACAGACTATCCGCCTAAACCCACCGTTAGCCTCAGAGAGGTGAAGTCAGAGTGGAGACAAAACCCACTACTGAAACTCCCACTCCAAGAGGCACAGGCACACACAACAAACACACACACACACACACACACACACACACACACACACACACACACACACACACACACACACACACACACACACACACACACACACACACACACACACTCATTTTATAAAAGCAGACATATACAACTAGCTCACTGACAAGAGCTTGACTGGGGCCTGGGGTTTGAAACAATTTCTCCTTCAACGCTTATACTGATGTCGCAGTAGCTAAGTCAAGCCACGGCTGTAGGAAACAGACAAGCAGAGTGTGTGTGTGTCTCTCTCTCTCTGTGTGATTGTTAAAACATGCAGCGCGGCCACTCCGGTGTTACCAACTGCATCTCAACATCCTGGCTACCATCAGCCTTGACTCCGCAAGCCACCCAATCCCTCACACACACACACACACACACACACACACACACACACACACACACACACACACACACACACACACACACACACACACACACACACACACACACACACACACACACACACACACACACACACACACACACACACACACAGCCGTGACTTGTCTTGATTTAGCTACTGTAACAATTCTCTCAAACAGAGAGGGGTTCCAGGGAACAAAGCTGTTCCACCGTAAGCCCTGCCTCTCTCTCTCAGCCCTCTCTCTCTCAGCCCTCTCTCTCTCAGCCCCCTCTCTCTCTTTGTTAAACCCAACAACTGGTCGTAATAACGGACAAAATGAAAACACTGGGATATGATACTCTTTACACTGAGCCACAGGATGCTGTGTGTGTGTCTATTGGAGCCAGAAGAGTGTCAATGTGCCTGTGTGTGTGTGTGTGTGTGTGTGTGTGTGTGTGTGTGTGTGTGTGTGTGTGTGTGTGTGTGTGTGTGTGTGTCCATCTCTCCACTGATGCAAATATCAGTCCTTCAAACAAGGGATAATCCAAATTAAATGGAAAGGGATGTGGGAAGTGAGGAGGGGTATTGGGTCAACGGTCCTTCCACACTTGCTGTAGGCAGACTTTCAGCACATTCCCTCTTGTTACAATTCCTTCTTTAGAATGTTATTCCCAACATTACTGACAGTTTTGCCGCCGATCGCCTTTCAGTGGGTCCGCTGAGCTGGTTTAATCTAGGTTTGGCTGGGAATGACTGGCACACACACACACACTGGAGTTTTGCCTCTAATTTGCGTATAATTCAGTGCATGAGAGTTGGCCTGAGGAGAGAGAGAATTTCACCAGAGACTATGACTAAAAGATTACCAAAAGATGACTGAAAATGTTGAAATTAGATGAATGCACAACCGATTAATTCCAAAACTGGTAACTAGAACCCAAACAATGTATTCTGGTACAATATTAGGATCTATTTTTGTTTTTACAGGAACTTTCTTCATGAAAAAAACAGCATAGAACAGCATAGGCTGGTGACCAGCCTTCATTGTGTTTTCACTGGTGACCAGCCTTCATTGTGTTTTCACTGGTGACCAGCCTTCATTGTGTTTTCACTGGTGACCAGCCTTCATTGTGATTTTCACTGGTGACCAGCCTTCATTGTGTTTTCACTGGTGACCAGCCTTCATTGTGTTTCACTGGTGACCAGCCTGGTGACCAGCCTTCATTGTGTTTTCACTGGTGACCAGCCTTCATTGTGTTTTCACTGGTGACCAGCCTTCATTGTGTTTTCACTGGTGACCAGCCTTCATTGTGTTTTCACTGGTGACCAGCCTTCATTGTGTTTTCGCTGGTGACCAGCCTTCATTGTGTTTTCACTGGTGACCAGCCTTCATTGTGTTTTCACTGGTGACCAGCCTTCATTGTGTTTTCGCTGGTGACCAGCCTTCATTGTGTTTTCACTGGTGACCAGCCTTCATTGTGTTTTCGCTGCCTTCATTGTGACCCAGCCTTCATTGTGTTTTCACTGGTGACCAGCCTTCATTGTGTTTTCACTGGTGACCAGCCTTCATTGTGTTTTCACTGGTGACCAGCCTTCATTGTGTTTTCACTGGTGACCAGCCTTCATTGTGTTTTCACTGGTGACCAGCCTTCATTGTGTTTTCACTGGTGACCAGCCTTCATTGTGTTTTCACTGGTGACCAGCCTTCATTGTGGTTTTCACTGGTGACCAGCCTTCATTGTGTTTTCACTGGTGACCAGCCTTCATTGTGTTTTCACTGGTGACCAGCCTTCATTGTGTTTTCACTGGTGACCAGCCTTCATTGTGTTTTCACTGGTGACCAGCCTTCATTGTGTTTTCACTGGTGACCAGCCTTCATTGTGTTTTCACTGGTGACCAGCCTTCATTGTTCATTGTTTTCACTGGTGACCAGCCTTCATTGTGTTTTCACTGGTGACCAGCCTTCATTGTGTTTTCACTGGTGACCAGCCTTCATTGTGTTTTCACTGGTGACCAGCCTTCATTGTGTTTTCACTGGTGACCAGCCTTCATTGTGTTTTCGCTGGTGACCAGCCTTCATTGTGTTTTCGCTGGTGACCAGCCTTCATTGTGTTTTCGCTGGTGACCAGCCTTCATTGTGTTTTCGCTGGTGACCAGCCTTCATTGTGTTTTCGCTGGTGACCAGCCTTCATTGTGTTTTCGCTGGTGACCAGCCTTCATTGTGATTTCACTGGTGACCAGCCTTCATTGTGATTTCACTGGTGACGACCCCTCATTAGTGTTTTCACTGGTGACCAGCCTTCATTGTGTTTTCACTGGTGACCAGCCTTCATTGTGTTCTCACTGGTGACCAGCCTTCATTGTGTTTTCACTGGTGACGACCTTTCATTAGTGTTTTCGCTGGTGACCAGCCTTTGCTGTGTTTTCGCTGGTGACGACCCTTCGTTAGTGTTTTCACTGGTGACCAGCCTTCATTGTGTTTTCACTGGTGACCAGCCTTCATTGTGATTTCACTGGTGACCAGCCTTCATTGTGTTTTCACTGGTGACCAGCCTTCATTGTGATTTCACTGGTGACCAGCCTTCATTGTGTTTTCGCTGGTGACCAGCCTTCATTGTGATTTCACTGGTGATGACCCTTCGTTAGTGTTTTCACTGGTGACCAGCCTTTGCTGTGTTTTGGACACGTAAGCAGGTCACCAGCATATGCTGGTCATCCGTAAAACCTGAGTTGAAAGTGATGTCTAATTCCTGTTGGAATCCAGCCTGACAGGGGATATACAAAACATTTGAACTTTTATTCACCCACAATCTGCATTCAGAATGATAACCAGGGTTCGGACAATTAATAAATGAGACTACCTAAACCCTCTAAACTGGAACAACCATTTCAGTAATGGGTGTAATAAGTCCAACTAAGAGATTGGATTAGTTTAGAAAAATGTATGGAATGTATCTTTGTGTAGCATGAAAGTTGAAATGAATGAGTGAATGAGTTAAGTCTAAATATTTTTTTCAAGCCCTGGATAGCCTACCGACACCATAAAACAGGGTCCCTGTGCAAGAGAATGTTGCAGTTTTAAAGCTAATTTCCTGTAATAAAAAAAAGTCATGGCCTATGACATGTTTGTTACAGATAGTAAGATTGAGACCAGGAAAACAGATATGTTTTCTGAAAACAAGAGAAAAAAATCGTCAAGAGAAAGTTCTGAATAGAATTTAAATTGTTTTTAAATGACAAAAGTGTCAAGGGTAAATGATCTTGTTCATTACAATTGCTGTACTATTTCGAAGTATATTTTGTAGAGTTTTAAACAACACAAACCTGTAAAACAGGAGAAAGTTTGAGACAAGAGAAAGTTGGCTGGTTTCAGGAGAAGCTGTCTCAATAGAATGAGGAAGTGAGGTCACGATCACCAGTGTGAAGGCCACCAACCAACAGATCTGCTAACTCCACCGAGTGGTACCGATATCTATCAGGGCCTATTCATTCATAAATCTGGAGGACTCCAATAATGAAATCAAAGTAGGAAAGGTTATGGCTAACAAATAATAAAACAATTTCTTAAAAATCAAAAACATACAATAAACTGGGACCATACATTTTGTGTCCGTCACATGTTCATATGCCATCTGGGGTAAATTGATTGACTCATTAATACATTACTTTATCTTATGCTACACAAAGATAAATAACAAACGAATCCAATCTAGTTGGACTTATTGCACCCGTTACTGAAATGGTTGTTCGGGTGTATATAGTTTAGGTATTCTCATTCATTAATCCTTCTATCCCTGTCAGTCATTCTGAATGCAGATTTTGAGAATACACTCTGTCTGGACTCCAATAGGAATTAAACATCACTTTGCAAACCAGCATAATTGGCCTTGATGCTGGTTTCGCTTTAACTTGTGCTGGTCACCAGTGTACAAAACACAATGAAGGTTGGTCAGCAGCGAAAACACAGCGAATGCTGGTCACCAGCGAAAACATAATGAAGGCTGGTCTGCTAGCATAACCAGCTAGACTATGCTGGTCAGACCAGCTTGACCAGCAGACCATGCTGGTCAGACCAGCTTGACCAGCAGACCATGCTGGTCAGACCAGCTTGACCAGCTAGACCATGCTGGTCTGCCAGCATAATCAGCTAGACTATGCTGGTCAGACCTGCTTGACCAGCAGACCATGCTGGTCAGACCAGCTTGACCAGCAGACCATGCTGGTCAGACCAGCTTGACCAGCTAGACCATGCTGGTCTGCCAGCATAATCAGCTAGACCATGCTGGTCAGACCAGCTTGACCAGCAGACCATGCTGGTCAGACCAGCTTGACCAGCAGACCATGCTGGTCAGACCAGCTTGACCAGCATCCGACCAGGACTGACCAGCATAGACCAGCATGGGCTAGCATAGACCAGATTGAAATGTATGCTGGTCTATGCTGCTTTTCTCAGCAGGGTCAAAACCCATCTTAGATTATTGCGAAAAGGCCCTTTGTCAAAATCATTAGCAAAATCGGGTGAGCAATTGATGAAAATCGTAACAATATCTGTCTTCATATAAATGTTTGTCTTCATAACAGGGTTTGTCAAGGCAAAAGTTTAAAGAGGGCTGAGTTGACCCAGAGTTCAGTCTGTTTGTCTTCTCTATGGACAAAACAGCTGACAGTTCTCTCTCCCATATGCCATTTAGTAGACACTATCCAAAGTGACTTACAGTCACACGTGCATACATTTTATGTATGGGTGGTCCAGGGAACATTACCCCGGTGTTACAAGGGCCATGCTCTAACAACTGAGCTATGAAGGACCACTACAGAGGATCACTATCTCTCTCTCTCTCCATCTCTGCTGTATCTAAAGAGGGAGGACACATGATGTAAACACAGAATACAAAAAGAGGAAACAGTTGTGATTCAGACAGTGATGATTCACACTCCAGCTGCTCTCTCTCTCTCTCTCTCTCTCTCTCTCTCTCTTTCCCTCTCTCTCTCTCTCTCTCTCTCTCTCTCTCTCTCTGTCTCTCTCTCTCTCTCTCTTTCCCTCTCTCTCTCTCTCTCTCTCTCTCTCTCTGTCTCTCTCTCTCTTTCCCTCTCTCTCTCTCTCTCTCTCTCTCTCTCTCTCTCTCTCTCTCTCTCTCTCTCCTCTCTCTCTCTCTCTCTCTCTCTCTCTCTCTCTCTCTCTCTCTCTCTCTCTCTCTCTCTCTCTCTTTCTCTCTCTCTGTGAGAAATGGTCTGATCCACACTGACTGAGTGAGCTAATCCATGGTAATTACACAGGTCTGACCCACCCTGGCTGACCATTCCCTTCATAGTGCATTACTTTTGACCAGAGCCCTATTGAAGTAGTGCACTACATTAGGAATACGATGCCATTTGGGGGGTTAGGGTCTGACTCTGAACATACACATTACAACATACACATAAAAACACTACCTCCCTCTGCTTTTCTCCCTTCACCTCTCCCTCCAACCCCATCCTTCCTGCTCTCCCTCACTCTTCCTTCTTTCTGTCCTCTTGCACCTCTATCTCTCACTCTCTCCTTCCCTCCTCTCCTCTGTCCATAGCCGTGGCCCCTCTAATGGACGTACCACCCTGTGAGAGTCTGAACACTGCATAAAACCAAGCCTCTCCCAAAAACATCAACACATGTATCCCAGTGTGTTTTTCTCAGGGTCAAGCATTTTAAGAGGAGTTGACACGACTCCACGCTCTCACACGTGCACCCACACATGCGGTACACATGCTGTACACATGGACACTCATACACAAACTCATACACAAACATACCTGTGCAAATTCTAACAGGCACACGCACATGCTCAGCAAACACCGTCTCACTTTCCTTGTTTTGGTGTCAAAAAAATGACTGTGTTTATTGTCACTGTCATTGAGTGATTGAATTTCCCACACACACACACACACACACACACACACACACACACACACACACACACACACACACACACACACACACACACACACACACACACACACACACACACACACACACACACACACACACACACACACAAACTAGCTGTCAGACACCACAGCAAGCTACATAGAGTGTGTGACTAATAGAGCCACAACACACCTCAGCGAGGTCACCTTGCCAGGTGCTAACACTGTTGGAATAACATGTATGCATTTGGACAACCGGACACTCTCTCACACACATACTAAGAGACACACCCTTGTAACCAGTCTAGCCCTTCCAAGGTTATCTTGTGTTACATCGTGTGTTTACATTTGACTCGTTTAGTAGACACGCTTACCTAGAGCGACATACAATTAGTGCATCTAAATCTAGCTAAGCGGTCCCGTTTGGATCAGTTGGTAGCACATGGCATTTGCAATGCCAGGGTTGTGGGTTCAATTCCCAAGGGGGACCAGTGCAGGAAAGTGAGACACGAGTGGTTGATTACAGGATCACCATTTTACAGTATATGTCTGAGTGCACATTGTGATGCTAGCCATCCTACTGATTTATAACTCTATTTTAACTTCTGTCTACCTAACCCTCTCAGGATAATGGACAGAGGGGAGGAGGGGATGAGGGGGAGGAGATGGAGAGGGGGAAGAGAGGGGGAGGAGAGTGGGATGAGTGGGGTGCTGTTAGTTCGGGGCGAGGGGTGTTTATCACCCTTAAACTAACAGCTTCCAGATGAATGTGGGGATGGAGGGATGGAGGTAAGTGAGGGATGGAGGGGGAAAGGAGAGGGGAGCTTCTTAATGTGTGGCTTCTTACCCATAATAAGCCCCCTAGTCCTGATGGTCCTGGTTATCACTCAACGCTCTGTGACTGTTTGACTAATCCACACCTCAGATCAAGGACCCGGGGAGTCCCAAATCTAATGTGTTCCAATAAGGATAAACATGGGAGAGTCACAAAAGGACCCCTATTCCCTGTAGGTCTCCAGTCAAAAGTAGTGCACTATGTAGGGGGTAGGGTGCCATTTGGGACATATCCTTTCTCTAAACACGGTACGGGGACAGTGAGAGGTAAAAACGAGTGGTATGTTGTTACACGACACACCAAGAGGTCCTAAGGTTGGTATCAAGAGTTTAGGGACTGGGCTTTCATAGGGAGAGACGTCTGTAACTAAAGTGGGAATAAGGCTGTGTCCCAAATGGCACCCTATTTCCTGAAGAGTGCACTACTTTTGACCATAGCCCTGGTCAAAAGTAGTGCGCTATATAGGTAATAGGGTGCCATAGGGTACCAATAAGTCTCAAAGTCACTAACTGTCTCGTGTTCTGCCAAGTGACTGGGTTTCTACAGGAAGGTGCTGAGTCCGTAACTAAAGGAAGAATAAGTCTAAACAGACTGGATGGAGAGGTGAGAATGAGTGGTGTGTTTGGGAGGGAGATCTGATCCGGGCCGCCGTGTTAGTTCTTTCTCTTCTCTCTCTC